>NW_006921654.1:8000373-8006876 GCF_000298275.1 Orycteropus afer afer
GTTAACTGTTTGTGAAGAGCAGTGAAGGGTGATTCAGGCTCTTCTTGGTGGCTTTTTATTGTTGGCCTGTCGGTGGAGAAGGAGGTAGTGGCTCTCGCTCAGTAAGTGAAGTTGCAGGAGGTGTGGGTATAGTTGTCTTATGGAAACTGTTGCTGTGTCACACTCAGACAAAAATTACAGTTGAATAACCATCAAAAAACTAAAAGCACACGGACAAAAAACACATCATGTGTGTTCAGTCAGTTTCAGACTGCAGAAGTTGGTAAAAATCTTCAAATTCCTCATCTTTGGCTTTGGTGGTTTGTGCATAAATTTGAGTAATAGTAGTATTAACTGGTCTTCCTTGTAGGTTTATGGATATTATCCTATCACTGACAGCATTGTATTTCAGGATAGATCTTGATACATTCTTTGTTATGATGAATGTCACACCATTCCTCTTCAATTTGTCATTCCCAGTATAGTAGATCCTATTGTTGTCTGATTCAAAACCAGTCCATTTTAGCTCATGAATGCCTAGGACATTGATCGTTTATGTGTTCCATTTCATTTTTGACAATTTCCAATTTTCCTAGATTTATACTTTGTACATTCTATGTTCCAATTATTGATGGTTGTTTGCAGCTGTTTCTTCTCATCTTGAGTCATGCATTATCAGCACATGGAGTTCCTGAAAGCTTTACTGTATTCACATCATTTAGGTCAGCTCTACTCTGAGACATCTCTTCCTCAGTCATATTTTGGGTGCCTTCCGAACTGAGGGGGGAGCGCTGGTGACATAGTACCTAAGGAATTTGACTGCTAAGCAGAAGGCTGACGGTTCAAACCCATCAGCCACTCCTTGGAAGGAAGACTGGGCGATGTACTTGCATAGAGATGCTACCTCAGAAACCCAAAGGAGGGGTCGCTATGAGTCACAATTGACTTGATGGTAGTGAGTTTGATTTTGATCCAACATGAGGATGAGGGGCTCATCCTCTGGCATTATATTGAACATTGTTTCAGGGTTTGTGTTAGTTATGTTTGTGTGTCAACTTGACTGAGCCTGGTTGAGTAGCTGGACAGTATTCCCCGTGATGAGACTGGTAATTAACTCCACGGTGGAGTCTACTGTGAGCAGCTGAGTGGCTGCCCTAGGGATGTGGTCTGCTTCCTGTATATAAGGAGAAGCCTTGGGGAACGGACTCTTGCTTATGGCAAGCTTGAAATCTACATGTAGCCATGTCATTGTTCAGCAGCCTGCCATGGTCTGCCGACCTTGAGACTTTCAGTGGACTTGAATTTATGGCCCTGCCATGTGGTTTGGTAATGTCGGGACTGTGCCTTGTTACTTGTCAACCTTGGGCTTGTGAGCCTCAGTAGCCAGTAGCTGTCTGAGTGCAGAAAAGCCTCTAGTTTCAGTGGGCTGGAAGCAAGAGGCAGAGCTGAAGCCTAAGGTTGAGGGGCTTTGACCCAGCCCCTAGAGCCTGGCACTTTGAACTTGGACTTTTAGCCTCCCAAACTGTAAGAGAATAAACTTCTGTTTCTTAAAGCCATCCCATTGGTGATATATTACTGTCAGAGTGGCACTAGGTAACCAGAACAGGGCTGTTCATGAAGTTTTCCAGCAATACATCAGACAGTGTTTCACTTCTGTTCGTAAGGTTTTCACTGGCCAGTTCTTCAAGAAGTGAATGGCCCCTTCATTCATCCAAATCTGTGTTAGACTGGAAGCTCGGCTGAAACTTGTCCACCATGGGTAACCCCGCTGCCGTTTGAAACATGGATGGCATAGTCTCCAGCCTCATAGCAACATTCATGCCACCATAGTATGACAAACTGGCAGGCAAGTTTGTCTCCTTTAGTTGTTCCAAACTGCTCCGCTCATTTTCTGGTCTCCTTCAGCCCCTCAAAACCCGCTGTCAGCTCGCTTTCTTCCTGCTCTCCCTCAGCTGCTCCAAACTTGCTGCCCTGGCTTGCTTCCTTCCTGGTCTCCCTCAGGCCATTCCAAACCCACTGCCCCAGCTCAGTTCCTTCCTGGTCTTAAGCTTTTTAGTATTACATAATTTTAATCTTTTCTGTGCAAGTATAATATTTGTAGAATTTAAATGAAACTGTATTTTGTGACTCGCCTTTGGAAAATAAAAGAAAAACAACTTTACACTGTGTGAGGTTTTTTGTTTGTTTATTCCCCTACAGCATGATTTGTAACAGCTGCCTAGGGTACCATTGTGTGAAGGTGCTTTATTTACCTGATTCTCCTACACCCTTTTAACATTCAAGTTGTTTGTGATATTTTACTTTTAAAAATAAAGCCCACCACTCATCTGTCAGTTTGTCATACTGTGGTGGCTTGTGTGTTGCTGTGATACTGGAGGCTGTGCCACTGGTATTTCAAATACCAACTGGGTCACCCATGGTGGACAGATTTCCGTGGAGCTTCGAGACTAAGACAGACTAGGAAAGAGAAACTGTCAATCTACTTCTGGTAGACTGACCAGTGAAAACCTTATGACTAGCAGGGAAACATTGATACAGTCACAAAATGAGCCCCTCCGGTTGGAAGGCACTCAGCGTACAACTAGGGAAGAGCTGGTTCCTGAGAGTAGAGTTGACCTTAATAATATGGATGGAGTAAAGCTTTCGGGACTTGCGTTTGCTGATGTGACACCACTGAAATGAAGAGAAGCAGCTGTGAACATCATTAATAATCAGAATGTGGAGTGTATGTACAAAGTATGAATTTAGAAAAATTGGAATTGATCAAAAATGAAATGGAACACATAAAGATTTGTATGATATGATAGACATTAATGAACTGAAATTCACTGGAATTGGCCATTTTGAGTCAGGCAAACATGGTCTCCTATGCCAGGAATGACAAGTTTAAGAGCAGTGGCTTTGCATTCATCATCAAAAAGAACATTTCAGGATCTATCCTGAACTACAGTGCTGTCATTGATAGAATCATATCTGTATGTCTACAAAGAAGACCAGTTAGTACAACTGCAACTCAAATTTATGTACCGACCACCAACCACTAATGCCATAGATGAAGACATTGAAGGTTTTTTTTTTTTAACCGCCTTCTACATTCTAAAATTGATCAAATACACAGTCAAGATACATTGATAATTACTGATGGTTGGGATGCGAAAGTTGGAAACAAAGGATTGGTAGCTGGAAAATATGGCCTTGATGATAGAAATAATGCCAAAGATATCATGATAGAATTTAGCAAGACCAATGACTTATTCAACAACATAAATACGTTATATACAAGGACTTCCCTGGATGGAATACATAGGAATCAATGGACTACATCTGTGCAAAGAGGCCGTGGAACAGCTCAGTATCATCAGTCTACAGAACAGATAGTCAGTTGCTCATATGCAAGTTGAAGTAGAAGCTGAAGAATATTAAAACAGGTTCATGAGAGCCAAAGTATGACCTTGGTTATTGAGTATGTCCCACCAGAGTTTAGAGAACATCTCAGGAGTAGATTTGAAACATTAAACACTATTGACTGAAGACCAGACATGTCATGTGATGACATAAAGGGTATCATACATGATGAAAGCAAAAAGTCATTAAAAAGACAAAGAAGAAAACATCAAAATGGATGTCAGAAGACACTCTGAAAGTTACTCTTAAACATTGAGTACTTCAAACATATGAAAGAAAGGGTGACTTAAAAGAGCTGAACTGTTTTCAAAGGGCAGCTCAAGAAAACAAAGTAAAATATATAAGGAAATGTGCAAAGATCTTGATTTAGAAAACCAAAAGGCGAGCTTACGTTTGGCGTTTCTAAAGCTAAAAACTGAAGAAGTAAGTTTCCAATTGCAATTTTGAAGAATTATATGGGCAAAATATTGGACAATTCAGGAAGCATCAAAAGATCATGGAAGAAATATTGTCTGCCAAACCTGTATATGGTCATGGATATAGTCCCCTTTGCCCAGACATACCTGATCATGTTGCCTATCTACCTGTGTATCAACCTGTAGATTAATGTGTGTTATTATTAATGCAGTATTGTATATGTACATATGTATTCATACATACTACAAGAATGTTCATATACATAATAGAGCTAATGGCACAAGGTTATGATACTTTCCTAGCCACAGCCAAACACCCTGAGGGATTTAGTTACTGGACCCACAGGCATGAGGCCATGGTTGCAGGGGACATCAAGCTCAATTGGCATGATGTACTTCACAAAAACTTATTCTGTATCCTACCTTGGGTGAGTAGTGGCTGGGGTCTTAAAAGCTTGCAAGTAGCCATCTAAGATGTAACAATTGGTCTCTCCTCATCCAGAGCAAAGAAGAATGAACAAAACCAAAGATGTATGGAAATAATTAATTCAAGGGAATAATGGACCATGAGAATCTCAACCTAAATGACTCTGAGACCAATAGAACTAGATAGTGCCTGGCTACTACTGTCAACCACTCAAAAAGGGGTCAAATTAGGAGATCCTGGATAGAGTAGGAGAACAAAGTAGAACAAAACTCAAAATTATAAAAAAGGCCAGGCTTACTGGCCTGATTGAGACTGGTAAAACCTCCAAGACTCTGGCCCCTAGTCACCCTTTGGACCTGGAATTGAACTCATTCCTATCGCTTCCAGCCAAACAATAGGTAGGCACATAAGGTGAACATTTACACCAGGTAGGTACACTCCTTAGAATAGTTGTCTGTGGGAGAGCACAAGGAGATAGCGATAGCTCAGAGGGCAGGGCTGCATATGAGAGGAGAACACAGGGAAAAGGTAACCACAGGGGAGGAAGCTGTAAAAGAGCTGTTACATTATGGGGGTTGTAATCAATGTCATGAAACAAAATGTGTATGAATTATTATATGGAAAATGAATTTGCTCTATAAACTTTCACCCAAATCAAAATGAAAAGAAAAAAAAAAGTGGTGGATGTACAAGTCAGGCAATTCATTGAATAATTAAAATGTGATACTAATAGAAGAATACAAAAAGAAGAAAAAAAAAAGAAGTAGCTTAAAGAAATACACAGAGTCACTATACCCAAAAACAATTGGTTGACATTCAGCCATTTCAGGAGGTAGCATGTGATCATGAACCAATGGTACTGAAGGAAGAAGTCAAACCTGCACAGAAGGCATTGGTGAAAAACAAGGTTCCAGAAATTGATGTCATACCAATTGAGATGTTCCAGCAAACTGATGCAGTGCTGGAAATGCTCACTTGTCTATGCCAAGAAATTTGGAACACAGCTATCTGGCCACCCAACTGGAAGAGATCTACATTAGTACCTGTTCTAGATAAAGGTGATCCAACAGAATGCAGAAATTATCAAACAATACCATTAATATCACATGCAAGTAAAATTTTGCTGAAGATAATTCAAAAACAGAGGCAGCAATATATTGACAGGGAACTGTCAAAAATTCATGCCAGATTCAGGAGAGGAGGTGGAATGAGGGCTATCATTGATGATATCAGATGGATCTAGGCTTAAAGCAGAGAATACGAAAAGTTTTCACTTGTGTTTTATTGACTATGCAAATGTATAGCAAAAAACCAAACTCACTGCCATCAAGTCGAATCTGACTATGGTGACAACCTCCTTGGGTTTCCGAGGCTATATCTCTGCAGAAATAGATTGCCAAATCCTCCTTCCAAGGGGTGACTGGTGGGTTTGAACCGCCAGCCTTCTGGTTAGTGGACAAAATACCTTAGGGACTATAGCACCAGAACTCCTATATGCAAAGGTATATCATAACAAATTATGGACAACACTGCTAAGAATGGGAATTCCTGAACACTTCATTGTGCTCTTGAAGAAACTGTACTTAGACCAAGAGCTAGTCATTCAAACAGAACAAGAGGATACTTCATGGTTTAAAGTCAAAAAAGGTGTGTGTCGAGAATTGTATCTTTTCACCATACTTACACAGTCTGTAAGGAGCTCTTATGGTGCAGTGGGTGAAGCATTTGCTTGTTTACCAGAAGGTTGCCAGTTCAAACGTACTGGCTATTTCATGGGAGGAAGATGAGGCAATCTACTTCCATAAAGATGACAGCCTTGGAAATCTGTGGGGATCCCTTTGAGTCAGTGGTTTTGGTTTATGAATCTTTATGCTGAGCAAATAAGCTGAGAAGCTGTACAATACAAAGAACATGGCATAAGGAGTGAAAGATTTTAACAACCTGGCTTATGCAGATGAGACATACCTTGCTTGCTGAAAGGAAGAGAAATTGAGACACTGATGAGATTAAAAACTAGTCTTCATTATGGACCACACCTCAACATAAAGAAAACAAAAACTTGCACAGCTGGACCTATAAGCAACATCATGATAAACATAGAAAAGATAAAAGTTGTCAATGATTTCTTTTATTTATTTGTTTATTTTTAAGAATTTCTTAATTGGAAAGAAGAAAACCAAAATTAATGGAAACAATCAGTCCTCGCAACTGGTACACCATCCGATCTGCAACCTATACAACTATGAGACCAGAAGAACTAGATGGTGCCCAGCTAC
>NW_006921654.1:8007254-8014120 GCF_000298275.1 Orycteropus afer afer
AGTGAATTTGCTCTGTAAATCTTCACCCAAATCACAATAAAAAAAAAATAATAATAATAATAAAGTGAGTTAAGGGGAAAAAAAAAAAAAAAGAATTTCTTACTTGGATCCACAATAAATGCCCATGGAAGCAGCAGTCAGGAAATCAAATGACAGGTTATTGTACACATCTGCTGTAAAAGATCTCTCTATAATGTCACTTTCAAAATCAAGGTGTCCTTGACCCGAGTTGTGATATTTTCAGTCACTTCATATGCATACAAAAAGCTGAACAGTGAATAAGGAGGACTGAAGAAGAATTGATGCATTTGAATTTTAATGTCGGCAAAGAAAACTGCACGTACCATGAACTGCCAGAAGAACAGACAATATCGGTCTTGAGGAAGTACAGCCAGAATGCTCCTTAGAAGCAAGGATGAAGGACTTTGTCTCATGTCCTTTGGACATGTTGTGAGGAGGGACCAGTCCCTGGAGAAGGACATCCTGCTTGGTAAAGTAGAGGGTCAGCAAAAAAGAGGAAGACCCTCAACGAGATGGACTGACACAGTGGGCGCAACACTGGGCTCAGACACAACAACAATTGTGAAGGCCGCACAGGACCTGGCAGTGTTGCATTCTGTTGACACAGGGTTCCTGTGAGCAGGAACTGACTTGATGGCACCTAAGAACAGCATCGTTAATAAATAAAGCTTTAGTGAAGATGTAGTAAAGTAAAAGAGCTCTTTTAACTGCTGTGCATTTATGCTCTCTGTTATGTGTTTGCTTGTAATTAATTCATCATTATCTTTTATTTGGGATTCCAAAGTTTAAGAAAACTGTTAGAATTTTGCCACATGTGTGATGTTCCAGTCCATAATTCTCCAATTCTCTCATCAGTAAAAATGATGAAATGTGTCCCCTCTCCAGTACCTTTTTTTTTTTTTTTTTGATAAGATGAAACATTGAAATGTGTGGAAGAGAGGACACAGTTAATTCCTGGGGTGGCTGATCCTTGTCTTTTTTTTTTGCCAGGGCTGCAGTAACAAAGTACAACAAAATGGGTGACTTTCGAGAACATTTTTATATACGAATTTTTGTTTCTTTTTGTTAAGCTAAGAAATGCCTTTCCTCTCCCATGATCATATTCACTTATACTCCCTTTTAAGTTCTCTTACAGTTTCATGTTTTGGCATTTAATTCTATAGTCAATCTGGAGTTTATTTTAGTATATATTGTGAGGTGTAAGAATGCTTCAACATTGATTTTTTTTTTCTTAAGTTATCCCTCTCAGCCTCCTTTACTAAGCAATCCATGCATTCTTTCCTCCAGTGACTAGAAACACCACCAAGTCACACACTAAATTCTCATTTAAGCCTGTTTCTGGACTTCCTTTTTTTTATTTTATTAATTTGTCTTGATTTGAGCCCATGCAGAACTGTTTCAATTATTGTAGTTCTACATTGCATGGCATTAAAATATGGTAATTTCCTCTTCAATCATCTTTTTAAAATATGTTTTTCATTTTTTCTTTTGCCTGTTTATTCCTCTGTGTGACTTAGATTGATTTTGTTGGGTTGATGGGCATGACTTCTGTCTCCCTTCATAATCCTGTTAGAAATGTTGAATAAGACTGGTTCAATGAGATCACTGTATTCTTCCATAGACCTCTTCCTCCAGGTTGACTTTGATTCATGATCAGTGTTCTTCGGGCCAGTATTCCTGAATACAAGACACCTTGTTGTTGTTTGTTGTTATGTGCCATCGAGTCGGCCCCGACTCATAGCAACCCCTCCTTGGGTTGCCGAGGCAGTATCACTATGGAAGTAGATTGCCCAACCTTCCTTCTGAGGAGTGGCTGGTGGGTTTGAACCACCAGCCTTCTGGTTAGCAGTCAGTGCCACCAGAGCCTCCCACAAGACACCTTACCATCAGATCCCGATTCCAGAAAGTTTACAAAAGTTTTCATGACAAACAAAATCAGTCTCTAATAGTTCCCCATGTACTGATTCGGTATTAGTAATAGTAGCAGTAATTGCATTATTTGGGATGTGGGAAGGAAAACATATTAGGGACAGGAAGAAGTTAGTCTCTCTCTCGTTCTGCATGGATACACTATATTCCCTTACAGTGGCTCATCGCTTTCTTTTCTGAATGCTGAAAAAAGCTGCTTAATGCTTTTAGATTTTTGCTGCATACAGCTTTCCAGTCTGTACTTTTCACATTTTTGACACCAGTAAAAATCAGAAATTGTGTTGCTCTCTAATCCTCTTTTGTTATTTCTGGATTAGATAAAACATTGAAATGTGTGGAAAAGAAGACACAGAAAGGTGAAACAGTTACTCTAGAGTGACGTGCTTATTTTTGTTTCCTGGTTTTTGTTAAAGGAGCTCTGGTAGCATAGTGTCTAAGGCATTTGACTGCTACCCAGAAGGTTAGCATTTCAAACCCACCAGCCACTCCGTGGAAGGAATACTGGGCAATCTATTTTCATAAAGATTTACTGCCTCAGAAACCCAAAGGGGGTGGCTGTGAGTCAAAATCGAGTCAGTGGCAATGAGTTTGGTTTGAGTTTGAGTTTTTGTTAAGTGTCACCGAGTTGAATTTTTTTTTCCCCCTTCACTTTCATTGTGGTGACTTTTGCGTTGATTTTGACTGAGCAACTGCATGTGACAGAGTAGAACTTCCCCATAGAATTTTCTAGACTGTAATCATCATCGGAGCAGATCACTGGATCCTGCTCCCATGGAGCCACGGGGTAGGCTTGAACCACCAACCTTTGGCTTAGCAGTCAACTCTTTAACCATTACGCCACCTGGTCTCCTTCCTTCCTAGGGCTGCCATAATGAAATGCTGCAGTGTGAGTGGTTTTATTATTTTTATTATCTTTTGCCTTCCCCTTCCCCAAGTTAATGTGTGTTTACCCTCCAGTTAGTGGTTTACCCTTCGTCCCCCACCCGCCCCTGATAACCATGAAAGAGTCTTTCTATATGAAGCCTTTACCTTGACTTTTTAAAGTAGTGGTCTTGTAACAGTATTGATCCGTTTGTGATTGACTAATTTCACTCAACATAATATCCTCTAAGTTCATCCATGTTTTGAGAAGTTTCACAGATTCTTCATTGTTTTTTAATGTTGCGTGGTGTTCCATTGTATGTATGTTCATTGATCCAATCTTCTGCTGATGGGGATTTAGGTTGTTTCCAACTTTTTGCTATTGTGAATAGTGCTGTTGATGAA
The DNA here is from genome assembly GCF_000298275.1 of Orycteropus afer afer. Taxonomy (NCBI): domain Eukaryota; kingdom Metazoa; phylum Chordata; class Mammalia; order Tubulidentata; family Orycteropodidae; genus Orycteropus; species Orycteropus afer. The sequence goes on from NW_006921654.1 coordinate 8,010,471, forward strand.
CATAGGTGTGCTTATCTGTTCTAGTCATGACTCTTGTTTCTCTAGTATATATTTATCTCATAGTGAGATTGCTGGATCATTTCTAATTCCAGTTTTTTAAGGAAGTGCCATACTATTTTCTACAGTGGTTGAACTGTTTTATGGTCCCACCAACTGTGTGTGAGGGTCTAGTCTCTCCACACCCTCTTTAGCATTTGTTGTTTTCTGTATTTTTGAACTTTGCTGTTGGTGCTAGGCTGAGATATAGTATCTCATTGTTTTTGATTTGCAGCTCTCTAATGGCTAATGAAGGAGTTCTGATAGCGTAGTGGCTAAGGCACTTGACTGCTAACCAGAAGGCTGGCTGTTCAAACTCACCAGCCACTCCTCGGAGGGAAGGTTGGGCAATCTACTCCCATGGTGATAACGTCTTGGAAACCCAAGGAGGGGTCACTGTGAGTTGGATCTGACTCGATGGCAGTGCGTTTTAATGGCTGATGATGGAGTGAATATTTCTTCATGTGTTTGTTAGTGGCCTGAATGTCATTTTTGGTGAATTGTCTATTCATGCCCTCTACCCATTTTTTAATGGGATTATTTTTGTTGTTGTTAAGGTGTGAAGTTTTCTATATATTTCAGAGATCAGCCCCGGTCAACATTTTTTCCCAGTCTGTGCATTTTCTTTTTACTTTTCCTTGTGAAATCTTTTGATGTGCATCAGTGTCTAATTTTCAGGAGGTCCCAGTTAACTATTTTGGCTGTTGATGTTTGTGCATTTTTAATTACGTGTATTTATGCTGCCGAAATGCTCCTTGGAAGTGAGAATGTCCTGACTTTGTCTCACCTGTTTTGGTCATGTTGTCAGAGGGGACCATTCCCTAGAGAAGGATATCACGCTTGGTAAAGTGGAACGAGATGGGTTGGCACAGTGTCTGCAACAATGGGCTCAGGTATAGCAAAGATTGTGAGGCTGGCACAGGACTGGGCAGCATTTTCTTCTTTTGTACATAAGGTCACTATGAGATGGAGACGACTCGATGGCACTGAACAACATGCCATGTACGAGCGCCCCTAAGTTTGTTCCTTTGTTTTCCTTTATGGTCTTTATGGTTTTAGGTTTCACATTCAGGTCTTTGACCTAACTTGAGTTTATTTTTTAATGTGGTATGAGATATTGGTCCTACTTCATTTTTCTGCAAAAGGTTATCCAATTTTGCCAGCACTGTTTATTAAAGAGACTATTTCTTCCCCGTTTAATGAATTTCAGCCCTTTGTCAAAGATGAGCTGTTCATAAGTGGATAGATTTACTTCCAGGTTCTCAGTTCTTTTCCATTGGTCTGTGTCTGTTGTTTCACAGTACCAGGCTGTTTTAACTACCATAGCTATGTAGTAGATTTTGAGATAGGAGTATGTGAGGCCTCCTACTTTGTTTTGAGTAGTGCTTTACTTATCTGGGGTTTCTTTCTTTTTCAAATAAAGTTGATGATTAGTTTTTCCATCTCTTTAAAGAAAAATGATGGAATCTGGAACAGAGTTGCATTTTATCTGTAGATCACATTGAATAGTATTGACTTTTATGATGTTAAGTCTTCCTGTCCATGAGCATGGTATAGTCTTCCATTTATGTAGATCTGTTGTTTTCTTTAATAATAGTGTTTTGTAGTTTTCTTTGTATGTCTTTCGTGTTCTGCTTAAATTTATTTCTCAGTACTTCATCTTGTGGGTGGTTTATGTGCCCCCCCTTGGTTTGTGAGGTTTTAAACAATAGAAATTTATTCTCTCACAGTTTTGGAGGCTAGAAATCCAAATCAGAGTATTGGCCATGTTGGTGCCTTCTGAATGCTTCTGTTCTTTGCCTCTCTCCTAGTTTTTGGTGGTTGCCTTGGTGTTCTTTTGCTACTTAATGGCTGCATCTGCCTTCATGGTCATGTGGCATCTGTCTTCCCCTGGTGTGTTACTGTTTCCACATCTGTCCTCTATTTTTATAAGAAAACCATTCAGATGGGACCCACCCTACTATGGTATGACATCTTTTAAATGAACTGATAACAAATGAATAAGCCTGTTATTGCCAAGTAAGGCCACTTCCACGGACACAGGATTTAGGATTTCAGCGTATCTTTTTTGGAGATGCAATTCAATCCTTAGCAATGTTTTATTTGTTTCTTCTTAGAACAGGACTTAGGACTGTGCCTGACACACAGAAAGCACTCTACTAATGTTGTTGTTGTTAGATGCCATCAGGTCGGCTCTGACTCATGGTGACCCTGTGTACAACAGAATGAAACACTGTGTAGTCCCGTCCCAGCCTCACAATCCTTGCTATACGTGAGTCCATCGTTGCAGCCACTGTGTCAGTCCATCTCGTTGAGGGCCTTCACCTCTTTTGTTGACCCTCCATTTTACCAAGTGTGATATCCTTCTCCAGGGACTGGTCCCTTCTGACAACATGACCCAGGTAGGTGAGATGAAGTCTGACCATTCTCACTTCCAGGGAGCATTCTGTCTGCACTTCTTCCAGGAAACATTTGTTAGTTCTTCTGGCATGGTACTTTCAGTATTCTCCACCAACACCACAACTTAAAAGCATCAACTCTTCTTTGGCCTTCTTTATTCGTTGTCCAGCTTTCATATCCATATGAGGCGATTGAAAATACCATGGCTTGGGTTGGGTGCACCTTAGTCTTCAAAGAGACATCTTTGCTCTTCAGCACTTTAAAAAGGTCTTTTGCAGCACATTTGCCCAGTGCAATAGGACATCTGATTTCTTGACTCCTGCTTGTGGACCCAAGCAATATGAAATCTCTGACAACTTCAATCTTTTCTCCGTTTATCGTGATGCTGCTTATTGGTCCAGTTGTGAGGACTTTTGTTTTCTTTAGGTTGAGATATAATCCATACTACAGACTGTAGTCTTCAGTCTTTATCAGCAAGTGTTTCAAGTCATCTTCCCTTTCGGCAAGCAAGGTTGTGTTGTCTGCGTATCACAGGTTGTTAATGAGTCTTCCTCCAATCCTGATGCCACATTTTTCTTCATATGGTCCGGTTTCTCAGATTATTTTCTCAGCATGTAGATTGAATAAGTATGGTGAAAAGATACAACCCTGATGCACTCCCTTTAAACCATGCAGTATTCCCTTGTTCTGTTTGAATGACAGCCTCCTGGTCTGTGTACAGGTTCCTCAAGAGCACAATTAATTGTTCTGGAATTCCCATTCTTCTCATTGTTATCCATAATTTTCTGTGATCCATACAGTCAAATGCTTCTGCATAATCAATAATACACAAGTAAACATCTTTCTGGTATTTGCTTTCAGCTAAAATCCATGAGACAATTATACTTTCTGCATTTTACTATATGATTACATACGATGGTAAAAATCACGCCAAAAGTCTATCCTGAGAGGTAGTATTTCTGATTTCTTCTAAGATCGAGCTCTGTGGAAGAGTTTGAGCAGAGGCAGGTCATGCTAATCCAGAACTGCTGAGGGGTCTCTAATATTGGGATGATAGCTGGGAACCATCCCTGTGTTTCTTAGGTCCTGGGAGTCTCTGTGTTTATGGAATATCTGCTCTCTGCCCAGTCCTGTGATGAAATCTATGAAATGTTAGAAATTTCTCCATGCATGGCTCTTTACTAGTGTCCTTTTTTTTTTTTTTTTTTTTTTTT
>NW_006921654.1:8014772-8015304 GCF_000298275.1 Orycteropus afer afer
GAGGAGAGACCCATCATTGCATCTAGATGGCAGCTTTCTAGCTATTAAGATCCCAGTTGCTACTCGCCAAAGTAGGAGGTGGAACAATTTTTGTATAGTATGTTATGCCAAGTGAGCTTCAAGTCCCCTGCGACTATGGTCCCAAGCCCACGGGTTCAACTATTTGATCCCTCTGGGTGGCTGGCTGTGACCAAGCAGTGACTACAACCTTGCCCCTTGTCAGCTCTACTATACACCTGGGAATTCTGATCATTCACATGAACTTATAGGACCATTGTCTGCCAACCCTGTACATGTTCTTGTACTCCCCACTTCATAGGCATACCTAATAGTTCAGCCTGTCCACCCACATCTATCCACCCATATACACATGTTTGCCTTCGCTGACAACGCAGTACCGTATGTGCAAAAGGGTTCATCTTTGTTGTCAGTACCTTCCATGTACCTCTCTATGTCTTTCTCTTCCTCCACGCCACCATATTGGTCACTCACATTTGGTACATTGCCCTTCTCTTCACCCAAATCAATACTT
>NW_006921654.1:8017018-8053791 GCF_000298275.1 Orycteropus afer afer
ATGCTGCTTCTTCCTCAGGGATGTGTTCTGGGTCTGTATCCTGCTCCCTTGTTTCTACCACTTTATCCTGCTTCTTTGTGTGGACTGTGATGGTCTCTTGTCTCTGAGGTATCGTGGCGTTGTTGTATTTAGATCTCTGTTAACTGTTGTGAAGAGCAGTGAAGGGTGATTCAGGCTCTTCTTGGTGGTTTTTTATCATTGGCCCGTTGGTGGAGAAGGAGGTAGTGGCTCTCACTCAGTAAGTGAAGTTGTAGGAGGTGTGGGTGTAGTTGTTCCTTATGGGGACTGTTGCTGACTCCCACTCAGTTAGACAAAAATTACAGTTGAATAACCATCACAAAAGTAAAAGCATATGGACAAAAAACACACCATATAATCACACAGGAAAAGTAACCAAAAAGGGAAAAAGAAGAAGAAAAAACAAGAAAACCTGCAATATCTGGGGATAGGGCACTAAGAGAAAATAGTTAGAGAAGGAAAATAATGAAAGAAAAAAATGGGAAAAATGCAAAAAGAAAAACAAGGAATAGGGTTAACCACGAGAAAAAAGGGGGAAAAAAGAAAAAAAAAATTACATTTAAAAAAATAGTAATAATAAAATTTTCAACCAGGAAGAGGGAAAAGAAAAAACCTGAAAACTAGGACCTGGGAGGGGAAGAGTAAGATTAATAGTAAAAAGGACAAAAGCATTATTAATAATAGTTGTTTTAAAACAGATAAATACAAGCAAACTAATCACCAGGGAGAAAAAGCGAAAAAGAAAAATAAAAATGAAAAGAAGAAAAAAAAATTGGTGGAGGACAGGACAGGGCACCCAGGCTCTGTCTGAGCACACAGACTGTGATGGAGTTCTTGTCAGCCCAGAAGGTGGGTGGGAGTGGGGGATGGCCACACCTCCATTCACCAAGAGGGTGTGGGGTATAGGAGTAACAAGAGGAATGTGGTACCTTTTCAGTCTTGCAGGTCAGGAGGGTCCTTGGGCTTGCTGGAAAGCCCAACCTCTTCTTAAGCCCCTGGAATCTCAGAGAGCGCTGTCTCTTTAAATATCCAAAATGGTCAAGCCGCTTGTAACATTCAAAATGGCAGCACCCTCCGGACCAGCAGAAGTCCACAGCTCAGCCCACCTTTCTCTTCACCTTTTCTGTTTTTTCCCCAGCCACTGTGCACAGTCCTCCATGCAGTCCCTGGTAGCAAGGTGATTTTTAGTTTAATTCTCAGGTCCTACCACCACTCGGGAATCTCCAAGCTGTCTGTGCCATCAGGATCGCTGCCAGACCGCAGCTCCGTATGCCTCCTCTTTTGGTATTTTCACGCAAATTCTTCTGCTATTTGGGGTTTAGTCCACTTCTATATCCTTCCCTTCAAGGCTCAAGGGTCCAGGATTATCTTCTTTGTCTGTGTTAATTGGTTTCCCTTTCATTAGTTGAAGAGGGTCTGTGCAGTCTTTCTGCCTAGTCCGCCATCTTGGGGGTGTACTACTAGTGTCCTTTTAAAGCTAATTTTTGCAGTTACGACACTTGGAGAGGAATGCGAGGTAGGGTTCAGTGGAGTAGAAATAAATGCCACATGCTAAGAAAAGGCAGTGTAGGGTGGGCCTCCAAGAAGGGAGTCTTAGTTGCCTCTTCTTCATGTCTTCATCATCATTTCATCATGCCAAAGGATGATGGTAAAAGATCAGCATTGGAATTTTGGATAATAACTTAAAGGCACTTGGTTTTAGGCTACCTGGAGGCAAACAACAGTTCTTATCCAAACTTTCCTGCTTCTTTTCTTGGTTTTCTAGAGGAACCTTGTTGCCTTTTATCTTCTTTGTGTCAGAATGTGAGATATTTAACAGTTGGGATAAAATAAGCCCATATTTAAATATTTGCAGGTCGTAGATCTCGTGGGTCATAGGTCAAGTTCCTCTGCCCTGTCTAAACTGTTGGTTTCTTTTATGACATCATCTCTCCACAGCCAGACCCCTAGCTCCGACACTGGCCTTCTGAGTTCTCTGCTTTACTTCTGTGTCTGCCACAGGGAAGCTCTAAATAATAGAAAAAGTAAATGTTATTCATGGAGGCAATTCCAGGTTTTCTTCCAAAAAGCATGGACTGTGATACCAGTAAACATCATGGCCCATGGATTCAGAGCATCTGCCATATTTGTTGATGAAGAGGTCCTTGGACCAGCTCAGTATTCCTCAGCTCTGTATTCCTTGCCGCCACTATAAAGATCAATAAAGATTCTGTTTTGTTTGAAAACTCCCCAAACAGCTTTGTCAGGTCTCCTTAGTGCTGTGGCAACAGTGACATCTGGAAGAATCCACTTCTCACCAAAGAGGAGCCATGTTCCCAATTGACTCTTGGCATCTTGTCCCAAGAAAAATTCAAGCCTCCATTTGCAAAATTAAAGGATTTATGGGCAAAATAACTAAATGATGAGAAAGCATCAAAAGAAGGTGGAAGGAATACACAGAGTCACTGTACTAAAAAGAGTTGGATGATGTTCAACCATTTCAAGAGCTAGAATATAATTAAGAATTGATGGTATTGGAGAAGGCATTAGTGAAAAAGAAGCCTCCAGCAATTGATGGCATACCAATTGAGATGTTTCAACAGAGACATTGCTGGAAGCATTAATTTGTTCATGCCAAGAAATCTGGAAGATAGTTACCTGGCCAACTGACTGGAAGAGATCTGTGTTTGTACACATTCCAAGGAAAGGTGATCCAACAGAATGTGGGAATTATTGAACAGTATCATTTCTGTCACATTCAAGTAAGCTTTGCTGAAGATTATTCAAGAAAAGTTGCATCAGTACATCGATGGGGAACTACCAGAAATTCAGGCCAGATTCAGAAGAGGACATAGAATGAGGGATGTCATTGGTGATGTCAAATCGATCTTGGCTAAAAGCAGAGAATGTGAGAAAAATGTTTTTCAGTGTTTCATTGACTATGCAGAGGCATTAGGCTGGTGGATTATAACAGATTATGGATAGTGTTGCAAAGAATGGGAATTCCAGAACACTTAATTGTGCTCATGCAGAACCTGTACATAGATCAAGAGGCATTCCGGTTTAATATCAGGAAGGGTGTGTGTCAGGGTTGTGGCCTTTTGCCATACTTATTCAGTCTGTGTTCTGAGCAAATAACCTGAGAATTTAGACTGTGTGAAGAAGAACATGACATTAGGTTTGGAGGAAGACTGATTAACAATTTGTGATATGCAGATGACACAACCTTGCTTACTGAAAGAGAAGAGGACTTGAAGCACTTATTGATGAAGACCAATGCCTACAGCCTTCAATATAGATTATAACTCAACATAGAGAAAGCATAAATCCTCACAAGTGGACCAATAAGCAGCATCACGATAAATGAAAGATTGAAATTCTTAAGGATTTCATTTTAAATGGCTCCACAGTCAATGCCCAGGGAAGCAGCAGTCAGGAAATCAGACAACATACTGCACTGGCCGATCGACTGAAGACCTCTTTAGAGGGTTAAAAAGTAAAGATGTTACTTTGAGAACTAAGGTGAGCCTGACTCAAGCCATGCTGATGTACATTCAGTCACCTCATATGTATGTGAAAGCTGAATGGTGAATATGGAAGACCAAAGAAGAGTTGATGCCTTTGAATTACAGCATTGGAGTCTGTCTCAGAAGAAGTACAGCCAGTCTTATCCTTAGAAGTGAGAATGGCCAGAATTTGTTGCTTGGACTTTGGACGTGTTACCAGGAGGCACACATCTGTGAAGAAGGACGTCATGCTTGGTAGAGGGTTCGTGAAAAAGGAGACTGAGTGATACAGACTGCCACAGTGGCTCAGGCTTAGCAGCGCTTGTGAAGGTGGCGCAGCAGCTGGCAGTGTTCCGTTCTGTCGCACAGGGAGTCGCGATGAATCAGAGCCAACCTCACAGCACCTAACAACAATGGCGTCTTTCCCCAAATCCCTCCTCTCTCAATTTTGTTTTGCGGTCCCATTTTGAGAGTACTCCAATTTTAGAGTGATATATCAAGAAGCAGCGTAACAGAGGTTAAAGCATGTGTGATCTTAGGAGCCAGGTGGCCTTAGTTCAAATTCTGCCTTTCTTACGGTAGCAGCTGTGTTAACACACGCTCTTTATTTAGCCTCTTTGTGCTGTGTTTTCCCTTCTGTAACCTGGAGCCAGTTGTTGTAAGGTGAAACAAAATTTACCAGGTTACTGTATGGATTCAATGAGCTAATATGTGTAAGCGTTCAGGCCTCAGCCTGGCCTGTACTGAGGGATCTGCACCTTTTGGCATTTATTCACCTCCATTGCTGAGAATGTAGGTATTCAGAAACAAAGGCAACAAACTCTCTGACGTTCTAGATAAACAACTGCCATTAGATACATCTGTTTGCATGAAGCAGAACCCTTTCTCTTGCAACTGTTACTTTATTTGTTTAAAACCATCAGAGCTAGGAGATGGGGCTTAATTCCCCTCCTCCTGAGTGTGGACTGGGCTTAGCTACTCCTTGGAATGAATAGGGGAGTAACTCGACAGTGGTGAGACCATGCGGACACTGCCTTGCTTAAGGTTAATGCCTGTAACGTAGGACATGTGGGTGACATAGACCCCCAGTATGATGCAGGGAGAAGGGCACTTGACCCCTGTGGTTTTCTTCTCAAAAATCTGCGTCGTCATCGTGAGCTGCTGTTGAGTCAGCCCTTCACGGCTGGCATCTGCCTGCACTGTGGAACAGAACACTACCTGGGTCTGTGCCAGCCCCACCATCTGTTGCAGATCAGACCATTGTGACCCGTAAGGGCTTCAGTGGCTGATTTGCAGAGGTAGGTAGATCGCCAGGCCTTTCTCCCTAGTCTCAATCTGGACGCTCTGCTGAATCTGGTGTAGCGTCATAGCAACACGCAAGCCTCCACTGAGGGACGAATGTGGCTGAACGTTGGCCAGGAGTTGAGGCTTGGGTGCCCTGTTCCGAAGGGGAGAATTCTGCCACAGAACCACTGCTGCCTCCTCAGAGATCTGTAACCTCAGTCTCATCTTGAGAAAACATCTCAGAAGCCCAAATGGAAAGGTTATTACAGATCCATGACCAGCATGCTTCCAAAGTGTCAAAGTCATGAAAGACAAGGAAAGACCTTTGACTGTCTCAGCTCAGAGGAAATGAGACATGGCCACTGAATGTGGGATCCAGTTTTGGGTCCTGGAACAGAAAAAGGACGCTAGTGGAAAAACTGCTGAAGTCTGAATAATGTCTGCAGTTCAGTCACAGTACTGTGCCAGTGTTAATTTCTTAACTTTGCCAGATGTGCCAGATACAAGGCCGTAAAATACGAAGATTAGGAGCAGCAGGGCCAAGGCCATGTGCAAAACTCTCTCCTGTCTCTGCTGTGCTTCTGGAAATCTAACATTAGTTTTAGAAGTACAAAAATGTGACACAGGCTGATTGTTAAAAATGTTTAATCAAATGAGAAGAGTTAGAAGTCAAAGTGGATGCCCCACCCACCTCCTGGTCTCTACTGTCACTCTTCCCAAGGGCGGCCACTGTTACCAGTTGCTATCCTTCCAGACTCCTTTCTAACCACATATACACATTTTTATTAAAACCTGAAATAGCTTTTCCCCCTCCCACTCTGATTATATGCCTTAGACGTTTAATCCCTCTTTATTTGAGTGCAGTGATTTTCCAAATTAATTCCATTTTGGACATACTTGGCTCTTCCCCGAGACTTCTGAAATTGCTGTTTGTTCTGCTGGTGCTTCGTTTTATTTTCCACTCATACTTCTTTACCCATCCAGGCCCCGTTTGTACTGCCTCTGCCCTTGCCAGTCTCTGTAAAGCCTCCCAAATTAGCATCATCTGAGAATTTAATTAACTTTCTGTTTACTAACCCTATCCTTTCAAGATAATTAATGAGGATGTTAAGTGACACTGGACCTGACATTGCTCCCCGTGGCACCTGAGCAGGCATCTCCCCAAAGGCAGCCGTGGGGGGTGCCCCCCCCCCCCCCCGCCCTTCAGCAAGCATCCAGGCTGTGTAGGTCCAGGGACCCTTGGCAAATGTTTGCTTAAAATCAGGCTTTCATGCTTGGCCTTCTATCCACTCATTTTCTGCTTTGTTAATTAAAAAGCCTCATTTCATTTTCCATAGCTTGGAATGCTTATGTTTTGTGCTATTCCCTAGGTGGAGTCTACATTACCAGGCTTGAAATTAAACGAGTGGAGAGAGTCAGGTGTTACAGTCCCCTTTTGTTCCTGTGAAAGTGGCAGCAGGGTGGCTCCTGCTTTCCATCCCCTTCCCATACAACTTTCTACTTAATCCAGGAAGCGGGAGCTCATCACTGCTCTAGAACTCAGCACCGTCCCTGGAACTCTCTCCAGGAACGCGGGGCGTGAGGGTCTGCCCTGCCCAGCCCAGCAGCACGGTGGCTGCTGGCCACATGTGGGTATTGAGCACGTGAAGTGTGGCTAGTGGGACTGAGGAGCTGGGCTTTGTATTTGATTTAATTGTAATTAATTTTAATTTTAGGAGCCCCATGTGACAAGTAGCATCTTTTCTCTGCCTTGGGCTGTCTGTGGCAGGTCTGAAAAGACCCCTCCAGCACCTTCCATGCCCTCTAGCAGCTTTCTTCTCTGATGGAGAAGGTAAACGGATTTTGCCATCACAGTCGGCAAGCTGTAATTAGGAAGATAACTTTTCCGAAGGAAAAAGATGTTACTTTCTGAATCCAAATGTAAATGACTTGGATTATCCATGTCACTGAGTGCTTCATTCATGCAGATAATTGAGACTTGACAGTGTCCTTTTCCCTCAATTACTTCCTGATAGTTCCATGTGTTACAATGGGAGAAACAAGGAGCTGTTTTTAAATAGCTCTGTTAATGTCCTCATTAATTTTACCTTTTTCTACCAGTTAACAAATATTAACTCCTGTGGCAAATTAAGCTGGCTTTTCTCATGTAGCCACATTCATTCTTAGTTTCCTTCCCTCTGGTGTCTGGTGTGCCTCCTGTTGCACGGGGTGAAATTTCACTAGAAGCATTCCTACTTGTTGTTCTCGGGCACCTTGACACAGCATTATTCACATGTAGCACAGCATGGTGTGGCACACGCTGACTGGCACTAGAAGCAGCAGGGCCACCTTTTAGGTCGCAGTTGTTGGCTGCCATCAAGTCAGCCCCTGATTCATGGTGACCATGTGCGCGATAAAACGAGACGCTGCCAGGTCCTGCGCCGCCCTGTCACCAGCTGTGGTTGCATCGTTGTGATCCGTAGGCTTTCCAGCAGCTGGTTTTTGAAAGATGACCAGGCCGTGCTCCCTCGTCTGCCTTGGTGCGGGGGAGCTGCCAACACCTGGGCAGCCTCACAGCAGTGCACGCATTTCCATGGTGGCAGGGTGGCTGCCCATGACGTGCGCTGCCTGGGAGTGGAAGCTGAGATTCTGGTGTGGAATGGGAGAAGTCGGCCCCTGAGGGCCCCCCTCCCCCCGCCATTGACTCCCAGGACCACCACTTGAAAGGCATGTTTTCTCATGTACACGTGGGGTTGCCATGAAGTCACTTAGTAGTAATTGGTCCTCATCTTTTGCACACATGGCACAACCCAGGGGTTGTAAAGTCAGATGCCTCTTGGAGCCATGCAGGATCATAAAGGGGTGACTGGTGCTGGGTGGGAGACTGCCTGTCCCATCTTAGGTAGGCTTTTGACACAGAGGAATATGGACCAAGTACAACCTCATATTCCTTTATATATATATATTTTTAAAAGATGCAGAAAATCTAAATTGCCTGTGAAATTGGCAAATTTTACCTTGTTAATTGTTAATTAAGAATGCCTGAAAAATTGTGTGTTTCCTCCTTGCTTCTTACAGCTCCTAAGGTCAGGTTGCCCAAGCACTGCCCGTTTGCCTTCTCCGATTTAACCATCTTGTTCTGTCTGTTCAACAGCAAAGAAAGGCCCCAGCCCTCCACACTCTCACAGGATGGTTGGAGGGTCAGTTGAGATGATGAATAGGTGAACTCTGAGATCTTACAGGGCTTGATGCACATAAGAAGAGCTTCAGAAAATGTTTAAGTATCTTTCTAAATCCAGACTTCCCAACCATTCCTTCTTGGAGGTCAAGATCATTGCTGACATTTTCCTTTGAAGAAATGCATGGGAAATAAGAGTCCATCATGTAGGAAGAGGCGTGGATGGATGTCATCTCGCTTTTCACCAGCTCTTTTCTATTCACTGGCTATTTAAACTTGGTTTATTTTCAGCTACTGGAGGGCAGAGAAGAAGCCACTTTGGTTGTTAATAGTGCCATCAGTAGGTTAATTAAAAGTTGAATCAGTTATAGGTATTGCTAGCCTGAGCCTTTACACCTGTGCTGTTAGGCACGTTGGCTGTATAATAAGATGCCGAGCTCAAGTGTGAGTGCATGTGACTGGAGAGCACACATGTGTGAGTTCTTACATTTAGAAAGCAGTAACAAGGATGAGGGTGAATTGTTCTGGGGTCATTACATAACTCAAACTTGAATAAGCACTGACCTTCACTTTGAAACAGCTTTCTTTTGTATGAAGTTTGAAAGCCTGGCTTTTACTGGAGTTTTGGAAGTTAGAAGAAACTTATTTTGCTTAACAAAGTGTGTGTGCATGTGCTCGTGTGTGTGTGTGTGTGTGTGTGTTTTTCCTCCGTCATTAGGAGTTTAAAAAAAAAAAAAGCTCACTGTTGTCAAGTCTAGTCAATTCAACTCATAGCAACCCCTCCTTGCGTTTCTGAGGCAGTATCTCTTTGGGAGTAGATTGCACTTCCTTCCGAGCAATGGCTGGTGGGTTTGAACTGCCAGCCTTCTGTTTAGCAGTCACATGCCTTAGACACTACACCACCAGAGCTCATTAGGAGTAGGCAGACAATATTCCAAATGATAAGGTAAAATTTCCAGGAAGTTTTAGATCAGGGCACCACCACAGGGTGGAATCCAGCCAGCCACCTGTTTTTATGGATAAAGTTTTATTGGAACACAGACACACCTGTTGATTCAAAGGTTGGCTATGGCTGCTTTTGTGCGATGACTGTGGAGTTGAGTTGTTGAAACAGAAACCATATGGCCCACAAACCCTAAGATACTCACTGTCTAGTCCTTTACATCTGGCCCAAATGACACAAGAATATCTTGTAAGAAGCTGTATTTTTGTGAATTCTGGGGAAACTGTCTTTTAAAATGCAGTTGTTGTCAGCTCAGTTGTCAGGCTCTGGTTTACTTCTGTGATCTCAAGAATTTGCTTATTAGCTGTTGAATGCGGTGACCCTGGTTTCATGGTAACTAAGCTTGCATCAGCTTCTCTCTAATGTACTGCTAGTCATTTTATTCAGTAGACTGAATAGCTTTCAATGCTTCTATGAGAAGGACACTGCTCATTAGTGGATGCGTTCAGCCTTCAGCTTAGCTAAAATCGGAATGCTTTCTCAACCTGAAACAGTGGGTATTTTTCTAAATGTTAAGTAATATAGGTCTCTACGAAGACAAAGTGCTTCCCAGTCATTATTAGCTGTGCTCAGTCGTCATCCTTCACGATAATGCCATGAAGTAGGTTCTTAGTATCACCATCCATATTTTATCACTGGAGCGGGAAGGGAAGGGTGACTTGCTGAAGGTCACGTAATAACAAAGCCCATTGGCAATTTGTGTCATTTCATGAGTCATGTTGGCGCTGGTGAATGCGGCTGGCACCAGTGGGACTTAGACCCACAGGCAAGCCAGTCTTCCTAACAGGTTCTTGCCCGGCAAAACCCGATAATTTCATTAGCGAGGTAAGTGAATGGCTGATCAAGCAATTAATTTGCCTTTCTGTAGACCTAGGACCTGAAGGAAACCAGATGGTGGGGAAGACTAGCTGCATCTTCAGGTTCTCCTTTCAGCCGTTGGTTATCACCTGACAACTTTTTCCTTTTAATTGTGATTTACCATTTATGGAGCATGTTCTAGTTGATTTTACTCACTCGCTGCTCAGGGACCCTCAGTGGGTGGCAGCATTATTTCACAATTGACAGCCCAGGAACCAGCTAGTGTCAGGGCCCCTCTTGTCCGCCTGACTCCTCATTCCCATTCCCCGGCTCTGTTTGCAGGATGACCTGGCTCCTGGCAGAGAGTGTGAGGTGCGCATGGGCCTTACCTCCAGGAGCCTTAATGTCCTGGTGGGGAATATACACAGACATAAAACCATAACCAGCACTCAGGGTGTCATTATGAAAACATCTGATGAAAGATCAAGACATTGAGTTCAGAAGAGAAGCAGTCACTGGCAGGCAGAAATAGAGTGGGAGAGGAGGTGCTTGGACAGTAGATAGCATTGGAATGAGCAGAAAGGGCATGGGCCAGCAGCCACACATGCACGCACACACACACAAATATATACGCATATACACATGTGCACGCATACTCACATACACGTGCACACACACGCGCACGTATGAATGGAGGAGACCACTGAGGGGTGGAGAGTCAGCACAGCTAGCTGGAAGCAGTAAGGGTGGTTCAGGGGAGTAATGGGATGATAAGACCTGTAGTGGAGTGGCTTTCTCAAGTACAGAGAGTGATGGAAACAATGCTAAAAAAAAAAAAAAAAACCTAAAAATGCTGAGAGATGAATTAATCTAGTGGTGGTGTGAGGGATTAAAGTGTGAGGAAGCAAGAAGCAGGAAGGTGGATGGACAAATGGGGAATAAGAAACTGAAGCTGAAAGACCACTGCAGAAACCCAGATGCTACTAGATCTGGGGCTTGCAGTTGCTGCTGCTTGTCTTATATTGTCATAGAGTAATCTGGAAAGGTCATTGAACAATGACTGTGTTTTAAGTCTTTAAAATACCTACTACAATTAAAAAAAAAAAAATCCCCCTACACAGTATATTAATGTTTGCAACACAGGCTGCTAAATTTAAGATTCCACAGAGTCACCAGCTGCCAATTGAGTGATTGGATGTATCTTAATACTGTACTCATTTCTGTGCCCACATCAAGGTACAGCAGTAACATAGTAACTACTAATGTACATCCCAGAAATCCAGTTACCATCAAGTTGATTCCAACTCATGCTGACCCCCTGTGTGTCAGGGTAAAACTGTACCCTGTTGGGTTTGTGGTGGCTGATTTTTTGGAAGTAGGTTGCCAGGCCTTTCTTCCAGCCACCTCTGGGTAGACTTAATCTCTAACCTCTCAGTTAGCAATTGAGTGCGCTGTTTGCACCTCCCAGGGTCTCCACTAGTGTGCATAATCCATGTCAAAGCGTCCCAATGCTTTAGAGCTGGTGGGACCTTCGAGGTCCTCTCTCTAGTCCTGCCTTGCCCCCACCTCCTCTGTTGCCCCAAACCCCTGCATTGTGTTCAAAGAAGTGTTCACAGTTGCCAGTTATTAAGGCACACTTTTGTGAAGCTTGAATTTCACTGGAGAAAGTCTGTCATGGTTCTCCAGTGGTTTTGTAAACTATCACCTGTCCAGAACAACCTTAACTGTGCACGCCCCTAGCAAATGTCCACCGTTTCTTCCCATCTCATACTGTTCTTGGGCCTCATCGAGTAGAGTGAACTTACTGAAGACAAGCAGGAGGTTTTCTTCACTGTAGACTTGCTGATGGAAAATATCCCTATATTTTATCATTAAAAATAAATTTAAAAATTAGCTCACTGACAGGCCTTGCAGTCTCGTTGCACTGCACAGCTTGATCACGGAACCATGATGTGGCATCTTGAGGCCAAGTTGCTTGGAAGTCCCAGAAAGGATCCTGTTGTAAGTGGGCAGGCCAGCATGTCAGAAGACTGGGGAGTCCAGCTTTGGGGCAGATGAAACAGAAAGAGGCAGATCTATGCATTCAACTTGTGAAACCACATGGAAGATCTTCTGTTTGCACACTCCCTAGAATTTGAAAATAGATGGAGACGAAAGATTTTGTCAGGCAGCAGTTCTTTTGGTAGTTGTAAGAGTTGGGGGTCCAGGGAGTGGTTCTAGGCAGCAGGCAGTCAGATGGGCTAGGAAATTCAGGAAGAAAATAAGATGAACATGTGTGTCTGTAAATTAAAGTCCTTATCCTCACTCTTCAAGCCTGGAGACAGAGTGTTTACCCTTAGGCTCCAGGAATGCCAGCTTGACCGCCTGCTTTCAGGTGTTACTAAGCATTGTCACTCTACTCCACTGACTGGTGTAGACATTTTTAGTTGAGAACTAAGGTGCTATTTTTAATTTATAAAGGTGTAATACCTACTGCCATCAGGTCAGTTCTGACTCGTAGTGACCCCCATAGGATTTCTAAGGCTACAAATCTTTACAGATGCAGATTGCCTCATCTTTCTTCCGTGGAGCAGCTAGTGGGTTTGAACTGCCAACCTTGTGGTTAGCAGCCCAGTGTGTTAACCACAATATCTCCAGAGACCCTTAAAGGCACATTAGGCACGTTGTTGTTAGGTGCCATCGAGTCATTTCCGGCTCATAACGACCCTGGGAGAAAGGGGATTGAAAGGCCCAGGAACCAGGACAGAAGAGCAGTCAGCCGCAGGGATCCAGGTGACAGTAGGCACAGCCAGTTCATATTTGAAGTATTTCTCTTGACAAGCATCTGTCTTCTCTCCCTGTCTCCTGTGATCTTCTAGATGTTTCTCAGCATATCCAGGTCTTGCAGTTATGCATCACTTTACTAGTAGAAGAGGTCTAGTGAAGAAGCATGGCCATATTAACCTATTTAAATACCTTAGCTGGATACGTAGACGGAGTGAAGGCTAGAAAGATGATGACCAGTGAAGTGAAAAACTGATGAGCTTGGCTGACGGGGGTGAGCATTTGCAAGATCCGTATATGGAAAGATTAAATCGCCAAGCAGAATGATTAATAATCATCATCTCATGTCATAAGAAACCTTGTTTCAACAGGCAGCACATGAAAGCAAGTATGTTTATTCTCAGTCCCCAACCTCCCATTCCAGTCATCAAGGAATGCAGATTTGGGTAGAAATCATGCAAGGTGTCTACAACAAAGAATCGCTGGTGGTGGGTGCTGATGGGTAAATGACCTGTGCTGTGAGACTCCAGAGGACACAGAGTCCTAGCTCAGGTGTGGTGAGGGAAAGCTTGGAGATGTCATTGGCCTGCCCCAGGAAGTGTGTCACATTTCAGCTGGAAGAGATGGTCAGGGAGGGGTTTCTAAGCAGGAAAAGGCACTGAGACCAGGAAGGTCAAGGTCGATGAGTAGGTGGGGTACTGCCACACATCAGATTTTATGTGGACAGTGGGATGAGATGGATTATGATGTGGTGGAAGAGAATTTGGCTAGATCAGATAGTGTCTTAGTTCCCTGGGGCTGCTGTGAAAAGCTATGAAGCTGGTTGGCTGAAAACAACAGAAGTTGATTCTCTCTCAGCTCTGGAGGCGGTAAGTTGAAATGAAGATGTTGGCAGGGTCACGCTCCCTGGGAAAGCTCTAAGGTAGAATTGTACCTTGCTTCCGTCTTGCTTCTGACATCCCCTGGCAATCCTTGGTGATCCATGGCTTGTAGCTACACCACACCAGTCTCTACCTCTGCCTTCATGTGACCTTCTTCGCATGTGTCTCTTCTCTTCTTAGAAGGATGCCCACCAGACATTGGATTTAGGGCCCATCCCATCCAGTATAGTGACATCTTAACTAATTGCGTCTGCAGAGACCCTGTTTCCTCACGATCTGAGATTCTGGTGGACTTTAAATTTTCAGAGGCACTATTCAACCCACTAAAGAGTGGTCTTAAATGATGGGCAAAAGACTAGGAGGAAAAATGGGGCATCAGAGGCTTTGTTCTCATTTATTCAGATTTTCAGCCACTAAGTTTTAGACACCTGCTGAGTACTGAGGATAGAGGGATCACCATTGCCCTTGCCTGTGAGATGCTGTGCACAGTGTGGTGGAGGCACAAGGACTGGCTTGTTACCACAGTGTATGATAAGTATAGCCTCGGAGCGGCTACCTGTGGTCCACAGGGCTCAGAAGAACAGACAGTTGAACGTGGGCATCCAGAAAGGCTTCTAAGAGGTAGTGCCCTCTGAGTGTTCAGTGGAGGGATCTGATCTCTTTATCAGCTTATCACCTTTAAAACACAAACAAGCAAACACCATTTTTCATTCTCATTTTACTTCAGTCAGAATATGAGATTGTTAACTTTTGAAATTCAGTAGTGTGACCCTCTCCATGATGTTCTCTAACTAATAAAATGGAGTTTTCACACAACCTTCATTCCTTTATTTTTATTAAGCCCAGAGACCTCACACTCTGGATAGAGCATGTGGGTGGTGGGATGACCAGAGCTGAGAGCTAGAATGAATGGTTCCTCCTCCCACCCGAGCACAGTAAAAATGTAATTTTCTAGAGTGTGTCTTAGGCACTCAACTATTTCTCATTCAGAAAGCACCAACCTGCCAATTATTTGTAACATATAAGAAGGTCATCCTGATTAGATCAGTCTTGCCTACTCTACCCACTAAAAAAAAAACCCAAACCAAACCAAACCTACTGCCATTGAGTTGATTCTGACTCATAGCAACCCCCATTGGATTTCCAAGGCTGTAAATATTTATGGAAGTAGATTGCTTTGTCTTCCTCCCAAGGAGCAGCTAAGGGGTTGGAACCTCTGACTTTCTGGTTAGCAGTCAAATGCCTTATGCACCACGCCACCAGAGCTCCTCATCCTCTAAGACAGTTGCCATCAAACACGAGCATGGATCAGAATCACCTGGAAGGCTTGTTAAAAAGCCAGTTTTGGGGCCCTACCCCCAGAGTTTTTGTAGGTGTGGATGGGACCTGAGAATTAGCTTGTCTGAATTTCCTTGGGGTGCTGATGGTATTAGTCCAGAGGCCATACTTGGAGAACCAATGTTGTAAGCCATGCATTCGCTGAAAAAAGGAACTGCTGGGTTCTGGATGGGACCTTCCTTCAACATGGCCCTTTCTAAAGGACTTCCGTGGTACACTCCTTAAAGAGAAAGACCCCTACCCAACCCATCATAGCAGCAACCAACATGAAGATGTAGTGTGGACTCCAAGGAATAGAAGATGCTCTCCAGACCCACCATGGAGCCCTCCTGGTGGTTATTGTGAGATTTCAGACTCTTGGAGTGCGTGTGCAACTTTCAGAGGTGCCAGACCATGTGCAAATGGGATTCAGGACCCTTGACTTTACACCTTCTGGTCTGTGAAGGAGCAGCCACTCTAAGGACCAAGACATGGTCTCAGTTACTTGGATGTTAGCAGCAAGGAGTAGTGTTTTGTTTCTGTTGGTCCTTCATTCCCAGCCTCACCAAGTGTGGCTGCCGAACTTCATGTTGAGCCTTGTCCTTCTTTTCTTGGGCTGATTGGTACTGAGCCGCTTCTGTGAGAGGCCTTCCTTGTGCTCTGGAAATGGTGTTGAGGAAACAAAGGTGTGACAACCCGGAGGGAGGCTAGCATATACCCAGAGATCCTGCAGGCCAATGATGCTCTCAGTCTTTGAGCTCACACCCATGGGAATGATTAATTGATGCCCTCCACTCTGCTGGACAATTAAGAAAAGCAGGAGAAGTCTTCAGTTAGACCTAATTTGGCACCATATTGTTTTCTGTTAATCTATTTTGTTTTCTGTCCGTCTGTCCCAAGAGATGGGTGCCTTGCTGCTTGCTGAAGCATGCATAACTAATGTCCTCATTAAGGACTGATCTGTTTATCAGGGCCATGAGGGGAAGTCAGCCTGCCAAACCTAGGCGCAAGCTGGGGGCTATTACCTCCCTCTGGGCCTTAGCCCCACCTCATTAAGCTGGTCCGGGCTATTGATTGGGAGCCTGTGTTTGGAAGAGTCTTACTTACTCCATGCATTATCTTGACAGATTGATCAGACCTGATTGAGAACCTCTTAAAGGAACGAACAGCTGTAATGGGAAAGTTGGACTCTGTCATCCGTTAGGATGATTCTGGGAGCAAGAAGAACCAGGCTGACATCTTGGAGCAATTGTATTTACAATTAACATGGCTGAAAACGATTGCCTCTATTGATCCCCCCTTCCTGCAATTACAGCCCCATTGTTTACATTCCAGCACTTCAGTTATAAAAAGGAAATTCAATAATTATTGCATTATTTAAAGTTAAAGTGCCACAGAGTTTGCTGGCTGCGCTTGCTGGTTGATTTAACGTTCAGTAAAATCCATGCTGAGCTCTCCATCTGGAGGCCGAACGATAGCGGCTTTTAATGAGACTTTAAGGGGGGGGCAGGAAAGCAAAACACAGTCCATAGGGTGTTTGTCTGGGTTATTTAGTGGCGGGGGTGGGGGGACGACCCAAAAGCAGAGCAGAGAAACGAGCCATGTCATCATTTGCAAAACCATCTCCCCTGTCCCACCACGTGGCAGTCCCTCCTGTAGGTCCTGTCTCCTGGCCTCTTGACTCAGGCTCAGCTTTACTTCCTTCCAGAAGCATCTTTCTCTTTAGGAGCTCTTGGTCCTGTGTCGCCCCGCCGCAGGTGGAGCTGCTCCTTTGACCATAACAGGTCTGTGGAATTTAAGAAGAAAGGCCGAAATGTCTTTAGTAGGCAGAGTGATGGACGCCAAAGGTGTTAGTTTAGAAGGAATTTTTCCTGTACCATCACGTTCCCGTTCTCTGTTTCATGGGAAAAAATGAAATAAAATACAAAGTCAGCCCCTCTTCTCAGGAGAAGTCAGCCCCGTGGATGTGCCCTATCCCCAGCCCGGGTCACACGGGCTGCCCAGACTCTCTCCTAAGGAAGAGGATGAGAGTGTGGGTCAGCACCTTGTGGGAGCTCCCAAGCCTCTGGCTTTGAGTGCCAGAGTCCTGCAGTAACAGCCGGTAAAGGGCATGGGAGGAATTTTAATGACCGTTTTATTTTTGTCCTATTTGGTTGAAATTATTCGATGGGCTCTGTTCCAGCAGACTTCTGGGCAGGTGCACTCAGCAGGGGGCAGAGTTGGGCAGGAAGAAGCAATGCCTCACACTTTGCCATCCAGAGTCACACTCAGCGACTACCCCAGGACATTTCAGACTGCAGGTGTGGAAGGCAGAGGAAGATGAATAGCGCCAATTCTGACTTTTATGAAGTCTCTGGAGCGGCCCAGTAGCGGGCAGCTGCTTCTGCGTGACTTTTTCATTAAAGAGGTGAATTCTCGTGTGCAGGCATTGCGTGATTTATCTAGTGCCATTTGCTGGAATCTGAAATACTCTTTGGGCAAGTGAAGGGTGATGCAAGCTTTAGGCCTTGGGAGTTCCCTGTCATAGAGCAGGACCTCTCCCTGTATATCCCAGCTTCAGTCTCTTCTCTGTGGCCCTTACTGCTAGAACTGGAGCTGGAGCAGGAGCAGAATTCCAATTCCTACAGTCTCTAGTGGTACAGCAGTGTCACTTGGTAGCCCATTAGAAATGCTAGTTCTTGCCCACCCCTTCATTCCCACCCCTCGCGGAATGAGAAACCTCTAGGGTGGGCCCAGCCATCTGTGTCTCAGCATGTCCTCCA
The DNA here is from genome assembly GCF_000298275.1 of Orycteropus afer afer. Lineage (NCBI taxonomy): Eukaryota > Metazoa > Chordata > Mammalia > Tubulidentata > Orycteropodidae > Orycteropus > Orycteropus afer. Next base: position 8,034,487 of record NW_006921654.1, read on the forward strand.
TGTGCTTCAATGCACGCTCAAGTTAGAGAACCTCTGAGCTGGAACACCACCTGGCTCACCACCGAGCCCACGGTGTTGGACCTATCATTGAGAAAGGGAGGCGGCAAGATCCGAGCCCTGCACAGAATGATGATGCTGGTGCCAAGTGTTTGGGTAACCCTTCTCATCTTCTGGAGAGTTTCACATGTACTTTCTCACATGCTTCTTAAGTCACCACCTAGGAAGGCAGGGCAAGTTTAAACATCACCGTTTTGTAGATGAAGTAATGTGCCTGTTAGCTCAACCAGGCAAGTACTGTTTCTACTGCATGGATTCTCAGGATGTAGAGACACAAATAAGTCCTTCACATATATCTGGGGAGCCAGGGAAACCTCTGCTGGCCACGTCAGCTGAGTTCTCATTCTAGGCTTGGTCCTCACCTGGGATGCTGGCAGACATGGTAATGAACATAGGCCTTGATTTTCATTAAATTGGTGCCAAGATGACCAGAGAGATCCCATACATAGATATTTCTTTTGCAAGCACATGGGCTTGGGGTTCAGATCCTGGCTGTGCTGGCATTGGCAGCATGGCTGGACAAATTACTACTTCCAATGCATTGGAATTTCCCTACTATCAAGAAAGGAAATGTCAAATAGGTGCAGAAAGGATGTGGGGGTGGTATCCTCCTCCAGCCTCCTCTAACTTCACAAGGGCGGGGAGAGAAAGAGAAATTCACCATTGGCATCAGCTGATTCCTGTGAGGCTGAGGTCAAACATGCTACTACCCTCCAACCTTTTCATCAATTCTCACACCAGCTGTCTTCTCACACACTCTCTACTTTTCTCCTGGGTTAGATACTTTGTTGCACTGTGCACACAGAACTCACAGATGGTACTCACGATTATGAGATTTATTAGGGAAGCAACAGGTTACATAGGAGGTTAAGCAGTGCTCAGGATACAGTTCTTCTTTCAGGCCAGCCTCTTCTCAGCCATCCCGTAGGCATGCCTCTCTTTGGCCCTCAATCTTTTGCCCTGGCCTCTGCCCTGCTCAGGCGAGTGTTGCATAGATCTTTTAGTTCTACCAGTAGGTGCACCCCACTCCACTAGCAAGCCTCCTGCCCGAAGGCAATCAGTCAGCTTCCTCTCTCCATGGACCGGCAAGCCCACATCTCTGTCTCATACCAGTCTATTGGTCCTGTTACCTCTGCTGCCACCATATCTCTGCCATCTCTCTGCTTTTGTCTTTGCCATATCTCTGTGCAGGGATCAGGTCCAGACTTTTTCTCTCCTGATGGTAGTGAGGTCCCACTTTTTCACCTCTAGGGTGGCTCATTTTAAGCCTAGCAAGATGGCAAAACCAGCCAATCCCCATGTTAAAGTTCCATACACCTTATTTACATTATTAAATGGACCTTATTTACATAATTAGCAAGCTATCCAGTCCCCTTGGTGGGCGCAAGCACCTGACATTTGCATCTGTTAAGCGTCACAAAGACATGGCTGGAAGAGCCATACGGGTTATCCACGGCACCACAACAGCTAGTTTCAGTAGATGTTCATTTCCATCCTTACTCCCAAAGCTTCCTTAATTTGAAAATTAATGATGATAATAATAATGGCCTTATTTATTAAGAAGGCTAACTGTGTACCAAACATTGTATATGAATTACCTCATTGAGTCCTCCCAGCAGTGCTTTGAGTAGGTTTTGTTATTGTCCCCATTTTGCAGGGGAGGAAACTGAGGCTTATCAGGGGACAGAACTTGACTAGCATAGTGCAGCTAGAGAGATCAGAGCGAGGCCTTTCCACCAGGCATCTTACATCGGAATGTACTTTAACCACTGATAGTGAGAACAGTTTGGCATGTAGTCTCATGAAGACAAGCTAGAGTAACATGTATATGGTGTTCTTTATTTGTAGTAAGTAAAATCTATGTAAGAAAACATCTGCCATTTCAACCATTCTTACATGCACCAAATCGGCAACTTAATTACACTCACCATGTTGTGCAAGTATCCCTCATGCTATTTTTATTAGAATTACAATCTTAATTTCATGGGTTGGCCAGCGCAAGAAAATTGGAGGACAGAGACAGTGGGAGAGAAGGGTGCAGGGGTATGTGGGCTGATGGCTTGATGACCATTCTTCTGTTAGAGGGCTGTCTCTCTGTTGTGGAAATAGGCAACAGGATTGAAATAAAGGCCTAGAGAAGTAGATTAGGAGTTCTGGAAGGTTCCAGAACCCTTTCCCAAATCTCAGAGTAGATTACTACCACATTTTTCGTCTTCTTGGCTCACCTTCTTTGGACTTCATTGGACTTCCTTATTTGGCAAATCAAGGAAATAGAAGACATTCACTGAAGCCTTTGTTTTTCCTCTTATTACAAATACTACCTCAGTGTGTTGTGTTCTGTGGGCCAAGGTGCTTTTTGCAGCAAGAAGAGACTGACCATTGCTCAAGCAAAGTGGACAGATGACCCCAAGTCACCATCACAAGTGATACACACAAGTAGAATCACATACGGCATTTTTAATTTAGGTGGCGCTCCTAGACTCTCCCTGAGATAATTAGCACTCAAGAGATGTCAAGATGGGTTGACAATATGCTTTTGTCTTCGGAAGGTTTTGAGTCTTGGGGCCATGGGCAAAGGGAAGAATGTAGAATATGTGTCTCGCTAAATATCTCCCTCCTTTCCCACACACCAAGTATCGCTGTGTTGGAGAGGAAAGGTTAAATCTTAAGGGAAGAAGAGTATGTGGTGAATCCCAAAATGTTAGGTAGAACAGTGAAGGGTTGTAGACCTACGGCAAACGGAAGAAGCAAGTGGAAAGTACTTGGTGTGGAGTGGGAAGTGGCATGTTGATGTTTGTCCTTAAGCTGCAGGCTGAAGGAGGGGCAGGCTATGGCTCAGAGGAGTGGAATTAGCAAGGCTTCCAAGGTGGAAGATGGTCTGAGCTGGGGCAGTGAGAACGAACAGTCCTGGAGTCTGGCCTAGAAACCAGGAAGTAGGTCAGAGTGACCCAAATGGATTGATCTAAGGGAACATTTGTACTTGCTTTCACTTGTTCTTGTAAACCATGGTTGAGCTTCTCTCTTACGGTGTCTGCAGGGTTCCTTAGTGAAGTAGTACTAAATTAGCATGTGTGAGGACAAGGGCATGAGTAGATGAAAAACCAACATTAAATAGAAAGTATATATCAAGAGAGGTTATATATATTGAGGTTGACCTTCTGGGAGTCTTCCTAAAATGTGACATTAAATTTGGAACTGGAACACAACCTCACTGATTAAAAAATTAACTGCCCTGACCTGATACAGTTGCATTTTTAGGCATTCAGGGTGGGTGCTTGGGTCCAGGCACTCTCTTGTTCAAGGACACATCTGTGGTCAACACAGTGGCGACTGTGGGATTGGAGTCAAGTCCTAGGTTCAAGTCCTGTTTCTGTCATGCTCTGTGTGACCTTCAGGGAGTCACAGGACTTTTCTGAGCTTTGGGTTCCCACAGGAACTTGAGTCAAACGCTACCTGCCCCACTGGGCCGTAATGAGAAAACCAGTTTGTGGCGCTGTTCCATCAGTGGTAAAATGCTATGCGTGTGGACGTTGGTTCATGTGCACTCATGTGCATCTCCCACTTTGCATCTTATGATGGTGGGAATTAGAAAAATGAACTTGAAGGTGTAATCTGGAACCCTGGCTCCTCATCCTCTTCCCGTACCCCCTTACCAGGACTGTTGGTAGGTTTTTATAGTTTTCTCCCTGCAGGGAGAAGCCGACATGGCTTGCTGTGATTGGTGGTTTTTCCCTCCAGGGGGATGATGGGACAGTCCATCCTGAAATGCACAGTTTTCTACTTGCAGGAGAGTTACAAGCAGGCCTGTCTGCTTGTTTCATGGTAGCGCTGTGCAGAGCCCTACTGGTGTCCTGTCGCTCAGGGAGTCCCACTGTGGGCATCCCACTGTGGGGTTTCTTCTCCGTTGATCAGGAGGTATATGGTTACCCAGCAAAACCAGTTATCTTTGCATCAGCTCAATTCTTGGCAAACTCATGTGTGTCATAGTAGAATTATGCTCCATACGATTTTCAGTGGCTGATGATTGTCAGGCCTTTCTTCCGAGGTGCCTCTGGGTGGACCGGAACCGCCAACCTCCAGGGGCAGCCTGTTTGCTTGGAAGAGTGTCTGGGAGCTGCTTTACCCCATCAGAGAGTCTTGCCACTGGCATTCACTCTCAGACTTGGGTAGGGTTGTGTGTGCTGCCGAGCGTGGTGAGAGGGTGTGTATGTGTTTGTAGGAGCAGGTGTTACTCCTGGGGGAAGCTTCATTTGTGAATTGCATGTGTGTGTGTGTGTGTGTGTATCAGAATGCACTTTGTCCATTTCAGCTTTAAAGGGGAAGCTCTGACAAAGCCTGATCAATCTTTTACATTCCACGCATGAAGAACCAGATGTTAGAAGTTTCCTATTGTTGGGAGTTGGGGCCCCTCCAGATTTATAGAAATCAATGTTCTCTGACAGAAGTTGCTTAGTTTTCCTGGGAAACAAGTAACAGGAACACATTTTTTTGATTTTCACAATGAATTGTTTTCTAACGAGAGCCCTCTGTTCGTCTCTTTGACTTTCAATATTTGGCTAGGGTGAATGAGCACAACATATTAATGGGGTTGGATCCCACAAAGTAACACAGCCTGGCTTTTCTTTTTTTCTTTCGTGTTTAATTATTAATTTGCTTTTTGCAGCCGACTTCATGTGCCGGACTCATTAGGGAAGGTACCTCTTACTGCGGTGAAGGCTCTTCTTTTCTGACTCCTTTCTCCCTGAACCTGACCCGGGAGGGAAGTCAGATAGATGTGGGATGTTAGACATGCCCTTGTCAGAAGCACAGATGGGCCATTTTCCAGTTAAACCAAGATGGGGGATGAGCATTTCAAAATAGAAGTAGCCCTACCAAGAGCAGGGAGAGGTGCAGGTAAAGATCTTGACCAGTACCAGTAAAGACCCCACCAGACTTCCTTCCAGTCCAGGGCCCCAACCACCCACTGTGTGCCCGTCACATTCCAAATTGCTCACAAGAAGGATAGTCTGTTATCTGCTGCCCAGCAGTAGTTTGTAAATGTTGCAGCTTGTCAAGCTATTGTGTGGTTTCCAGTTACGAGTCAAGCTGGATGTTTATTTCCTCTTATGATCCATTGGGCTTCTTTGCGTTTTCAGAACATAAATCCTGTTGCCAAGTGTAGATGTTTCTTTTAGTAAGAACTAATGCGCATTTGCTGTTCATCTAAGCTAGTCCTTCCAGGCACTTTTTGAACAAGCAGTGAGATTAGGGATCATAGAGAGAACTTGAGGCAGACTCATGACTATTTTAGGGAGAGTGGCTGGTTGAGTGAGTTTAGATGGACCTCAGTTGCTACTCTTCTTTAGTTAGATTGATTTTCCTTTTCTTGATTTATTATCTCTTTGGAAGATTGGGCGATTTATTTCTGTAGAGATACCTCCTCGGAAACCCAAGGAGGGTTCGCTATGAGTCAGGATCACCTTAACGGCAGCAAGTTGAGTGAGTTGTCCTTCTCCCTTAGTATTTTGTGGGTGGTGGTTGTGGTCAGGTGGCCCCTGGCTGATGGTGAGCCCCAGGATGCTGCCTGGCCCTGTGTTGTCCCCATGGTTGGCTGCAGATTGGACTGTCGTGCCAGGCCTTTCTTCCTACCCAGTCTCAGTCTGGAGCTCCGCTGAAACCTGTTCCACACATCATAGAAACACGCACGCCCCCCATGGACAGACGGGTGGGGGGCTGGGCATCAAACCCAGGTCTCTCTCGTTTGGCAGGCGAGAATCCTACCATGGAGCCATCCATGCCCCCAGTTTGTGGGTGTGCATGCTGATTTGTCTTGAATGAGGCAGATCCTTGTAATTTCCAGTGGTCTCAGCAACGCCTTCTCACAAAGACACTCAAGTCAAAGGGGTGCCTTCCTCATAGCCCCTTGGCATGCCCTCTGAGTTGCTGCCATTGCTGCCTTAATCACTTGCAGGGTAATCCCTTAGGGTAGGGCATATTCCATGTGTGTTTGACATAGTGTCTAATGTGCTACAGACACTTGGAGTCGAGGCAAAACAAAGCCCCACCAAACGTGCAGCCTGTTTTCTTTGGGTCGATGTGGAGCTTGCCTCGCTATGCATTGGCAGCAGCTGAAGTGGGTGTTTAGTTTTCTTTTTAAACTCTGCCCCTGACCTGACAGAGGTGAACTGCTGGGAGTCTTTAACACAGAGGAAAGAGAAATGGAAAAAGTAAGCCACTCCTGGGTCCCCCTCCTCAGGGATGGGACAGCTCAGTGATGGAGGCAGAAAAGGTTGGGGAATTCAGGATTTGTGTGGGAGAAAAATCTCCTGACTGGCGAGGAGAGCTAGAACTCGGAAAGGAGGCAGCTCCTTTAGTGAGTGTACCACTGGGATTTGTGCCTTGGTGAATTCTTCATATATTACAGTGAATTTAATTAAATTCATTGTGATCCCAATTGAGGGCATTGTAATTAGCTGGGTCAGGAACAAATTATTCTCCCTCCTTCTCCAAATGAAAACATCTTCTGCTCTCTTCTGCGGGGTGGGGGTGGGGGGGGAGCATGTCCTCAGCTGAATGGTTTGCCCCATGGAGTCTTCACCTGCCCCTTCAGCCCCACCCCCTCCTGCAGCTTTTTATTTTTATTAGCCTCCTTCAGGTTCCAAGGGTGGAATTTACAGATGGGTCTCTTCTGGGGTCACGGACAGCAGGGTCATGGGGTTGACTGTTACGTAGCTCCAGGACTGGGGAATGACCAGATGTCACGGAGAAGGTCACAGAAGTCAGGAGAACTGCCCGGACTGCTAGCTTCGAGTCGCTGTTGCTGTTGGCCCCAGGTTGGACAGCCTGGGAAGCAGTAAGAAACGAGAATGTAAATATTTGATGAGAACAGGATTCAGGAAGCCATCAGGAGACCCTGGTTGTGAGCAGAAGTTGGGGGGGGGGGATATAATCATTATGAGCCTGGGTATGTCCCAGAAACTGGGAAATAGTCTAGTCCAGGCTTTTTGTAGTGCTTTGGGAACAGACCTTGGAGGTCAAAGCAAACCTGAGATTTCGAATTAAGCTTTTGCCAAGACTCTAAGACATAGCCCCCAGGGTTCCTGTGCCAGCGTCAGTGGGAGGGGTAGACATCCTCATCCCTTTCTCTCCCGTTTTCTTGTATTTGTTTCCCCACCACTTACGCCCTTTCCCTTTCCACAGTAGCTCTCCCAGCTTACCCCAGAACTTGTGATAGTACCCGAGATGGGAGCTTACCACCACGAGCACGAGTGTAGAGTCATTTAGGAACATTGTGACCTGAAGCAAGAGCTCCCAGTATGATGTTTATTCCAGTTCAGGGTTTATAGAGCCCTAGGACCCAAGGATTTGAGGACGAAAGACATTTGACATCTCACCTCCACCCAACTCTTTTTGGCCACGTTACCCTCCTCTTCTGGCTGGCTCAGATTGGAAACCCCCGCCATTTGGAGTAGGGACCTCACATCCAGATTAAAGGTGTGTGTTTAAGATTCAGTGCTTCATCGAAAGGAAACCTTGCTTTATGGGGAGGTGATGGCAGTTTGAGGTTAGGGCCTTCAGGAGTCTTGCTCAGATTTCATGGTTTATGATGCCATCAGTATCCCTTGATAGAAGTTACTCTTTTAGATTCCATGCTTATTTTCCCTGTCTCCCCCCCTCCTGCCCCCGGCCCCGAGCTTTCTTCAGTGTAACTCCTTTGTCTTAGTGACCTAAGGCAGAAGTTCCTGGCTCTTGTACAGATCTCGATCTGGGCCAAACCTTCGCTCTCAGAAAGAGCCCAGTGGAGTTTCCGGCTTCTGGAGGGCCTTGTCCAGGAGTCTGGGAGAATGAATGTTGGCCAAGGCTGTCTTTTCCTTTCACATCAACTCCATCAGACCCTTTTCTTCACAGGGATCTTGCCCCTGAAAAGCATTGCCTTGCCATGGCCCCTCCTCCCGACTGCAAGGAGGTTTATCTCGGGAACTCTGGTGGCATAGTGCCTAAGGCATTTGACTGCTAACCAGAAGGCTGGTGGTTCAAATCCACTAGCCACTCCTTGTAAGGAAGGTTCGGCGATCTACTTCTGTAGTGATACCACTTTGGAAACCCAAGGAAGGGTCACTGTGAGTTGGATCCAACTCCACAGCAGTGAGTTTGGTTCAAGGAGGTTTATCTTGGAGGAGGCAACTTAAAGACAAGCCATTTTAAAGAAATTAGATCAAAGTAACATCATGAGAAGTAGCTTTTTATGATCAGTTACAGTAGTTTCTGTAACTTACTGTTGAGCATGCTAGTTATTCAGACTCCTGGTTGTGAAGTTGTTCTGGGACAGCCATTGCTTGTGAGGATTTTCTTTAGTTCCAGGGTTCTGCATGTGAGTGTGTGAAACTCCTCATTTGGGGGGAAAGAGGAGAGTTTTCTCAATAGGGTGCGCATGAAGCTCGTATCATTCTTCCCTGCAAGATGGCTCGCAAACCAGAAGGAGTAGCTGAGTGAGTTGGCATCATAGGGCTCTCCATGCTCTTCTGGTGATTTTCTACAGCATTCAGTGGGTACATTCCTGTTTCTTCTTCAGACAACACGAAAAGATGTTCAAATTCAAAGTGCCAGGCTCTAGGGGCTGGGTAAGAGCTCCTTAACCTTGGGCTTCAGCTCTGCCTCTTGCTTCCTGCCCACTGGAGCTAGAGGTGTCTCTTTACTCAGGTAGCTGCTAACTGCTGAGGCTAACAAGCTCAAGGTCAACAAATAAAATGGCACAGTCTCAATATTACCAAACAACACGGCAGGCCACTAGTTTCAGTCCAGAGACAGTCCCAAGGTCAGTAGGAAATATGGCAGGCTGCTGAATGAAGACTCAGCTACATGCAGGGTCCAGGCATGCTAAAAAGCTGCAGAGACCTTTCCCAAAGCTTTTCCTTATATACTGGAAGCAGACCACATCCTTGAAGCAGTTACTGAGCTGCTTGGGGCAGATTCCACCATGGAGCTGATTGCCAGTCTCCTCATGGAGAATAACTACAACCAGCTGCCCAGCCACTCAAAACCAGGCCCAGCCAAGTTGACACATAACCTTAACTACCACAACATGCTTCTGGATTTTTCATACCTTTTCAATGAATGTGGGTTGTGTGGGTGTGAGCACATGAGCTTCAGAGTAGTGTCATCAGATCAGAAGCACTTGTGGGTCATTTTTTGTTTTCACTGTTCCATGGAGTCCAGTACATTCTAACTGGTCTCCCAGCCTAGTGTCATGCATTATGTGCTTGGACAAGGAGGATATGCCAGCAGGATCAGACACACTTCCCAAGCATCTGTTGTGCTCGTGTAGCTCCTTATGCTCTTCGGGTTACTGAGGAGGATGAGGACAGGACATGTGATGATAGGAGCACATAAACCACTAACTTGTTTGACTTGCCTCCTCCAGCAGTCCACTGTAGCCTGGGGGAGTGGGAAATAAGAGATCTAGGTTCTAGTTCTCTTTCCTACTAACTAGCTGGGTGACCCTGGATCAGTCACTGAAGCTTTTTGGGCTTGTTTCCTCTGCTTCATGTACATGGAACAGAAACATTCCCTCTTCCCCTGAAGTGGGTTGTTGGAGATGAAGCCTACGGCCTTTTTCCTGCAGGCCTTGTTAGTTCCGTTACTTAGTAAAGTTCAACGTCCATGCACAGAAGAGAGTCCATCACTTCATCATATTCTCAACAAGGCCCAAAATACTGACCAGTTTTGCTCTTAGATGATCTTAAGTCTTCTTGTTCTAGTCTGGTAGCCGCTGGCCTTTTCTGTGATCCTTGCTTTTCTAGCACTCCTAACTTTAACCCTATGAGGACCTGCTTCTGGCTGTTTCTTGGGCTTCCATGTTCTGGAACCTAAGTACTGTGTCTCCACAAATGCGGCCAAGAGCATCCTTTTGACCATCTGATGCACTAAGCCAAATGACCTTGAGATATTGACAGGGAACTGATCTGAAGCCAGGGAGAACCTTAATTTTGAGTTATCCTGATAGACAGTAGTTTTAAATGAAAAACAAAAACAGAAAAACAAAACTTGATTTGTCTTTCTAGTCAGAAAGTCAGACAGCCATCTTAGGTCTGTTACTGATAGTCAACTCTGGACAGGTAGAGTGACCACATAGGTTATCATCTAACATAGGAGTTGGCAGACTTCTTCTGTAAATGGCCAGATAGTAAAAAAATTAGACTTTGCAGACTATACAGCCTCTGTCACAACTAGCTCTGATGTTGTATGTAGTGTGAAAGTAGCTGTAGATGATACGTAAATGAATGAACATGGCTGTGTTCCAATAAAACTTTATTTATAAAAGCAGACGGCTAGTCAGATGTCGGCCATAGTTTTCTGACCCTGATCTAAACAAAGCAGTACACTTTGGAGAATGAAAGAGGGGACCTTTAATCATTATACCAGTTGGCTTATGGTATTATCACTGTGAAGATACACCCAGGAGAGCATATTTGGGGGGGACAGGAATGTGCATCACTGTAAGCACTTGTTTTCAGAGAGCTACAAGAGAAGGTACCAAAAAAAAAAAAAAAAGCCCACTGCCGTCAAGTCTCTTCTGACTCATAGTGACCATTGAGTTTCCAAGACTGTAAGTCTTTACGGAAGTAGGTTGCCTCATCTTCCTCCCACGGAGCAGCTGTGGGGTTTGAACCACCATCCTTGGGTTAGCAGCCAAATACCTTACTCACTATGCCACCAGATCTCCTTCTGCAAGAGAGGGTGCATTGGGGAAAACATAAACAAACCCTCTAAGAAGCTTTGCAATCAACAGTGTCTCCTTTGACTTCAAAGATGTGGCTGCAACCAGGATGGGCGGGCTCTGTGGTGATGGTGGGCTTTGAGTGGCATATCCAACGCATGTCCCTCTCCGTTGTCCCTCACAGCACCTGCAGCAGCACGAGAGTGGCATTGAGGGAGAGAGCTGCTACTACCACTGTGTCCTGTGCAACTACTCCACCAAAGCCAAGCTCAACCTCATCCAGCACGTGCGTTCCATGAAGCACCAGCGCAGCGAGAGCTTGCGCAAGCTGCAGAGGCTGCAGAAGGGTCTTCCTGAGGAGGACGAGGACCTGGGGCAGATCTTCACCATCCGCAGGTGCCCCTCCAGCGACCCAGGTGAGTGGCGTGGCAGGCTCAGAGACCGGGTGGCCCAGGGTGTCCACCTCCAGGAGACCTGCCAAGGAGTTTGGTTTGAGGCAGACGACATTACTGTTACATCTCACAGATAATGATTGTGTTCTGGAGGAAACATATGTGGAGTATGTTTTAGATTATTTTTAAGGAACTTTGCACCACTTTTCTTCAGAATACTAGGTGTGGTACTCAGCCTTAAGGAAGCCTCAAGTCACTACCCCATGAGCAGATGTTTTTGCCCCTATCTCTAAATTCCTCCAGTACCTATTCAGGACTCAGTTTATTGCTTCAAGTGGACATAATGCATATATTAAACTGTGTCTGACTGTTAAGAGTAGGCAGTTTGTGGCTTCAAAGTGTGATCAGTAGACATGAACTTCAGACTGATCAGAACAGAAAGTGCTTGTGAGTTTTTGAAATTGTGCTTAAGAGTGATTCTGGCTGTTCCATGGGTGAGTGCTGCTAGCTCCCTGATCAGGAGAGTAGAATCCATCTGTGCAAGCTTGCCCAGCCTTCTCCAGCCCTGTCCTGTCATCCTGTCCACAGTCACCCTTTTTCTGCACCTCCTTTTCTCCTCTTTGTGAGTTCTGTCTCCACTGGGACCTCATTCGATAGGCTCATACCCACTCTTCTATTTTTCCTGTCTTCTAGGCCCTTTCCCTTCACTAGCAGGCACAGGATAGTGCCTTTTCCAAAACAGTGAAAACAATAATCTCCCTTAATCTCATATCTACTTCCTCCCTTCTCCCCAGAATCTTCTCTGCCCCTCAAGATTCTTGCCAAGAATAATCTGTATGGCTCATCTGTAGTCCACGCCTCTTCCTATCATGGCCTATTTGCTCCCATCAGTAAATCACCCTTGTCCGGGCTGCGTTGACCTTGTTTTTCCCTGACCCAATGCTAACCAGTCTTTATTCTTTTTCTCATTTTTCTGCAGCATTTGAAGTCATTGTTGCCCATTCTCTTCTTGAAGCTCCTTCCCTTGGCTTCTAGGACATCTTTCTTGCTTGTTCTCCTGCTTCTCCTGACCACTGTCTATGTCCGTCCTTGGGGCTTTGTCCTCAGCCTGTCCCACAGGCCACTGCCATCCAGGCTTTAGCCTCTGGTCCTCGGCTCCCAGCCTCTTAAAGGTTTATCTTGTAGTGTTGCCAGATGTCATTCAGACAGCTTCTTGGACTTCTTGGAGTTAATGTCACCTTAGTCCCTGGACTCATTGACAGTGACCTTACTACTTTCCTCACCAGCCTCAGTTTTCCTTCCGACTCCCTCCTTTGTTTAATGGTCTGACCAACCCAGACACTTGGTCCTTCCTCATGCCCCATCTCCTGCAGCACCATCCCTCTCAGCCCGTTGAGCCTTCGTGGCCGTGTGGGGTTTTTAATCTTAGTGTTACCAAATCATACATGTTTTATAATTTTCAAAACCAAAAAGTTATATAAAAAATGTCATGCCCCTGCCCCATCCCATTCCATGGAGGAATGGCTTTTGGCTTTCAATTATTTCTTTAGATTCTTAATTTCCACATTTCCTAATATGCTTCTACGGTTTTTTTTTTTTTTTTTTTTTTATGATTTGGTAATCTTAGACATTACCTGTTGGATGTGCTCCAGAAAAGAGGATTTCCCTATTTCTGTTGTACAGACCCTCTATAAACACGCATACCCCATACACACTCGCACCCACACCCTACCCATAAGTACAGAAACACACAAACACTACCCAAAAATAAGGCAGCACACTCATATGCCCCTGTTCTGCTCACACGTGTGCACAGCATACACAGACCCACACGCACACACTTACGGACCCCTGCCCCACTCACACTCCTCCACTCCCCCATTCTCCCCAGCCTCCCTACTTACTCAGTCTTTCCTTCCCTCCATTTTCCATTATGATTAAATAATAATTTGGGGTTATATTAATATTCAGTGTTTTCATTATTATAACTCTATAAATATTAATCACAGCTGAGCCATGTAGAGTTTTATAATTTCATTTACCTTCTTGTACAACTTTTTGTTTTCCCTGCTTTTCTCGGTTCTTATGTTTAATTCATGGCTAGGCCTCTGCCAGAGTAGACCTTTTTCTCCTCTGAATACTCAGATACGTCAGGTCTTCTGTCTGCTTTAATTCCTCCTGGGCCAGTCCCCCGCGGCCCTCTGGGTCCCCTTGTCCACCTGCTCCAGTCCTGATTCCTCGATGGCTCCTCATTTCCCCTCCCTGTATAAGTGGAAATGGAATCTCTCTCTCAAGCTGGACTTCCTTCGAGTGTGCACGCCTGCCTAAATGGCAGGACTCACATGCATTGACATTGAAGAGTGCTTTCCTCTGCGAGACTGGTTGAGGCTGTCTATCATAGCGAGGAGGAAGTCCTCCTGACAGTGTTTCTGAATGGATAGGAAAGTTTTATTGGGTCATTAGGACGATCTTGGTCACCTCCGGGTTCCTGCAGGACTGTCCCTCCATGTGTTTTTCAAATGCTTCTTAAGGTTGACTTGTAAATGCCTTGATCTGTGCTTTCCAGCTTCCTGCTTCCTCTCTGACCCCATCCCTCTGGGTGTGTAGTCTCAGGAGTGAGGGGTGGGGCTGGCCCCACAGACACACCTCTGTGCCCGAGGACAGACACGACTGTGGGGGCTGGCCTCGACCCTGCCACTCCCAGTTTCCTGGCTGTCATTTGCCAGGTGTCCCCTCCGTCCCCTTTGCCAGGTGTCCCCTCCGTCCCCTTGTCTACCTGGACCTCTTATTTCAGGGCCTGTCCTTTCTTTTTTCCACCCCTGCACATGTCATTGTTTTAATCTTCCGTTAAAAGCCAGTCTCTTTAGCCCCTGAATTCTTTCTTTCACTCCACTCAGAATTCCCTTTTTATTAATGAGGTGCCCCAAACTAAATAGTGTACAGCTGCCACCTCACCCGGGGTCTGTGAACTGGAACAAACACTTCCCTGTTGTATAATGTAGCGCTGGTATTTATGCAGTCTGCTGTGGAACTGCTTTCTTATACCACTGCCTTCCGGGTTTCTCTCATTTCATGTGTATTAGCTGCCCCACCCCACCCCCAGTGTCTGAGCAACTAGAGTTGAGATGATCAACTCCTCTCTCTATTTCATGATCCTTTTCTTTTGTCTTTGGCCTGGAGACACATCATATGTACATGCACCATCCATGCCAGTTGAGTTTATGGTCTTTGCTAAAGAAGAAAGAGACGTACTACTAGGTGATATCCATATTGACATTAACAGTAACTTGTTTCTGTTGTAGAAACCCCTTTAAGAGAACTCACCTTCAACTATACCCTCCCTTCTACCAAGGATTGGCCCTGAAGAACCTCTTGAAAGAGTGTCTTAAAGAATGGCTTTGTGGACCCAATAGAATGGAGACATTTTAGTTCACCCACTTCAAATCTGATGAACATAGACTTTATAAAGTATTTCCCACCCTCTCCTCTCTAACATAAAGATCAAGACGTTATTCTTTGGCCGGAAATGCCATCCATGTGACACAGGAAGCAGCAGGGGAGGGGTTGGGCAGCGCTCAGGGGCCCAGCTAACCTGGCTGTGCCGTCAGAATCTGTCGCATTGATGTTCTGTCATCATTGACTTAAATGATGGTGTTACTTCTCAGTCCCTCTTCTTCCTTTCATCCTCTTTTGTCCACATTCCACAAAGTTTTACAGAAAATCCACTAGAAAGACCCCCTTTTCCCATTTTTGAACTCAGTACTACACTGAGTTCTGAGTCTCACACTGCCTTCTAGAGGTGTCAGGATTTCTCTTGTTGAGTCTGATGGAATGAACTCTAGAAGAGTTTCTTACTTATTGACAGGAAAAAAAATCTCTCTTCAAATTTGACTTGTTACTTAAATCGCATTTGCCACCAATCAGTTGTATTTACCACATAGCTTGGAAAAGCTCATGAACATGTAAATGTGGAGATAGAAGAAATCACAAAGACCTCCTCTGTCCTCAGAACACCAGCCACTGGCCACCTAACCCTTGGTGAGGCCTTGTGGCCGAACACTGAACCTCTAGATCCTGCCCTGCGCCAAAGGGGCCAGCCTTAGCTGCCAGGCCAGCTGCGTGTGACTGGGGGGGGCCTTGCCCTCGCATCCCTGGGCAGGCAGAGTGCTGGCACTGGGTAGTCTTCAGCCTAGCATGGTGGTCTTGCCGGTTATGCTTTTCACACTAGACACGTGGACATAAGCATGCACACACGTACACACACACATATACAGCAGGCCTTGCCGTTTGAAAGTTGGCTTGGAAATACACATCCCAGGAAAAGCAACCTAACCAGGTGAGATGGTTTTTCTTTTTCTTTCCTGCAGTTTTTTTTTTTTAATTGTGACCTGGACTTTTGAGTGTTTACTTGAGTGTATTTCCTGCAAGACGAGGTAGCCTACTGACCCTTGCGATTGAGTCTTCTCATATCGCACCCATGCACGGAGCTGGGAAAGCCCTCTGTCGAGGGTGCCGCTAGCTTATGGCTCTCACTCACCTGCATGGGCTGTTGGCATCCCCTCGGTTCATCAGAGGCTCTTGAAAGCTCTCATAGGTGGGTCGTGTGTGTAGGATCAGCTTCCATGTTTGCTTATTAAAAAGGCATTTTTGGCTCCCGGGTGAAACTGTAGTTAATTTCATTCTGTCGGGGCCCTGGGTGGGGAGAAGACAAGAGGCCTTTTGTGTCTGCTGTCAGCCTTCCCCTTCACCGCCTCCCGTTGGCTCTCTTACCCTTCCTTTCACGACTTTTCCTTTCATGTACACACAGAGCTCTAAATTGTGTCCATATTCACAAAATTTAACGATTCTTTATTGAGGGCCTGCGCAGTGCAAGAAATCATTTGGGGACATAGCTGATGTCTTCTGTCAGCTCTTGGCATGGATATGTTACTTCATAACACCGGTTACTACACCAGCCCCCGGCATTCAAGGTACTCCAGTGATGACTTAGTTTACACAGGGCATGCTCGTACCAAGTTGAAGGACTGTTTTGCTTGGAGCAGAAGACCACGTCCCCTACACAGGCATTTTTGGTGCTCGGCCGTGAATTCCTGGGGCTGAGGAGCTGGAGGTCGCTTAGCAGGTGATGAGGTAGTTTTAGTGACACCCTGTCCCAGAACACACGCTCGCTTGACTGATGGGTCCTGGTTTCAGACCAGGTTTCATGGGGAGGTTCTGGTTAACTCCTGCAGCTTCAATCAACATGAAAACACAGTCTTCAGCTTTCTCATTTTGTTTTGTTTTTATTTTTCAAAATCGGCATTAGGCTGCCCTTTCGACATGAAGTAAGTCTTTTTTTTTTTTTTTTTTTTTTTAATTAATAGCTCAATTGCATGCAATTTCAGCCTTATTTTTCTTATAGCACTCAAATATATTGTGGCAAGTTCTGTAATTCTGAAGCACTGTTTTTGCAAAACCAGCCCAGCACCCTTTCATTTAGTCCATTTCATTGTCCGTTTGTTGTTGAGGCTTGGGGTGGGCATAGGGATAAAGTATTTCTAACTAAAGAAATTAAATGTGAAAATGCATCAATACAATTTGGGGTGGCTGAATTTTTAAGCACTCAGGGAGGAGTGGGAAAATAAGACTTCGTCTGTTTTTTTTTTTTAATTTTTTTCCTTGACTTCGTCTTTTTCTAATGCAGTTCCCTGATGGAGGACTATTTGGACAAGGATTGTAAATTTCAGCTGGCTTTGTAGAAGGATGCTTTACAGTGCAAGGAGACAGAGATCATTATGTATCGACATGAAAGAGACTATAATATGGTTAAATGAAAAATTGAGTTTACAGAGTAGCATACAGCTTGATTCTGGTTTTTTAAAAAATGTATTTCTTACCTCTTTTAAAAGAAGCCTTCTAAGCAAGGTGTTTGTGATTTGTGTATCTGGCTTATCTGGGGCTGGACTTTATTTACATGGAAACTAACACAGTGTCAGCCATGTGGCAAGAGTGCAAATATTGGTAGTGCTTGTTGGTGTAGATATTAACAACAATGCCAACAGTATACGAGAAAGCAGTCTGGCAGTGCCTTTCATTTGTGGAAATAGTTTGCTATCTGTTGGTATGTAAGACACACGTGGGTATGCATTTAGCATCTACATAGAGAGGACAGGAGGAGTTCTTAGGGCGTATACACGGTCTTGTTTTTCTGTTGGAACAGAGTCCTGATTTGCCTTAATTAGTCCTCTAACAATCTGTAAAGGTCAGTGCCAATTGCCTGTTCATTTACATTTGTAATTGTGATGGCTTCTGATTACATATGCCTTGTCTTAGTCCTTCCTCTAAGTACATGCTTGTGTGTCCTTCCCTCCCTTTCCCACATCAACACCCACACACGCACATGCACACTCACACACATGCACATTCATGTACACTCAGCCACACACACTTACATATACTCACACACACCTGAGTACATATACACACTCACACCTGCCCCAGAGCAGGGTTAAAGCAGCCATCTCTGGAACTTTGGCTTCTGCAGGAAAAGCCATCTTGGAGAAGTGATAGCTTCTAAGTTATGGATATAATGAAGTCAGGGAAATTATGTCGATACCAGGCAAGAAATTCGAGAGCCATTATCTAGGAGGGAGCCTTCTAGAACTGGGTAATTAAGGGCAATTAAACTTTTCTGCTCGCTCTCTGCATATTATGCTAATGCCCTGGTCTCTTGGAAGGTGGGCAGTGCTCTTTCACTGTTGTCAGGCACTGCTGGTCTGGAAGGGTCCCTCTGGAGAGGATGTGACGTCTCCAGAATGGTCACTTGGGCTGTATGTCCAGTCTGCAGCCTCCCACTTAACCTCCTGCTGCTCACTGTCAGCTGCAGGAGAGCCAGGCATCTGCACCAGGACACCAGACCCTTAGAAATGGTCCAGGACCTGGCTTAGAAGCCTGTGGGGCACCCATTACATTCCTTCCTTCTGTCCCATTCACCACCCAGCACTCGCTGGTTGCTTTAGTTTCATGGGTTGATCCAAGCTACAGGTTCTTTGATTTCAGCATAAACAGAACAAGGTGGGATAGAGCACCAGCTAGACAGTACCCTGCTCGTTATCCTTGTCTTCCATGCCATCCCCATGGGTGTGTGTGGTAGGCGCCCTCACACACCCAGCTTGGCCACCCTCAGAGGTAGCAGCACAGTAGCTGCTCTACACGGGCACGGATGATACCAAGTGGACAATAAAGAAAAGGAAGAGACGCTGGCTGCTGACTGCTAGTCTAATGGTTACTGGAATCAGGAGACTCACTCTGTGTGCCTTGAGGAGTGTGCATTGAGGTGGGATCCCTCATTTAAGGGAGTGAATGGGCCTGAAGACCCCAGGGGGGAATCAGAGACCAGGAAGCCCCGAGGAGAGCTACAGAATGTCACGCACACCAAGTGTGATTGTGGCAAAATCTTTTATCCCCAAAAGATCCTGAGCTACATTTAAAAGAAGCACCCAAGGAACTTGACATTTTGAGGCTTGACTCAAAAGCGAAAGGTGCCAGCAAGTAGTTACTTCTGCTGGGTTGGGGGTAGGAGGTCCTGTACCTGGATTTATTTGAGGGGAGGGGGCCTGTGATAACAGTAGCTGTGGCGGGAAGCAGCAGTTGTTGTTGTCCATCCCCTGACACGTGTGCAGATACTGCTCCCTCATCCCAGCCTGGTCCCTGACCTTTGCAGGGGGCCAAAAGGAAAATAGGGCATTCCTCTCTTGGGTACAGAAATAGCTCAAAGGCTTTTTCTCAGACTTAGAGATGTTAAGGAACCCTCTTCAAACTGTGACCCAATTATGAGAATTACAGTCCCAAATGATTTTTCACACTTTTCCTAGCAGAGGAAAGTTTGCTGGCCTCCCAGTCAGCATAAGCACCACCCACACTGCCCTGGGTCCTAGGCTGCCAGCTCCCTTGAGAGCACGGGGGGTTGGCCAGGATCCTGTCTGCCTATCCAGTATGGTGGCCATGCGCCACATGCTGCTATTTAAGTTTAAGTGAATTAAAATTAAGTTGTTGTTGTTGTTGTTGTTAAGTGCTGTCGAGTCGTTTCTGACTCATAGCGACCCCATGCACAGCAGAACGAAACACTGCCCGATCCCGCGCCAGCTCCACAATCCCTGCTATACTTGATCCCATCATCGC
>NW_006921654.1:8057565-8071162 GCF_000298275.1 Orycteropus afer afer
AGATCAGTGAGTAAGCACCAGCCCACCCATGCTTACCTTGCTCCTGGAGACCCGGTCCCTCTCGGGAGGGTAACAAGGGAGCCGTCTGAGCACTAGTGACTGGGTTTTACCCCTTTCTCCTGCTCTTCCGGCCTGCTACTCTGTGCTATATCCGTGCTTATCTTGCTCCCGGAGACCCGGTCCCTCTTGGAGGGTAACAAGGGAAAGTGTTCAGTGCAGATCAGTGAGTAAGCACCAGCCCGCCCGTGCTTACCTTGCTCCCGGAGACCCAGTCCCTCTCGGGAGGGTAACAAGGGAAAGTGCTTCCTTTTCTCAGTGTGGAAGAAAGAGGTTTCCAAGTTGGCATTTAATTTTGATTAGCAATTATGAGGGAGTATCATACTAGCCACATTTCATAGCTTTATACCTCAGATCTGTCTTGAGACATTTTGTGCATATTGAGTTTCTCTATCATACTAGCCACATTTCAAGCACTCAGTAGTCATACGTGGCATGTGGCTCCCACAGCAATTTCTAAAACCATTCCATCGTTCTGCCTCACTGAAAGTCGTTTTGGAAAGTGTGTTAGGGCTGCTGTAACACACGTGCCCCAGGCTGATGGCTTTGAACAGCTGATGTTTGCTCCCTCACATTTCTGGAGACTAGATGGACGACATCGAGTGCTGGCTGTGATTGTTCCTTTCGGAATCATTGGTCCTGTGCCTTTCTCTTCTGGCTTCTGGAGGGTGCTGGAGAACCTTGGATTCCTTGGCTTGTAGACACATCAGTCCTCTGCCTCTGTCTTTACATGACACTCTTGCCTCGGGGTGTGTGTGTGTGTTTGTGTATGTGTGTATGTGTGTGTCTTTTCTGATAAGAATACCAGTTACTGGATTTAGGGCTCACCCAAATCCAGTATGACTTCATCTTAATTTAACTAGTTCTGTCCATAAAGACTGTATTTCCAAATACGGTTATGTTCTGAGGTTCTTAATGGGCCTGAATTTTGAGGGGATGCTGTTGCACCCCATGCAGACAGCACTAGTCTAGATTCTTCTGTGGAACCTCTCAGATTTCGTGCAGGCCCAGTCTAGGTTTGGGTAGTATGCGTTTGAAGGAAGTAAGTTACACTCCAGCCACATGCTTTCTTCTAACCTAGATGGGTTATATCCTGGATCGTCTTTCCAACTCTCTCTGCTTCCTTTTCTCAGTGTGGGAGAAAGAGGTTTCCAAATTGGCATTTAATTTTGGTTAGCAATTATGAGGGAGTTTGAAAAGTCGTTGTAAAGATGTAATTTTCCAAGGGGATCTTAAAGGATTTTTCATAGCTTTATACCTCAGATCTGTCTTGAGACATTTTGTGCATATGTTAATAAAAAGGAAATACTTACTGGTTTTAAAAGGCCCCTGACCTCAGCTGTAATTAGAACCTGAGAAAATGGACTAACGTATGTGATTTTCTGGAAACAGGCCTGTGTGTTGTTTTTACCCAAAATGTAATCAGAACCTTTGACTGTTTTACAAAGTGAAAGAAGTATTGTTGCATTTTTTCATTTACTGTTTTCATTGTTTTTAATTTCTGTACTTAGTTTGTCATGATAGTTGTCTGTGACATCGGAGGCCAAGTCTCTTGTTTCTTTTCCATAGCCACTTTGGGTAGGAAGCACAGAGTCCCTTCTCTTGGACTCAGAGGTGGAGGGAGGTGGTGGAGACCCAGCATATAGCCTTCTGGAGGCTTTGTCTCAGGGGCTAGCAGGCCCTTTGCCGCTTTCTGCTCTTTGCGCACGATCCTTGGTGCAGGCCTTTGCATGTGAAGAAGCAGAAAGGACTTCTTGAAAGGGGATTCCTCCAGAAGCTAGATGTGCTCTGAGAACTTTGCTGGGACAGGTCGGGACTCAGAACATTCTGTTGGTTGAGCCCATCTCCCCATGAATCTGCTCGCCTGTCCTGGTACAGCGTCCACTCCAACCCCCCTACTGGTAAACCACAAGGGACTGGCCAGTCCCGAGGAAGGTGGGGACATTTGTGAAACTTGACAGTCTTAGCATCAATGAGATTCGCCTCTGCTGAGGGTGCTTCGTAGGCTGCCGTGTGTTAGGCTTGTGTGTAAAGGATTGATAGTAATACTGACTCTTCTCTCCTGCCTGCTTGTGCTTTTAGGGACTAAGCACAATTCATTGGATTTGTAGAAGGTATTTGGTGGGCCTTTTTTTCAGAGGGGGCGGTGCTCAGGCTGGGGCAGATGCACACCCCGCCCCCAGCCTCACCACAGTCTGTGTGATCTGTTATGGTATACAATTCCATATGGTGTAAATTGGTTGGGCTTCTTTCCAAAGGATTTCAGTTGCTGGAAGTACCTGCAGGACTTGTTATTCCTCGATTTTACCTTACTCTCTGTCAAATACTCCAGGCTTGGCATTATATAAAGGTTCCACTGTGTAAGTTTTTACCCTTAATTACTTATCTTCAGGGCCTGCCCCATATGTGTCTCTAATGAAGGTACGTCCTGTTCCCAACCCTGGTCTGCAAGCTGGGGGTGCGGGCATCAAGGCTGGTCTCCGGAATGGTCTTCTTTACTGCGGAGGGCAAAGCAGAGGTATATTCAGCCCTTCACAGTCAGTCAGAGGGCTTGTAAGTTCCCACCATTCCAGGACGGGTTGTGTACGATAGCCATGTGGCTGGTGGCTGCCATATTGGACAGTGCTGATAGCGTTCCCTTCACTGTAGAATGTTGTCAAGGACAGGGCGGCTCTAGACGGCAGCAAAGTTGAAAGTCAAAGCAAGGCCCAGGGCTCAGGCCAGTGCTCCTTCTGCTGGGCATTGCCATCTTGCTGTAGGGTGACAAACTCCTCTAAGCAACAAGTACTGCTTTACCCCAAGGATGGGATGCTTCATAGATAAACCACACCCGTGGCTGTAAAGTCAATCTCAGCTCATGGTGACCCTGCAGGACAGAGTAGAACTGCCCTCTGTGGTTTCCAAGGCTGTGATCTTTACAGAAGCAGACTGCCACATGTTTGTCCCACTAAATGGTTGGTGAGTTCACACCACTGACTTTTCACTTATCAGCTGAGCACTTAATCCATTGCTGGATTCTCTAGTATAGAAATGAAGACATCCATTAGACTGAGGCTACAGAAAGGGACAGGAGTTCCCTGTGACTCTCCAAATATCAGAGCACAAGGCTTGCTCTTCTCTGAGAACTGGAAATGGTTTGCATGGTGTTCTGAACATCCAAAGCCCTTTTGTGAGGTCCTGTGGGAGCCAATAACAAAGGCATTTAGAAGAGCCCCACAGAGTGGTGTGGGCAGCTCTAACTAGCCAGCTCAGGCAGAGGTTTTTACTTGGATGGTTCCCTGCCCATCATCAGCACTGGAACCTTATAAGGAGCTTATGTGATGAGAACAGGTCCTGGCTATCTGCCTTGCCAGCTTGTGTGCACACAGGCATTTGTATGGTAGTAGTAGATGGTAGCTGGAACTTGGGTCAGTGGGTCTTTTATTAATAGAACAAGAACAAGGGCCTTGTAGGCAGTATGAGTAGGAAAAATTCAAATCAAGGACCAGGTTTTACTGTGATTATTTTGTATGTGGTAAATATGTGGTAAGAAAACACTTGCCATCTTTGCAATCTTTGCATGGTCCAGTTCAGTAACATTGCACAAAGGGAGGGATTTAGAAGGTGCATAGATGCTAATGAAGTGCTAAAGAGTTTGGAAATGAAGAGGCAACGATAAGGAGTGAGAAGGAAGGAGCGAACAATACACCAACTCCTCACTTACTGACATGGTTAAGGTCTAATGACCAGGTCATTAGGTAAAAAATGGTGCTATGTGAAAACCATGTCAGATCACAAAATAGAATGTGACTACATCATTAAGTCCCCTTTCTCCCATTCTCCCGCCCTGCTGCTTTGGGCATGCCTGAGTTCCCTCTCCTCACCTGGATCCCTGCAGGTGACTGCTCCTCTGTCCGGGTTCCTGGCTTTTAATCCCCTTTCTCCCGCTCTCCCGCCCTGCTGGAGGGTTCACAAAAGAGGAGGAGGCCTTCAACGAGATGGATTGACACGGTGGCTGCGATGATGGGCTCAAGTATAGCAGGGATTGTGGAGCTGACACGGGATCGGGCATTGTTTCGTTCTGCTGTGCATGGGGTCGCTGTGAGTCAGAGATGACTTGACAGCACCTAACAACAACAACATCATTAAATAATTGCCAAATTACATCATTATAAAACTGTCAAGTGACGTCATTGCATACCTGCCAGATGACTTTGTTCCATAACTGCCAAACCACTGAAAATCATGGCCCAGCCAAGCTGGACACATAACCTTAACCATCACTGCCAGATTGTATATCATTAATGCCCAAAATACTCAGGTAGTAGGCTTTTCACTGTTGCTATAAATGTGAAACATTGGATAAGGAGATAGTCAATGAGGGAGAAGTTTGTGTACTTCTTGTTTCTTTTAGAAAAAACTAGGGCTGGGTAAGATGTGACTGATTGGAGTCCAGACATGGAATTCTTTCATCCAGCACACACTGGCTGTGTTCCATGTATGGCCAACAGAGAAAAAAACACCCAGTCTGGAGTTTCCCTTCTAGAGGGGTGGACAAACACCAGAAAACAAATATGGAATGTCATATGTGCAAGGTGCAATAATAATAGAGCTGGTGGGGTCGAGGCAGAAGGGGAGGTGTTTTATATAAGGTGCTCTGCAGAGGTCTCTCCAAGGAAGTGGCAGAAGAGCTGAGCTAGGCGACATTGGGCCCCAGCAGAGGGCCCAGCTAGTGGAGACAACTGTGGCTGGTTGGAGGGATGAGAAAGTGGGCAGATGGTTGGCAAGTAGAAGTGCTAAGAGGTGTGGTGTGAGGATGCCATCCTATGGACCTCGATAGGGTGTTCAGAGGATTTGGATTTTGCTCCCCTCCGAATGGGTGGCACCGGCGTGTCTGCATGGGACACAGTGTGGAGTACACTGTAGGTTTCTATGGAGATTTGGTTTGCTTGTGTCTGTGATTCTGTGTGAGTTGTCTTTCCCCCAGGCACAGGAGGCTCTTGGGCAGGTGGGAGGCCAGGTGGTATACCCTGTGCTTTCTAGTAACCTTGGTTTCCAGGATGATGGCAAGTAGAAGGGGGGGGCTCTTGATAACCTCAAACTTGGAAGAATCCGCTCATGTTTGCCTGGGTTCAGCATAACTCTTTGGGGTCTCTGCTTTAGCCCAGGGTCAGCAGTTTCTTCAAACAAAGTCATTGTTTCCTGGTGACTGATTGCCCAACTGTGAAGCACAAGAAAGACTCTTGTCCTTTGACTTTCGGATGGTTTGTCTCTACTACAACATAAACACCAAATATGAAGAGTGTACAACAAGCCCTGTTCAGGGGCTGTGAAACGAGAATGGAGGCAAAGGTAAGAACTGCTGCTCATACACCCTGTGATGGACATTCATACCGCACAGCGGTCTTGAGTCTTGGTGTATAAGATCATGGTATTTGTTTCCAGGACAAGAATTTCATTCCACTATTTGATACTGTGATCCTACAAGAGTGCAGTGTCGACACTTTCATTCCCTGAGTGTCCCCAGTGGTTTGTGTCCGGAGGCCATTATCCCATCCCGGAAGGTCGCATGGCCCCGCTCTGGCCTCTGTGTCTAGCTGGGTTTGACGGGCAGGCCTGGTCTAATTCCATAGACGTTTTCTTCTCTGTGGACGTACGCCCAGACCCAGGCAGATCTGAAAATTTGCTTAGAACACGTAAACCAGGGAGCTTTGTCCCATGCTGTACTGTTTTCTCTGGGTTTTTCTCTAATCAGGAATGTAGACAGGGTATTTTAGGGGCTTTGGTTTTATGATTTGGAGCTTTTTTTCTTTTTTGAAGGGTTTTGGGTTGTTTTTGGAAGTGGGTACGTGGTGTGCATGAGCAGGGCTTCCATTCACTTCTGGATGGTGGGATTACACAGCTCTTCTCTGGGCGGTAGTGGTTCTTTTTTCCATAATTATTTCTGGGGCTGCCCTTCTCCCTTTTAGGGTCCCAGCCCCCTCAGGATAGTCAGGCTCAGGTTGAAAGACCCCTGGCGAGAAGGTAGTTGGTATGTATGTATCTGAAGCTATTTGGAAAGAATTTTCAGCCACACCTGGCTGCCGTGTGTGAGGACAAATTTAATTTATTTAAAAAATCTGACCACAGGCAACTTCTTCTGTTTGTTTCTTCGGGGGTGGGAGATTGGAGAACAGCCGCAAGCTCTGCTTCCCATTTGTTTGCCTCCAGACTTGAGCAGCCGGTAGAGGAGGGATAGTCTCTAAAGGATATGAAAGGTTTAATCATTTTAATTTTGTTTTTATTAAAGTTTATCCTAACTTTTTTCCCCCCAGTATGCTCTGGTAGAACAGAAGAGAGTGAGGAGGGGGTAATATAAATACATAAACCCCTCCGCATTGGGTTAATCAAAGTCTCTAACAGATGATGCCTCCTGGGAAGGAAGTGGTTGGATGGCTGAGCATAGCCCAACAAACAAAGCCGCACAGTGACAGCACTGACATATGGTGGCATCTCATAGTCCTGGTCTACCTCCAGGAGACGCTCATCTGAGGAGCTCGTGGTTCTCATTCAGTCCCAGCTTCCATTGTTACTGTGCCCCACCATGGTTATCGAGCAGGACTGGACCCCTCAGTCATTTCTAGCATAGAGAAGTCTGAACCTACCGACGAGACAATTCGCGTCTTTCTGAGTCTTCCACCTTCCTCATAACAATGAAATATTTGAACCCAAAGATTCTGAGGAAGTTTACCTTAGGCCAGAATCTCTGAGGGTGTGTGTGTGTGTGTGTGTGTGTGTGTGTGTGTCTTTTATGAGAGGACATTGTTGGGATAAAAATAGCCATAGCTTTTGGATCGCAAAACTACCCCATAAATGATGATATAACTGTTGAGTAACTGGAATCCTAGAGTAACAAGACTTTTGACTCAATTTTCCCTGTTTTGCTGTTACTGCTGTCAAGCTGGACCCAGATCCTGACTTGGGGCAGCCCCATGCGCAGTGAGACAAAAGGCTGCCTGGTCCTTAGACAGCCCCACGTTTGGTTGATCCCTGGGCCATTATGATCCACAGGAGTTTTATGGCTCATTTTCAGAACACCAGGCCTGCCTTCTTGATCTTTCTTGGTCTGAAAGCTCTGCTGAAAGCTGTTGGGCGTCACGGCAACTCCCACGCCTCCACAAACAGAGGGTTGGTGGCTGGGCAGGAGGCTCATTGGCCTTGAACGCAGGCCTCCAACATGGGAGCGAGTGCCCTGCCACTGAATCATCACTGGCCTGTCATGTCCCTTTAGAACAGTAGAGGAAGCTTTTTATTTTCAAAATTGGTTCAGCTGTCACACTGTTGTTATTGTTATGTGCCATCAAGTTGTCTCTGACTCATAGCAATCCCCTATGCAACAGAACGAAACACCGCCTGGTCCCGTGCCAGCCTCAGGGTCCCTGCAGCCACTGTGTCGGTCCATCTAGCTGAGGGCTTTCCCCTGTTTTGCTGACCCTCCACTTTACCAAGCATGAAACCCTTGTCCAGGGAATGGTCCCTTCTGACAACATGACCAAAGTAGGTGAGACCAAGTCTGGCCATTTTCACTTCCAAGGAGCAGTCAGCTGCACTTCTTCCAGGACAGATTTGTTAGTTCTTTTAGTAGTCCACGGTACTTTGAGCATTCTTCACCAACACCACATGTCAAAAGCGTCACATCTTCTTGGGTCTTCCAACGCTGTCATGGTACCTGGATTCGGACCTGGAGCCGTCACCGGCTCAACCCACTCTCCCCTCTCTTCCATAGTTATGAAAAGGCATAACTGGTTGGGATTTAAGCCCCGAGATTAGATAGGATGTGGCATAGCCTGATTTTGATTAAACTGTGTTCCCCTTTCTGTTGTTAAAAGGCTGGACATTTGACTTGCACACCGTAGGCTTTTTTTTTTTTTTCTTTTCAGCAGTAGGATTAAGGCATTGGTGTCTCTTGAAACCTGACTTCAGTAGGCAGTTCAGTGAACCGCATATGCCATTCTTTATGTTTTGGCTGCATTAAGGCTGTGTGATACTTTGTATGTGGGTTTCAAGGTGGAATGGTGCATTCATTAGAGAAGCGGTTTTTCTGGTAGCAGCTATAGCTCTGATTTTTTGAATCCAGTAAAACCTAGGCTTTGACTCCGTAGCTTGTGTGGAGGACCCCGACCCAGGAAGGCTGTGTGGGCAGTCACATGTTCCACCCAAGGTTCCCTTAAGTCTAGGGACCTCCCGGGCTTTTGGGCTGTGCCTGATAGCAGAGGGCTTCTTTGGGGAGCTGCGAAGTCTCAGAGGCCTCCCTGTCGGCTGACGTAGAACCGAAGCAGGTTCTGAGAAAGGGCCCCAGATCCCTGTGCTGCACCAAGTATGGAGGCACAGCTGGCTGGGTTCCAGGGGGAAGAGTGTGCCGAGTGGCCAGGCAGCTTGTAATTGTGGAATTCTTTTATGTGAATTATGTGAGCTGGTGAGGGGCAGCGTTCTTGGTCACTGTTACTTGGAGTTGTATGGACAGTGAAAATGAACAAATGCAGGCCCATGTCATTCTGTGTGGGCTTCTGGATTGGAGCCTTTAATCCACAGGATAGGCGGCCCCTGTAAGAGGACGAGGACCCCACAGCATTCCTAGACTCTAGACTAGAGTGTAGAATTCAGTCTGACTAGACTAGAGTCTAGAACTCAATCCAAGTTGGACTGAACAGCCACAGAAATTCTAGTTTATAAATGAGATCTCAGTCCCATATTTTCAAAGCTTATAGACTATGAAAGAAGCCCTGGGGGTGCAATGGTTAAGCTCTCAGCTGCTGACTGAAAGTCTGGTGGTTTGATCCCTCCCAGAGGCTCTGTGGCAGAAAGACCTTGGTGATCTCCTTCCATGAAGATTATGGAAACCCTGTGGGGCGGTTCTCCTCTGTCACATGCAGTCAGTGTGACTCGCATCGACTCGATGACACGCAGCAACGACAGTGATAGCTATGAAGATAGTAGGCGGTGGAGAAACCAAAAATACAGTTTTGTTTCACAGTGTTCAGCTGTAAGTTAGAGACACCCCCAAGTGGCTTGAGTGAAGGCTCCACTGGGTTAGTAGGGACCAGATTTCCTTCCATCTTTCCCCTGTAAGCCATTCTTAGCAAATGCTTATTGTTTCTTGATCTCAAGATGGCAGCTTGTCCCTGCTGCAGGCAGGAGACCGAGGGAAAGCAAAAGCCTTGTTCCATTTGAGTCCCCATCTTAAAAACCATCCCCTAAAGCTCCACCCACTTACTTTGGCTTACATCTCATTGGCTGGAACTTGATCACTTGACTATCCCTGGGCCCAGCCGAGGTGGAAAGACTTGTTTAAAAATAGGTGTGTTGCCACCCCTGAGTAAAATGAATATTCTGTGAGCAGGAATGAAGGGAAGAATGGTTATTAGGAAGGCAATTAGGAGTCTCTGCCACACATCTTTTAAAAGATAAGGAGGGGATTAAGTAAAGTGTGTCATGATTATGTGGTGGAAATCTGGGTAGCCGTTAAGAATAATGTTCTTGATTAATATTTAAGGGTATGGAAGAAATCTCAATAGACGGGGGGAGGGGGGATGTAAGACGCAAAACCATATCTGATTGTCCTGGTTTTCCTTAAAATATATCTAAATGATTGAGATAATATCACTGATTATTTCTGGGCAGCAGTATTATGGATGATTTTTATTTCTTTAATATTTGCTAGTATTTTCAGGCATTTCAACAATAGGCCCTTACTGCTTTTATAATCAGGAAAAAATTGGCAAACTTTAAGTGTAAGGAGTAGAGAACCTGGTAATTACCACCTTGTATAGGAAATATACTTGCTGGAAGCAAATAAAATGAGTCATAAAGGGAGAAATCTTTTAGCATGTAGAGATAATGGAATGATGACGAGTCACCGTAGCACTGTGGCCTCAACATGAACAGATCCCATCACACTAATAAGTGAAAATGAAGTAATGGGCTTGAATCCCATTGAAATGGAAAGGAGTACTGCACAAGTGCAAACACATATTCCAAGGGGCGCCATCGCACGTCAGAAACATTCACCTTTCTCTCCAGCATCCTTTCCACTTTATTCAGTGGCAACCTCCTGCCCCCATATTTCCATTGGAAACCTTGGGATGTGTTAGTTTTACATGTCTTTTTCCCATTAACAGCTATTTATTAAGCACCTATTAGTAGTAAATACTAGTTTCTGTGAGGGAATAGACAAGAGCAACAAAAGTGACATCTGCCAATAATCTTTATGGTGAGGTATGTGACGTACACACACTCAAAAGATTACCAGTGTTCAAAGTTATCGCCGTGGTGAGTACCAGATAGTGAGGTGGGACTATAAATATCCTGGACCTCCCGAGGTGTGAGGACTTGTATTGAATGACACAGGAAGCTCCAAGGAAGTGGGTAAATGGCACCTTGAAGGATGAATGGATCAGTAGATCAAGTAACAAGAAGGTAGAGGAAAAAACTTCCAGGTAGAAGGGACTTCTGGGCTTGAGTTTGGTCACGAGCATATCACTCGAGCTAAGGACAGGATCTTGGGTGAGGGCCAACAATTGCTGGCCCAGGTTCTTCCATCTTTTGGATCTAGTTTCCTCTATTATTCTCTCCACACTATCATCTATTTCTGCCCTTTTAAGAGACAAGTAGAATTGCAAGTATGAATATCATGTTGTTGTTGTTGTTGCTGGTAGGTGCCATCCAGTCAGTTCTGACTCATAACAACCCTGTGGAAGGACCGTTGCCCGGTCCCGTGTCTGTGAGGACTCCTTCCGGGACCGTTGCCCGGTCCCGTGTCTGTGAGGACTCCTTCCGGGACCGTTGCCCGGTCCTGTGTCTGTGAGGACTCCTTCCGGGACCGTTGCCCGGCCCTGTGCCATCCTCAGAATTGCTGCTACGCTTGAGCCCGTTGTTACGGCCACTGCATCTAAAACTCTTGTTGTTGAAGGTCTTCCTCTTTTTCGCTGACCTTGTACTTTACCATGCATCATGTCCTTCTTCAGGGACTGGTCCCTCCTGATGACATGACCCAAGTATGAATGAAAGATGAAATCTTGCCATGCTTGCATCCAAAGAGAATTCTGCCTATATTTCTTTCAAGACAGATTTTTTTTATTCTTCTGGCAGTACATGGTATATTCAGTATTCTTCATCAGTACCATAATTCAAATGCATCAGTTCTTCTTCAGTCTTCCTTATTCATTGTCCAGCTTTCACATGCATGTGAGATGTTTGAAAATACCATGGTTTGGGTGAAGTGCACCTTAGTCTTTAAAGTGACATCTTTGCTCTTTAACACTTTGTTGTTGTTGTTATGTGCCGTCAAGTTGGACCCGACTCATAGCGACCCCTCCTTGGGCTTCCAAGGCAGTATCACTACAGAAGTAGATTGCCCCATCTTCCTTCCGAGGAGTGGCTGGTGGGCTTGAACCGCCAGCCTTCTGGTTAGCAGTCAAGTGCCTAGGCACTACGCTACCAGAGCTCCCCTTTAGCACTTTAAAGAGTTCTTTTGTAGCAGATTTGCAAAAACTTCATTTGGTTTCTTGACTGCTGCTTCTAGGGCATTGATTGTGAATCTAAATAAAATGAAATCCTTGACAACTTCAGTCTTTTCTCTGGTTTATATGATGTTGCTTTTTGGTCCAGTTGTTGAGGACTTTTGTTTTCTTTATATTGAGATGTAATTCGTACTGAAGGAAGGCTGTAGTCTTTAAATCCTCATCAGTAAGTGCTTTAAGTCATCTTTGCTTTGAGCAAATGATGTATGTCATCTGCACATCTCAGATTGTTAATGAGTGAATCTTTCTCCAATCCTGATGCTGCATTCTTCTTCATAGTCCAGCTTCTTAGATTATGTGGTAAAAGGATACAGCCCCCCTACACTTCCTTCCTAATTTTAAACCATGCAGTATCCTTTTGTTATGTTCAAATGACTGCCTCTTGGTCTGTGTACAGATTCCTGCTGAGCATAATTAAGTGTTCTGAAATTCCTATTCTTAGAGTGTTATACATAATTTATTATCCACACAGCCAAATGCTTTTCCATAGTCAGTAAAACACAAGTAAACATCTTTCTGGTATTCTTTGCTTTCAGCTAAGATCCATCTGACGTCAGCAATGATATCCTTTGTTCCACGTCCCCTTCTGAACCAGGCTTAAACTTCTGGTATACTTCCCTGTCAACGTACTGTTGGGATGATTTTTAAATTATTTCCAGCAAAATTTACTTGTGTATGATATTAATGATGTTGTTCAATAATTGCTGTATTCTGTTGAATCACCTTTCTTTGAAATAGGTACAAATATGGATCTCCTCCAGTTGGTTGACCAGGTAGCTGTTTTCCAAATTTCTTGGCATAGACTAGTAAGTGCTTCCAGAATTGCATCAATTTGTTGAAACATACCAATCAGCATTCCGTCAATTCTTGGAACTTGTTTTTGACCTTTGGTTGCTAACCAGAAGGTCAACAGCTCAAACCCACCAGCACTCTGCAGAAGAAAGATGAGACAATCTACTTCTGTAAATATTTACAGACTTAGTAACCCACCGAGGGTCACTGTGGGTCAGAATCGACTCGATGGCAGTGAGTTTGGTTTGGGTTTATTTTTTTTGCCAGTGCCTTCAGTGCTTTTTGGACTTCTTACTTCAGTACCATCAACTCTTGATCATATGCTGCCTCCTGAAATGATTGAATATTGACCAGTTCTTTTTGGTACAGTGATTCTGTGTATCCTTCCATCTTCTTTCGAAGCTTACTGCATCATTCATTATTTTGCCCATAGTCTTTAGTCTTCAGCGTGAGAAATGTTGCGCATTTTCATCCTTTTTGGTTTTCTAACTCCAGGTCTTTCACATTTCATTAAACTTCACTTTGTCTTCTTGAGCTGTCCTTTAGAATCTTCTTTTGAGCTCTTTTACATCATCATTTCTTCCATTTGCTTTAGCTGCTCTCCATTCAAGAGGAAGTTTCAGAGTCTCTTCTGGTATCTATTTCTGTGTTTTCTTCTTTACTGTGTTTTTAATGACCTTTTGCTTTCTTCATGTGTGATGTCCTTGATGTCATCCCACAGATAGTCTTGTCATTAGTGTTCAGTGCATCAAATCTGTTCTTCAAATGGTCTCTAAATTCAGATGGAATATAATCAAGGTCATTTTTAAAAAAAATTATTGTGATTTGGGTGAAAGTTTACAGAGCAAATTCATCTTCCATACAGCAGTTCACATACACTTTGTCTCATGACATTGACTGTAATCTTCCACAATGCAACAGCTCTCCTCCCACTTCCTCCCCATAGCCACCTCTTCCCTGTGTCCTTTCTTCCCATGCACTTCTACCCCTGAGCTGTCTCCTTGTGCATACACAGGTCTTCTCTTCGCCTATGATTGCTCTCTCCAAGGAGTATATCTACCTGATGTAAGGGTTTAGTTGCTATGCCTGTTTTTTATTTGGCCGGAAGCCATGGGAGTGGGTTCAATTCCAGACCTGAAGGGCAGCTAGGGGCCATAGTCTCAGGGGTTTCACCCGGCTCTATCAGACCAGCAAACCTGGTCCCCCCCCCC
>NW_006921654.1:8071262-8080406 GCF_000298275.1 Orycteropus afer afer
GCTCCATCAGACCAGCAAACCTGGTTCCTCCCCCCCTTTTTTTTTCTCCAAATGATTTTGAGTTTTGTTCCACATTGTCCTCCCACTCTATCCAGGATCTCCTATACAGATCCTCCTCTGAGTGGTTGATAGTGGTAGCTGGGCACCTTCTAGTTCTTCTGATCCCATAGTCTTATAGGCTGAAGATCTCATGGTGTACCAGTCCTTTGGATTAATTGTTTCCATGAGTCTTTGGTTTTCTTCATTCTTCTTTGCTCTGGACGAGGAGAGACCCATCGTTGAATCTAGATGGCCATTTGCAGACTTTTAAAGATCCCAGTCACTACTCAATCAAGGTCATATTTTGTCGTATGTGAACTTGTTTTAATTATCTTCAGCTTTGAATTGATGGAGTTGATGGTCTGTGGCACAGTCACCTCTTGGCTTTGTTTTGACTCATGATACTGAGCTTCTCCATCTTGTTTTCCCACAGATGTAGTCGATTTGGTTACTCTCTATTCCATTTGGTGAGGCCCACATGTATAGTTACCATATGTGTTGTTGAGAAAAGATGTTTGCAGTGAATAAGTCATTGGTCTTAGAAAAATGCTGTCATGTAATGTCCAGTGTCATTTCTGTCACCAACACTATTATTTTCCAACTCCTGATTTGTTTCCAATTTTTGCATTCCTGTCACCAAATTATCAGTGCTTCTTGATTGTATGTTTGGTCAATTTCAGAGCAAAAATTGGTAGAAACATTTAGTTTCTTTATCTGTGGTTTTAGTTTGGTGCATAAATTTGAATAATAGTCATATTAACTGATCTTCCTTTTAGGCGTATGGATATTATCCTATCACTGGCAGCATTATATTTTAGGACCCTTTTTGTTTAACTTTTGCTTGTTATTTGGGTGAAAATTAATAGGGCAGATTGGTTTTCTATTCAGCAGTTCATACACATTTTGTTTTATGACATTGATTGCAGTTGCCACAGTGTAACAGCACTCTTCCCACCTCATCCGTATGGTTACCATTTCTCCATCTCCTTCTTTCCTGTTCAGGATAGTTCTTGAAATATTCCTTCTGACAATTAATACAATGCCATTCCTCTTCAGATTGTCATTCCTAGTGTATGATTGTCTTGTTCAGTGTGGTGGTTAAGGTTGTATGTCAACTTGGCTGGGCTTCGTTGAATGGCTAAGCAGCCGGATGTAGTTATTCTCCAAAGTGAGACTCTGCTGGAGTAGCTGAGTAGCTGCTTTAGAGATATGTGGGCTGCTTCTAGTATATCAGAAGCAACTTTGAGGAAGGTGTCCAGCTTATGGCATGCTGGAACCCTGCTTGTAGTTGAGTTGTTGTTCAGCAGCCTGCCATGCCTTGCCAATCTTGGGACTTCTTCTGGACTTGAATTAGGGGCCTGCCACATTGTTTGGTAACATTGGGACTGTGCCTTTTCCTTGTTGACCTTGGGTTTGTCAGCCTCAGCAGTCAACAGCTGCCTGGGTGAAGAAAAGCCTCCAGCTTCAGTGGGCCAGGAGCAGGAGGCAGAGCTGAAGCCCAAGGTCAAGGGGCATTCACCTACCCTTAGAGCCTGGCACTTTGGCACTTTGAACTTGGACTTCTGGCCTCCAAAACTATAAGAGAATAAATCTCTGTTTGTTCAGGCCATCCCATTTGTGGTATATTCTTGTCAGAGCAGCACTAGGTAACCAAAACATTGAGAATGGCCAACACCAGTCCATTTCAGCTCACTAACGCCTAGGATATCGATCTTTATGTTTCCTAGATTTATACTTTGTACGTTCCTCTTGCTGATTACTAATGGATGTTTGCAGCTCTTTCTTCTCATTTTGAGTCATGCCACATCCACAGATGAAGATCAGAGAAGCTTTACTCCATCCATATCATTAAGGTAGATTCTGTTTTGAGGAGCCAGCACTTCCTCAGTCCTCTTTTGAATGTCTTCCAGTCTGAGAGGTCGTCTTCTAGTATTGTATCAGGCAGTGTTTCCGTGCTCTTCATGAGGTTTTCACTGGCCAGTTTTTTCAGATGTAGGCCACTATGTCTTTCTTCCCAGTCTGTCTTAGTCTGGAAGCTCTGCTGAAACTTGTGCACCATGGGTGACCCTGGTGGTATTTAATATACTGATGACATAGCTCCCAGCATCACAGCAACAGGCCAGCCACCACAATACAACAAACTGACAGATGAGGGGGCGTGAATACCATAGACTCACTAAAAACAAACACATAAAAGCTACTGTTTTCCCCATAATTTCCTCAAATATTCAGAGTTTAAAGAGAAATTTTCACATGTGTTGAACACTGACTTATGGGAAAGCTGTGAAATAGAAATGGTGTGTTGATTTCTGTGCTGTCTGTGTTGAGGGGCTGGCAGGTACATGGCAAGTAAGAACTCTGTTCTTTAACATTTTCGTTAATAATTCGGAAACAAGAAAGTGTAATTTGCGTGTACTGTAAAATATTTATGTCAAATGAAAACCAAACTCACTGCCATCAAGTCACATCCGACTCATGGCAACCCCTCCTTGGTTTTCTGAGGTGGTATCACTGCGGAAATAGATTGCCCAGCCCTCCTTCCAAGGAGTGGCTGGTGGGTTTGAACCGTCAGTCTTCTGGTTAGCAGTCAAATGCCTTAGGCACTATGCCACCAGAGCTCCTAAAATATTTATGTAGTGACATGCAGATACTTAATAGAAAATGTATATAATCAGACTAGAGAAGGTGGAAATCCTTTTATTTTATTTTGAATTTGTACTCCTCTGAAAGTATTTGAAATTTACAGGAATTTCAGACTTACAGGAAAATAATAGAAATAGTAAAAAGAATTCTCCTGTGTCTTCACTCACATTCC
This sequence comes from Orycteropus afer afer, assembly GCF_000298275.1. Taxonomy (NCBI): domain Eukaryota; kingdom Metazoa; phylum Chordata; class Mammalia; order Tubulidentata; family Orycteropodidae; genus Orycteropus; species Orycteropus afer. Next base: position 8,074,117 of record NW_006921654.1, read on the forward strand.
CCAAGTTTTACCATTTTGCTTCCTTTGTTTTCTCAAGCTCTCACCCTCTTCTGCTTTTCTCTCTACCAGTCACAGACACACATACCCTTACTGTTTTCTGAACTATTTGATAGTAAATTTTAGACATAATGCCCTTGATCTCTAAATACTTCAGCATGTATTTCCTGAAAACAAGGATATTCTCTTCAGAACCAGAGAAAAACTATTAAAAAAAAATCAGGAAATCAAAATGATAATGACACTGTTAGATAATCTGCAGGCTTTATTCACATTTTATACATTTCCCCATAGTGTTCTTCCTGTGAGATGAAAATGCCGTATCACGAATTGTACTTAGTTCTCTTATTGCTATAGTTTCCTCTACTCTAGAACAGTTCCTTGGTGTTTCGTTGTCCTTCATGACCTTTGAGGAGCCCTGGTGTTGTGGTAGTTAAGCACTCAGCTTTGAACCAAAAGGTTGGTGGTTCGAACTCACGAGCCTCTCTGTAGGGTAAGACAGTCTGCTTCCGTAAAGATTTACAGCCTTGGAAACCCTACAGGGCAGTTCTTCCCTGTCTTGTAGGGCCAGTGTGAATTGGAATTGACTTGACAGCAGTGGGTTTTGTTTGGTTTAGGTCATGACCTTCACATATTTCAATGGTACGGGTCAATTATTTTGTTGATTGTCTTCCAGGTTGGGTTTGTCTGATGTTTTGTTATGATAAAAGTCAGGTTGTATGTTTTTGGTAGAAATTCCAAAAAGTGTCATCATATTCTTCTTAGTGCTTCATGTCAGGAGGTCTGTAGTATTGATTTGTCTCTTAATGATGGTGTCAACTTTGATCACTTAGTTATGGTGCATCTGTTAGATTTATCCATAGTAGAATTACTGTTTTGTTCCTTTGTAATTAACGAGAATCATGTCGAGAGCTACTTTGAGACTGTTTAATAAAGAATTGAACTTTTAAGTGGAATTAAATTTAGAAAAATGCAAGCCAATAAAAGCAAAACTCAATAAGTAGTAACATTTGGCAAAAAGAAAACAGTGGTCAGTAATGTTGATTTTCAGCTCATACATTATTTACCAGTGATCTGGAGGATTAGGGAATTCAGCAGGCCACAACGTCAAGAGAGTTGAAAGACATTTCCACAACGATCCTGACCATGGACAGTACAGATGAGGTACAGTGAATTTCAGAGATTGCAAAGAAAGGGTTATAGGATAAGAAGGAAGATGAACTGTTAGGTTGGCTGGAGCCTGAGTAAAAGGGTCTAGGAGATGAGAAACGGGCACTGTAATAAAGATTAATTCCTTTCTAATCCCTCATTTAAGAAAAACCTTCTGTTTTCATCCTTGGGTTCCGCATAAAGTGGGCCTCTGGTTGTCTGGGCCCAGTCGTGGCAGCATGAGCTGTACGCGTATGCATGAGCACAGAAGAAAAGCAGCATTTGAGTAACTTTGGGTTTTTGTGTGCGAAATCTATTAAAAGGTCTAGGTTGTTACTCCTTATGCTCCACCTTCTCCCCTTTCTCTGACGGGAACAAATGAGCAGACAGAGCTTTGTCTTGTGTGGCTCAGACAATACAGCCTCATCTTCACCTTTCAGCCTTTCCTCTTGTTTGATTTGGTGGAGCACAGCCTTCTGACTTTTCTCCTTCTTCCTTCAAATAATTGTCACCTTTTTCTCTTGTCCAGCTTAAAATTCCTGCTATGCCCATTTCCTGTGTTTCTTTCGTTCTGGAGGTAATTACTCTTCCTTTCTTCTTTAAAGCTGAACATACAATCAGGTCATATCTCCGTACTGCTTAGCTGAAGGAAGTTGTATGGAACCTCTGAGCCTGGTGAAGCCCTTCTGGTGCAGGAGCCAAGGTGAATAGGATGTGGTCTGTGACCTAGGAAGCACGCTGTCTAGCGAGAAAACGTTCCTAAAAAGACCCTTGACATGGACTTGTAGAACAGCTATAATACCAGTGGGCATTGGAGTGTTCTCTGTGACCAAAATACAGAGTGTGAGCAGGTAGAGGGGACAGAAATAAGATCTCAGCAAGGTGAAAAGGAGAAGGGAAGCTTGGCCTCTGCTCTGTAGGGAGTGGCACCGTCAGATTGCTTGCACTTCACAGAGCCTCCAGATCTCCCTGTCTCCAGTAGGGAAGGGTGGCTCCCCTGTGGAAGGGTTTGAAGATGGTGGAAGTGGAGGCGGCTGTGGGCTGGTGTGGGGATGATAAGAGTGAGACATTCAGTGCTGTTCAGGTGGTGAACTGGGGGTTCCTTTGTGAGAAAGGAGAGAGAGCAACTGAGGAGGTTACAGGGTGTCTGGCTTACACCTCTGGATGGGTGCTGGTGCTGAGTGCATGAGAGTAAAGCAACATGCAGCAGACATGGGTAAGAAAGGAGGGTGTTCCCACTGACGGCCACATATTTCTTCCCTCATTTCTCACTTTTCTGCATGAATGTAGTGCTTAATCTATGTTACAAAGTCTTGCCCAAAATGATGGACTGTTTGTGTAACTCATATTGTTCCATAATGATTTGACAGAGGTGGCTGGCTGATGATTTACTATCTCCTTCCCATTCATCCCTAAGATTGTAAAGCACTGCAGGGCAAGGACCATGTCTCACAGCCCTCAGTCCAGAACCTCTGCCTCATGCGAGGTAGTCAGAGGACTCAGGAGCTGTCAATCTTACTCCTTTAGGATCATCTTGCTGCAGGCCTGTGGGTCCTACATTGGCCTCTGAGCGAGACCAGCTGCACACACTCTGGTGTGTCCCCATAGTGCTGTTGTGTTCTTCCTGCCTCCACAAACACCCCCTTTCAGTAAGAACCAGTCAGAAAAACCAACTGAACAGTGTGCTTTGACGATGAGGTTTGTTCTATGACTCAGGGTATCATCAGCTACCACCTTGAGAAAAAAAGCCTTGGGCCACACATGTGACTTCTCTTTAGTGTCTGCAAAAGGCCATCCTCTCCCTGGGTCCACTTTACTTTGGCCAGAAATTTGACAGGAAGTGACCATATGAGGAAAAATACATGATATGACCAAAATAAATGCAGATTACATGTTTAAACCGTTGTCAGCACCAAAGAGAAGAAGGTTTAACTACTCATTGGCTGCAGAGGGCACTAGCTCATAGGATTACGCTGCTGCTCCCTGCGGCTCACAGATTTTGGCATATGTTGTCTTCTGAAAGGTATTTCACACGTCTGTCTATTCTCCAGGTACAGGGGCAACATACTTAATGATCAGTCCTTGTCTTCCTACCCAGAATTACCTAGGGGGCACCCCACCCCATCCCTTTGGATAAAGTACACATTTCCCGTGTTCTCTGACCTGGACGAAAGCAGTTCTAGACTTTCTTCTCCCCTGCTATCAAGTGCTGGCTTTTCTAATTTCAGTCTAAAATAAATAAACGCATAATGTGCTACACTGTGGTAAGTGACGCTGTGTGGAGTGAACTGCTCTCTGCAGGGTCACATTGGGCTCCCCAGGGCATTTTTGCTCACCCAGCAGCTGGGACACGTTTATATCAATGAGATGCACCCCCCATCTCCAAAATAAGAAAAGTGGTACATGCATAATGTTTAAGAAATTGCAGGTGTCTGTGGGGGGTGGAGGGTTGGGCAATCCCACAGCCAGTGAAGGTGGGATTCTCTCCCCAAAGACGATGACTGTTCCTGTTCTGCAGCGCGTCCTCCAGAAACTCTGTGATGTAGAGAATCTGTGTCGTTACTGTTTACTGTCATTTCCAGGTCATCATCTGACTTCAAGGGGGCCTAGTGATGCAGTGGTTAAAGCATTTGGCTACTAACCACAAGGTTGGCAATTCAAACCCACCAGCTGCTCCATGGGAGAAAGATGTGGTGGTCTGCTTCCATAAAGATTGTAGCCTGGCTTCAGGTTACGCAAAGTCTTTAGTGTGCCATTTCTTCCACCCTCCCTGGCAAAGAAAGCTCCGAATTTAATGCTGTAGACAAACACGAGTGGCATAACCGTGTCCTCAACCCCCAGGACACACACTCCACAGAGAGTTTCCCAGCAGTTGCCAGGGCCTTGGTCAGCAGGGGAGTGGGAAGGACCAGCCCAGGCAGCAGAAGCCCACAATTGTTGTGGGTTGGAGGTGACTGTGGCCACAGTGGGGGCCTGCCTCCCCAACTGGTCACAGGTAATAGAGGCCCCTTCCATCTCAGCAGCAAGAAGCATGCCTCTTTCCTGTTTCCTTTGTCACAGACCGTGAGTCTCAACTCTTGTCCTTGTCATGGCACGTTGGGTAGGGACAAGATCTGAGTTCATTCGTGTTGGCACTCACTACAGAGTGAAATGAGCACTGGTGCTAGCAGAGAGTTCTTGGAGCCCAGGTGCCTGGCCGGCCTGCCGTGGAGCCACCATCAAGTGCAAGCCTCATCCCAGGCTCACCTCAGTACCCAGTGGGCTCGTTCATAAAGTGAGGGCATAGGAATTTCTGGGATTTCTGGATTCTGGATTTCTGGGATGGAACCTCAGAAGGAAACCAACCACTAACAACTTTGCCCGTTGGCCTCTTCCCCTTCTGACCTGCCTGGTCCCCAATCTTGTGATTTGATTCCAGTTCTGTCTGGTTAATTCCTGGGCACCTGACAGTCACCAGTGGATACTTGTTTGTGGGACACCTTCAAGTTACAGACTTGGAGAATTTAAAAATCACTCTCTTCGGTTCTTATGCTAATATTCCATCTTCTATTTAAAATAGTTTACTAAGGTGGTTCAGGTAGCTGTCACTAGCCTGAAGGTAGAAACAAACACAGAATTCACTTTGTAGGAATATTTCTGTGGTAGACAAATGTTTGCCTGCTCAGACTCTCCTAACTGGAATTGCATTGGCATGTGTCTCTGTTTTCCTCCTCAAGGGTTCTGGGAGGGTCTGTCATTTATCATTTTATTTTATTGATTGATTGTGATTTGGGTGAACATTTACAAAGCAAATTCACTTTCCATACAGCAGTTCACATATACTTTGTCTCATGACATTGACCACAGTTTACCACAATGCAACAGCTCCCCTCCCACTTCTTCCCCATAGTTACCTCTTCCCTGTGTCCATCCCTCCATGGACTACTGCCCCCTGAACTGTCTCCCTGTGCGTAAGCAGCCCTTCTTTCTCCCATGATTGTTCTCTCCAAGGAGAGTATCTACTTGAGGTAAATGTTCAACTCATACGCCTGTCTTTTGTTTGGCTGGAAACCGTCTGTCATTTTTCATTTGACATCATCATGGCTTGTAAATGGAACACCACTTCCATTGGATTACCCTAGGCTCTGTCCTCAAAGCTGTAACATCTGGGTACTTCCAAATAGCCTGCCATGTGGATGATTGATGGCTTTCATTCTTGGTTCAGATTTTCATTTTGGCCATAGCCATTGGCACTGATACTGGTGGTCCTCCACCCATTATGTTGGTGGCCATGCATTGAGCCAGGGAACATGGGCCACCTGAACAGTAAGCTGTCTCTGTGCCAGCGTGACTTGGAACTTGATTGATAAGCTTATAGAAAGATTTCAGTGTGTTATATGTATGTTTTGATTGGTGACTGTTTGTTGCCAAGTTACAGTGCTTAATCTATTTGAGGGGTATGGTAATGTTGTCACATCTTTCCAAGATGGGAGCTAACTAGTCCTTCAAAACTGCATGCAAATACACAGGAACACCCTACCTTGAGCCTCTAAATAATTGCTATGGTTATGTTCATACATATGTGTATGTACATTCTAATGTGCATTCAGTGATGCTTCCTGTGTGCCAAGTATCTACAAAGCCTGGTGGTGAACACAGATGAGTCCAAGCTCTCAGAGAGCCTAAGTTCTAAAGGGGCTTATAAGTCATAACTAAAAATGTAGATGTTAGACAAAGAATTGGAATCAGGCAAGAGATTTGGAAGACAGCTACCTGGCCATCACACTAGAAGAGATCTCTATTTGTACCCATTCCAAAGAAAGGTGATCCCACAGAATATGGAAATTATTGAACAATATCATTAATGCCGCACGCAAGTAAGATCTTACTGAAGATAATTCAAAAACGGTTGCAGCAGTATATTGACAGAGAACTTCCAGAGGTGCAAGCTGGATTTGGAAGAAGACGTGGAACAAGGGATATCATAGCTGCTGTCAGATGGATCTTGACTCGAGGCAAAGAAAACCAGAAAGATGTTTACTTGTGTTTTATTAACTATGCAAAGGCATTTGATTGTGTGGATCATGACAAATTATGGGTAACACTGAGAAGAATGGGAATTCCAAACACTTGATTGTACTCATGAAGAACCTATACATTGATCA
>NW_006921654.1:8080766-8149886 GCF_000298275.1 Orycteropus afer afer
TGAAGAGTGAAGAATACAGTCTGCAGTATGGATTACATCTCAATACAAAGAAAACAAAAATCTTTACAACTGGACCCATAAGCAGCATCACAATAAATGGAGAAAAGATTGAGGTTGTCAAAGAATTCACGTTGCTTAGTTCTACAATCGATGCCAATGGAAGCAGTCAGGACATTAGGTGACATGTGGCACTGGGCAGGTCAGCTGTGAAGGAACTCTTTCAAGTGCTGAGGAGCAAGGATGTCTCCTTGAGGACTTAGGTGCACCTGACCCAAGCTATGATGTTTCCAGTCACCTCATATGCATGTGAGAGCTGGACAGTGAATAAGGAAGACTGAAGAAGAGTTGATGCTTTTGAGTTGTATTGCTGACGAAGAATGCTGAAAGTACCACGGACTGTTGAAAGAACTAACAGATCTGTCCTGGAGGAGGGCAGCCAAGATGCTCCTTGGAAGCGAGAATAACCAGACTTCGTCCACCTACTTTGGTCATGTTGTTAGAAGGGACCATTCCCTGGAGAAGGATGTCATGCTTGGTAGGGTGGAGAGCTGACAAAAGAGGGGAAGGCCTTCAACGAGATGGATTGACACAGTGGCTGCGACAATGGGCTCAAGTATAGCAAGGATCGATGTTGTCTTTGTCCTGGAAGTTAAATTCACCTTGCGCTATTACTAATGTTGGACTTTCCTATCAAATGTTTGAAGAAAGGGCTAATACTCCCTTTTCTTTGCTAATATCATTGTTTATATAGAAAAATAGACATTTAAGTATACTCTGTGACAAATAGTCTGTCACAGGACCTGTAAGGGTCAGTAGGTACAGTGGTTGTTCTAAAAAGCTAGTGTAGACATACACATCAAGAGAACGCTGGTGACTTCCTGGTGGACAGCAAATTTGTGAGTCATTTGAGCAGGAAGGGAAAGGTGTGGGGGAAAAGTACAAGCTGACTGGTTGCTGTTGGCCAGATAAGAGGAGGAGATGAGGGGAAGGGGTGTTTGTGACTTGGGAAAACTCTGAGACACTATATATGTAAAGTCAACTTTATGTGCCACTTCCCCCAAATTCCATAGTTTTCAGTTAAGCAAGGGATGACTTGTTTTGTTTTTTAATTTCATTGTGATTTGGGTGAAAGTTCACAAGGTAAATTCATTTTCTACACAACAGCTCGTACACATTTTATCTCATGACATATTGACTACGATTCCTCACAGTATAACAGCTCTCTTCCCACTCCCTCTCCGTGGTTACCTCTTCCCTGTGTCCTTCTTTCCTTTGTATTCCTGCCTCCAGAGCTATCTCCCCGTACAAATACTGCCCTTTTGTTCACTCGTGATTGATTGTTCTCTAAGGAGTATATCTACCTGATGTAAATGTTCACTCTGCATGCCAGTTGTTTGGCTGGAAGTCACTGGATTGAGTTCAGTTCCAGACCTCAGGGGTAACTAGAGACTGTAGTAGTAGTCTCCGGGGTCTCATTAGGCCCATCAGACCAGTAAACCTAGTCCTTTTTTTTTATGATTTTGAGTTTTGTTCCACATTGTTCTCCGACTCTATCCTGGATCTCCTGCACCAATACCACTCCAAGTGGTTGACAGTGATAGTTGAACACCATCTAGTTCTTCTGGTCTCATGGTCACATAGGCTGAGGTTCATGTGGTCCACTAATCCCTTGCACTAATTGTTTCCACATGTCTTTGGTTTTCTTCATTCTTCTTTGCCCTAGAGGAGGAGAGACCCATTGTTGCGTCTAGATGGCTGCTTGCAAGCTTTTAAGACCCCAGTCACTACTCACAAGGGATGAGTTTTTGGAAGAAGAGCTTGGGCAAATATGTGGAAACAAAGAGCAAGTGGGATTGGGTTTATTGTGGATTCTGTGTGTGAGTGTCTCTGTTAGCGAGTCCCACAGCATGGCAGCCCCAAAAGTAACTTAAACATTTGTGAATTAAGGAAATGGCAGAGAGGGCCAAGTTTTTAATGTTCATTAAATGATGATGGGAAAGGGGAGAAAAGAGAACTTTGCAAGTTTTATTTTACTTCATTATAATGAAATGTGCAGAGAACTGGAGTTAGAAAACCAAATGGGAAGAACACACATGACATTCTCAAGTTGAAAGAACTAAGGAAAAAATTTAAGCCTCAAATTGAAATATTGAAAGATTCCATGGACAATATGTTGAATGATGCAGGAAACATCAAAAGAAAATGAATGGAATACACAGAGTCACTATACCAAAAAGAATTGGTATATGATCATCCATTTCAGGAGGTGGTATATGATCAAAAACCAATGGTATTGAAGGAAGAAGTCGAAGAATTTAAAGAAATTGAAGCTGCACTGAAGGAACTGGGAAAAAATAAGGCTCCAGAAATTGACAAAACACTAATTGAAATGTTTCAACAAAAGGATGCACGCTGGAGGCACTCACTCAGCTATGCCAAGAGATTTGGAAGCCAGCTACCTGGCCATCTCACTAGGAGAGATCCCTATTTGTACCCATTCCAAAGAAAGGTGATCCCACAGAATGTGGAAATCATCGAACAATATCACTGATATCACACGCAAGTAAAATCTTACTGAAGATAATTCAAAAATGGTTGCAGCACTATATTGACAGAGAACTTTCAGAAATGCAAGCTGGATTCAGAAGGGGACATGGAGTGAGGGATATCATAGTTGATGTCAGATGGTTCTTGGCTCAAAGCAGAGAATGCCAGAAAGATGTTTACTCGTGTTTTATTGACTACGCAAAGGCATTTGATTGCGTGGATCATAACAAATTCTGGATAACATTGAGAAGAATGGGAATCCCAGAATACTTAATTGTATTCACGAGGAATTTATGCATAGACCAGGAGGCTGTTGGTCAGACAGAACAAGGGGATACTGCATGGTTTAAAATCAGGGAGGGAGGGAGTGTGTCAGGATTGTATCCTTTCACTGTACTTACTCAATCTGTATGCTGAGCAAATAATCCGAGAAGCTGGACTATATGAAGACGAATGTAGCATCAGGATTGGAGGAAGGCTCATTAACAACCTGAAATACACTGATGACACAACTTTGCTTGCTGAAAGTGAGGATGACTTGGAGCACTTATTGATAAAGATTAAAGTCTACAGTCTGCAGTATGGATTACACCTCAATATAAAGAAAACAAAAATCCTCACAACTGGGCTAGTAAGCATTGTCATGATAGATGGAAAAAAGATTGAAGTTGTCAAAGAGTTCATATTGCTTGATTCTACAGTCAACGCAGTGGAAGCAGCAGTCAAGACATCAAAAACATATTGCATTGGGCAAATCTGTCGCAAAAGACCTCTTTCAGGTGCTGAACAGCAAAGATAACTCCTTCAAGACTAAAATGCGCCTAACCCAAGCCATGGTATTTTCAGTCGCCTCATATGCACGTAAGAGCTGGACAGTGAGTAAGGAAGACCAAAGAAGACTTGATGCGTTTGAGTTGTGGTGCTGGCGAAGAATGCTGAAAGCACCATGGGCTGCTGGAAGAACGAACACATCTGTCCTGGAGGAAGTGCAGCCAGGAGCTTCCTTAGAAGCGAGCATGGCCAGGCTTTGTCTCACCTCCTTTGGTCACGTTGTCAGAAGGGCCCATTCTCTGCTTGGTAAAGTGGAGGATCAACAAAAGAGGGGAAGGCCCTCAATGAGCTGCATTGGTATGGTGGCTGCAGCAGTAGGCTCAGGTATGGTAGGAATCATGAGGCTGGCACAGGACCAGGCAGTATTCCGTTCCATCGTACATAAGGTCGCTAAAAGTCAGAGACAACTCAGTGGCACATAACAGCACACTGTGCTGGGAAAGATGGGAACGTTCAGAACGGTACCTGCTCAAACAGACAGCAGGCTTTCTCAGCCCTCCCAGACCAGCTTTAGGGGTGACCTGCTAGAGTAGGCTCCGTTTTTTTCCCTCTCTCGGCTGTAAACAGAAAGTAGATTTTCCTGATGGAAGTCTGGATCTGTGAAATGTACTCGGCGACAAGGCTGTGTTATTTCTTCAAGCATGGAAGTGGAGTTGGAGGACTCAGGGTGGGAACAAGGGGCTTGAGATGCTTCAGCTTCTGGAGAATGGGGCTCTTCCCAGCCCTGGGAGTCATCGCAAACATCCATCATGTTGGAGAGATGCCATGGAGAACCCACCATCCTTTCAGAGACGGCCAACAGCATCCTTAAAGATCAGCTGCCCTCCTCTGGGTTTTGTTGTTGTTATTTATCACCTACTTTTGTAATTGTCTCTGATTGGCCTCTGTGTCTCTCTTGTGGTGTAGGGGTGCAGTCTTCATCTGTCACACCATTGGAGTTGAATCTCCTCCCTAAATAAACTGTGTAGACTTCAAGAATATAAGCAAGGAACAGCCAAGCAGATTTGTATTCCTGTGTCCATAACCAGAAGTGGCTGCAGCCAAACTGTAAGGTTTCATTTCATGCAATAAATGACTTGCCCTCTTGCGGGGTTGGTGTCACACAGTGTGGTAACTCAGGGTGTCGCCCCAACCCCATGAGCCTGCTCCTGTGCCAGATCATGCAGTATCCATGGTAATGTTCATTTTCAATTTTGATCATAGAATAGTAAGTGATAGTTATAAATTGCTTTAATGTGCTATTTATTACATTATACATTTTGTAAAATCTTTGAATTATAACATTACAACATCAATTTACAGCATTTGTGATAATATTATTAGTAACTGAACAGAAGCCTTTTTTAAAAAATTTCTCCTTCTTTTCCATTAATTATTACTTCATTCTCAAAAAAGTTATTCATGTAGGTTCACCAATACTAAATTTCTGCGATATTATAGATAGAACACCAGAAAATTCTACAAAGTTAGCAATTATCAAACCACTAGCAGCAGTGAAACAACAGCACGTGCTTGTAGCTTGGGCAGGTGAAGCCGTGTGATTTGAAACGTCATTGGGTAATAATGACAACTCTGACTGGAGCACATGAAAAGGCTCAAAAAGTAACATAGAGCGTCAGCCTTATAGGTATATTAATACGTGTAAGCTGGGCCTATGGAAAATGTTTTTGCTGCTATAACAAACAATGGGCATTTTATTTTATTTATTTTTTTTTTTTCAAACATTGTGCTGAAGCATTTCACTGGAATTTTGTAGACAGTCATTTTGCTGTTGCCTCCTCTGACAGTGTCACCTGGTGCTGTCCACCACCCCCACGCCCCCATAGTGATGCCACTGGCCGTGTTCTAGCTAGATAACTCTCTGTAGACTGAGGAAGAGTGTCAGTAAAACTCATTCCTGCTTTGAGCTTTCCTTATGTTCTAATGAGGGCGATGATCTTTAGCTTCTGGTATCTTCCATTGTAATTTATACGAGAAGGTCCTATGTGGTGCAGATAGCCAATGCACTGAAAGTTGGAGGTTCAAGTCCACCCAAAAGCACCTTGGAAGAAAAGCCTGGAGGTCTCCTTCTGGAAACCCTGCCACTGAAAGCACAACGGTACCTGGTTGTGCTCTGACACACGGGTCACTGTTAGCTGGAATCTGCTTCACTGCATCTGGTTTAGTTCACGTGAAGTCCAAGCTCTATTTAAAGTGGCTCCGTTGCTTTATTTACCCCCCATGGGGACAGAGTGAAGGGACTGCACCAGCAGATTTCAGAGAGATGACCCCAGCTGTGTGCAAGGGAAGGGGGGCAGAAAGCTGAGGTGATGGGAAGTGGAGGTGAGTCTCTTGCTCCCACGTGGCCTCATTGAGCTGAAAATGGTCATCATAGAGATCTCACCCATGGGCAGCCCTTGTTGTCTGGACATGAAAAGAATGGTTGAGTTGGTGAGAGGGGAGAAAACAACGAGGATTGTCCCAGCTGTTTATCTGGGTGGGTGTCTCTGGGGCGTGTCAGTCTGTGTCCTTTCTGCAGTTGAAATGCTCTTTGATGGATCACTTTAAAAAATGTCAAAGGTGAAAGTTTGGTTCTGTTTTTTATCACATGAAGTTGTGTTGTCCCCTTGGAGGAGTCTGGTCAACGTGGGGAGGGCTTTCAGAGGCACCAGGGGATGCTGGTACCAGGAGGACGCGAGGGTGCCTGGGATCAACACCTGCAGTAGCCAGCCCGCTGCACTCGGAGGCCTAGTGTGAGAAGCAGGCGGGAGCTGAGGCTGAGTTGGGCACAGCTTTCCAGAATCACTGCCTGAAACTGCCATATTTGGATTGGCCTCTCCCCTGTAGCCGTTTTCCCCAGACATGGGATTTAATTCTCGGGGCCATGGGAAGCTGAACAGGAGGCTGGCCCGCTTACTGGCCTGGAAGCTGCCAGTGCCCCTGCCCCCCCCTCCTCCCAGTTGCTGCAGCACATGCATAAATAGGGCAGCCCGGGCCACGTCTCTCCTTCCCTCTGCGCAAATTGGAAACGACTAACCTTGCCATATTTAGTGCACCGCTAACGGCCGCCCGCCTCCAAGGGGTAATCATGCAGGCATAAATTCGGAAAGTTGCTAAGCTCTGAGCAGTCTTATGAGCATTAAAAGTGTCCTCTTTGCCAGAAAGGTCATTCATAACTTGGCTGCCCTGCTGCTGTACAATCAGTGATATTGATTGATTAATGTATGAAAGCACCGGATCCATTTGCTTCCATGAAAGAGAATAAAGTGCAGTGACTCTCTCTCTGTTTTCACCTCATCCTTTTGTTTGAAGGACATTTTTTTTCCTTCTTTTTGTTTTGCAGGCTAGGTTTAAGGGGGTTACAAAAAGCCAGTTTCTGCCAAGTAATGTGTTCACAAAGGGAACATTGATTCACATCAGTGTCGCTTGAATTACCCTTAAAGGTTTGCCAAGGAACTGCTCTGATATTAACCTTCTGTTCACGAAAGAAGAAATAAATAAAAAAGTCATAAAATCCGTTTGGTTGCTCTGGATTTATTTTGGATTGGATCTAAAAAAAAAAAAAAATCCCCCAGAGGCTAATTGTAGTAGAAGGTGTTGAGCAGAGAGAACCTTGTTAGTTTGGGGAGATGTGGTGAGGGGCACCAGGGGAAGCACCCCCACCGCTACTGCCTGAGCCTCCCTGGGCACCAGCCCCAGGAACAGGATGCGGCGTTTACTTCCATGGTAGACGTTAGTTCTGATTGGCCACCCTGCCTTTCAGGTGGCGGAGCTGCAGGCCCCTTTCCTTGCCCTCTTAGGCGTTCAGACAGTCAGGTGGTGGAAGCAGCAGAGAAACCTGCCTTTGTCTGGAAGCTCTAGGGCTTTGGTTATGGAAGGCAGCTCTGCTTTTCAGCATTGGTGGAGTGAATGACTTACACGGTCTTCAAGTTCATCCTACAGTATTCCAGATCATCTGCAAACTAGAAGGATAGTAGCCTGTGGTTTGGGGAAAAAGAACTCTTTTGTTTTGTTTTCGTCAACTTCAAATTAAGTTTGTTTAGGGTTGGTTGGTTGGTTTTTCTGTGATCCAGGTAGTCAGTATCCTGTTCATAAAAAATCAAAATGGTCTTGATGATTTACAAACACTAAAACCTATTTATTACCCTGTGATTTGGTGAGCCTTGTGTATTTTATAAGGAGCTCTGGTAGTGCAGTAACTAAGGTGTTTGGCTGCCAACCAAAAGGTTGATGGTTCAAACCTACCAGCCACTCTATGGAAGAAAGTTGAGGCATTCTGCTTCCATAAAGATTTACAGCCTCGGAAACTCAATACGGGGGTCACTGTGAGTCGGAATCGACTCAGTGGCAGTGAGTTTGATTTTTTGTAAGATAAAGCATTTTGTCAGCTAATGAGTTCTGTTTCTAAGGTTTTCTTTCAGCGACTTGCTCAGAAATACCTAGGAAGACAGCCCAGGACTCGGCCTGTATGAAGCCATCAGGCAGCATTGGCTGGCTGGCCATTTTGGAGTCTTTAGCATTTGACAAAGGGGGAAGCCCGGGGATGTGGAATTGCAGGGAGCATGACCTTGCCATTAGCTCCTGGCGAGGTGCAGTCTGAAGCATCACCTGCAGGTGGCAGTGTGGCGTTCTCTGTATTGACTGCCCAGCAGTGGACTCGCCCTTGCCTTTTGGGTTGTCTGTATGCTTTTGAAGGAGTTCTGATGGCGTAGTGCCTAAGGCACTTGACTGTTAACCAGAAGGCTAGTGGTTCAAACCCACCAGCCACTCCTCAGAAGGAAGGTTGGGCAATATACTTCCATAGTGATACCACCTCGGAAACCCAAGGAGGGGTCACTGTGAGTCAGGTCCAACTCTACGGCAGTGAGAATATGCTTTTGATGGTTGCCACGTAAGGGAAACTGGTCAACCTTGACTGTCTTCTTATCAGCCAGGCCCTATTCACTTGGGAAAGTGCACTTGGCAAGGGGTGAAGTACGTGGTCCAAAGTTGTTCATTACAACAGGGCACCTTGTTTTTATCAAGGTGAATGCGGATGTTGGAAGAACAGATTGCTCACCAGTTTGCCGCTCTTGAGCTGTGAGGGTGTTGATGGCTAGAAGCTACAGAGGAGCTTTCCCTCTGCTTATGAAGAGTGGACGTGTTAGTCTTTCCCTGGGACTCTCCGGACCTTTGGACCCACGTGTCTATTTCTCAGTCCCAGGCAGCCACCCCCCAGGTCTTGGAATCCTGTGCAGCATTCTCATACGTCAGTGAAAAGGCAATGCTGCCCTTTCCTCCTCCTCCTCCCAGAGGTGGTCCGGGAGTTTGGCAGTGTCGTAGCTCCTGTGACTCCCTCCCAGTTGATAAAGGCTGTGCAGTAAGCTGGCTGCCCTTGGGCTGCACACTGATGGAGAAGCTCCTCCCACTTGCAAGCGTGACAGCGTGCCCCGCCGTTTAGGTTTTGCGTGGCACTCTGTGTAATCCTTCCTGCTCGGCCACAGGGAGTGCAGAGTTACTGGTGGTGTATGGTCTGACCACAGTGCCAGTGCCTCATGTCAATCTCCTTGGCTTCTCCTTAGTTCTAAAGCAGATTGACAGGTTCAGCATCTGGCTTTATAGTGAGAGAGATGCTATGTTGTCAGTTTCTTTCTGCTCCTAGCAACCAGCGCTCTCGTGTGCTCATTGCAAAGCTAACCCCAAGATGCAGGTGAAGTGTTAGACGGTACAGCGAGCCACGCTAACTTCATGTAACTGTTTAATTAAAAGCTTGGTTTTCTAATTACAGTCTAAAGACAAGTGCCTTCTGTTAAGAAAAAGGCATCCTCTGGGCTTGGTGTTCTCATGCACAGCATTTCTTTTCCTTTATTCCCAACTTGAAAATCGACGTTTAAATTGCTACCACGGTGAGAGTGGCAGGTGGCATCTCTTGACCTTGGGGGACATGTTCCACACTTCCTTTTGACAGTCATTGTCAGCGCCTTATCTAAGCTGTGGTTGCCTTTCTGAGTTCATGCTAGAATGACTCAAATGGGTAAGCCCTTCTTGCCTGCTGGAGTGATCAGAAAACCAGAGAAGCAGCCCACCATGGTCCAGTGTAGGCGCTCTCCCGTTGTCCTGGTGCAGGAGTTGAAATAGAAAGACTCCAGTGTTTCCTTTTTCTGGAGGAAGCCCTGCCTTGATTTCTAGGAGTCGTGGCACCTTTCCCTGCTCCCTGTGCCAAGGGAGTGGGGCTGGCACAGAGGGTGCTCTGAGAAGGAGCCCCCTTCTCTCTCCTCTGCCTCTGTCTCTGCAGAATAAATTAGGATTTGCCTGATTTAGGAAAATGGGTTGGGCAGTTGACTCCCATAGTGATATTGCCTCGGAAACCCAAGGAGGGATCACTGTAAGTTGGATCTGACTCTACAGCAGTGATTTGGTTTGGTTTGCCCACCATCTTTCCCATCTCCAAGTGACCTGCTCAAGTGTAATGGATCTGAGCGGGTATCCCTTATTACAGGCTATGGTTTCTCAGGGAACGCATTCTCTCATGCTTCCATGCGTGCAGTTTTGCATGCATACGTGTGTGCACCCCAGTACTGGGGGAGCCTGGTGGCTGAGGGTTTGGAAATTTGTCACCAGATCTCATTTTCCCCATTGTCAGACATGAGGGCTGTAATTGATGGAGAGGTCGGTGTGATGTGCCGTCCACGTGCCATCAACCCAGCCTCCTGGAGTCGCCATGACCATGTTGTAGGATATTTTGGGGAAGGGAGGGAGGTTGGAGCTGGGGAGTTGGCAGCATCAGGATCTTCTCACTGGGCCCCTGCCTTTCCTCTGTTTAATCATAACATGTTTATCTCTGTGTTCAGTGGGGTGTTTTGCTCTCTCCCAGGGCTCTCAGATGGACTGATGGGAGTTTGCTGTTTGAATTGGGAATGGGTTTACAATTGGAACCTTCCCCCATCTCCTCCTAAATCTGTGTTTTAATTCTATTTCCTTGGTTGATTTTTTTTTTTTTCCCCCTTTCCATTTTGACACTAATTATGCCAGCCGCCTTGGGAGCACTCACTGCTGGGAGGTACCCAGCTAAGTGTTAAGAAGGATTTTAAAAACTGGCTGAACTCTTTCTTAATGAGGCTCAATCGGGCTCTCCTCTGGGTGGTTTTGTTTTGCTGATCTGTCAGTTTTTCAAGGATTTAATTGCACTTTTTTTGGTATTAGTCTTTGAAATTGGCCTGTTCATAATCTTGCTATAAAATACATTTTTTTTTTTAAAAAAAAGCAAAAAGTTAGTAGCTTTTGTTTTTTTATAGTTAGTAGCTTTTTATAGTTGTGGGAATTTGAGTTTTGACTTTCTTCTCTCTGAGGCCGTCTTCTGTGAGTCACTGTTGGCAGGCAGGAGTCATGAAGTCTTCCCGAAATGGCAGTGGTGAGATGGGGAACAGAGACCAGTACCTCCAGGCCTCCAAGGCAGTCTCTCCATTTCATAAGCCATCCATCTTGGGGGTTCAGTAGCTCTGTGCAGCTTATGCTTCCTCTTCGGGGGTCTGCTCTTGGCCAGGGGTGTGGAGAGCCCTGGTGCACAGCCTCCCTATCCTTTAGCCACGGAAGTGACAGGTTCCATCCTGTCGTGACAGGTTACCTGCCCAGTGTCTCAAGTACTCAAACACAGGGAAGTGAAGAAAAGAGAGGCCAAAAGACAGAAGGCGGGAGCTGTTGGGCAGGAGTTGAGGAGGGAAGCAGGACCTATCCTTTATGCTGTTATCTTTATAGTGTGGGCAGGCTTGCTTGAAGCGATCAGCATGAAATTCTCAGTCACTTAGTCTATTTCTGCTTTCCTCATGGGCAGACTGTGCAAACGCTGGTGCTGCCAGGCCCCCTGTGTTAGCGCACTGTCCGTACTGCACACACTGCTTCTAATGAGTGCTTTGTTTTGCAAAGATGCACAGAGCTTTTTCTTTTTTTATCTCAAGGATGCTAATAAACAGCAGAGTCAGTAAGAGCTGCTCTCGCCACCCTGACAGCAGCTACACTTCATTAGGTTGCCTGCCACTCTGGCTCCCAGCTGCCCTGCCTTTGCATCCTCTCTTCAGACTGCTTCATTCCGTCTCCTTCTGACAGGAGTTCTGGCTAGGCCCCCCCCCCCCCAATGAATTTATGCCGTGAAAGCTAGCTCCCTCTCCCAGCTCCTCACTCTCCTCCATCTGATTTGCATGTCTGCAGCCCTCTCTTCTCATGTGTAGCTTCCTCTTTGAGATTTCCAGTCCCCTCTCATGAGGATGTAAAATCCAAGAACCAGATCTCAGAGATTTCAAAATAAAAGTAAACTCTGCTTAAAAAACACTTTAGCAGGAAAGCCAGGCTAATTGTAAATCAATGGGTCTTAAAATGCAGCATCGATCTCCAGTTAGAAGTTTGAAGGGAAAAGCAGTAATTACTGCACCAGAAGGTAGTTTTTCCTCTTAGTAAGTTCTGGGCAGAAAGAAGGCTCATTAGGGCAGCACTTCGGAATCTGAGTAATTAGTTTAAAAAGTACTTTTGTGGTGTTATTCCCTTGGCTAGAAATTATTGGAGTCTTCACAGATTTATAGCTCAATTCTGATAAGATTTATTACTGTGTTTGGTGTTGAAGAACCCAGGTGAAGATTCAGGGAAGCTTAGATTGGGACCGCAGAAAGGAGGTGTCTTTTTAGAGTGGGTGGGGCTTGAACTTTTACTGATTTCCGCTGTTAATCGATAGTATCTCACATGGCCAACTGAGAATCCTAGCATGGCAACCTTTTCAGGCCATCCATGGCAATCTCGTCATCCCTCTGATGATGACCGAAGGGAACACTCATAATGAAAGAGGTGACTTTCTTATCCAAGTACATGTTGACATGATGATTCAGTGACAGAGTTGCAGGTAACATAATCATATCATTACTCCACATGGATCTGCTGGAGGGTGAGTTACATGAGGACAGGAATGTGTCCCTTGTCTGATAGGATTCACAATACCTGAGCCCTAGCAGGGATAAACGAATGATATGTTTAATTAATGAGGTAGTGAATAAATAAATGAACAAATGGCGACTCTCATCTGTCTTAGAGAGAGCTTCTCAAGTCTTCACTCAAGGGAAAAAACCACCATGGAAGTTCTGTTTGGTTAGACGATCAAAGCAAGGCCAGCCTGCTACGCTAGGCATTTACCACTGCACAGAAAGCAAGAGGGCCTCTTTAAGGAGACTTGGTTTTTCTTCTTGGGAAGTTAGCAAGGAACCTCTCTCTTCCCTATTTACTTATTTATCTTAAATTGTAATGTTGGCGAAAGTTTATGAAACAAATTGGTTTTCCATCCAATAATTCATACACATTTTGTTTTGTGACAGTGGTTGCAGTCCCCACAATGTAACGGCACTTTTCCCGCTTCCTCCCACTGGTTACCATTTCCCTTCATCCTTCTTTGCTACCTCTTCCTGCCTTCTGAGCTTTCCACTTGGGCAAATGCTGCCCTTTTGATCTTGTATGGTTGGTTGTTCTAAGTGTGTACCTCCCCAGTGTTGGTATTCACCTTATAGGTCTGTTGTTTGGCTGAAAGTCCAGCCAGTGGGGTTCCACCAATCTCTATCAGACCAGTAAGCCTGGTCTGTTTTTTTTTTTTTTAATGATGGTGAGTTTTCTTCCACATTTCTGTCCCACTGTATCCACGATCTCCTGTTGTGATCTGTTTCAGAGAGGTCAGCAATGGTAGCCGGGCACCATGTAGTTCTAGACTTAGGGTCATGGAGAGTGGGGTTTGCGAGGTCCACTAGTTCTTTGGGCCAATTATTTCTTTGTGTCTTTGATTTTCTTCACCTTCTTTGCTCCAACGGGAAGAGACCAATAGCTGCACTTTAGATGGCCACCCACAAGCTTTGAAGACCCCAGTTGCTACTCACCAAAGCAGGATGTTCTTGAACATTGTCTTTGTGCCAATTGATCTTAATGTTTCCCAAGACTGTGGTCCTGAGCCCCCAGGCCCAGCGAGTCCTTCCCTCCAGGTGTTTGGTTATGGCTATGAAGTGTCCCTCCTGTATGCTCTTTGCAGCCCATAAGTACATATGGAGAAATACCTTCTCTCCCTCCACTTTTTATTCTAAAGAAAATGTGCAATGTAAAACAATGCTTTTAAACCAGCTGTAATCTCACCAGCGTAGCACAGCTGTCTCCGTTTCAGCACATTGTCTTTCCTGTGCCTGCAGAGCACTGATAGCCTGTTGAATGCCTGTGTGAGGGTTCTGTGCAGGTGTTTTGTAAACGCAGAGCTGTGAGCTTCTCCCTTCTTACTGGGAACTTCACAGTTGTTTTCTCACGGGAGGCTCCCCGGAGAGCACACTCCACGTTTAATCCAGAGTTCATTCATCAGATGGAGCAGTGCTTTGCACGCTTTCATTAGTGCACCCCTCTTTTCTAAAAACAAAAAATTAAATCTCACGTTGAACCCAATATATAAACACTTTCTAAAAAGCTGCATAACTGTAGTTATTGTGTCGTTGTTAGCCTGTTGAGTTGGCTCCAGCTGACAGCTACCCCACGTACAAAAGATTGAAACGTTGCCTGGTTCTGTGCTGTCTCCACAGTCGCTGGTCTGCTGGAGGCCATTGTTGCAGCCTGCCAACCTAGAGGACTCGTCTTCTAGGATGATATTGGACAGTGCTCTATGGTGACCCCTAGGGTTTTCACTGCTCATTTTAGGATTAGGTCACTGGGCCTTCCTCCCTGCCTATCATAGGTGATCTTGCTGGTATTTGAAATACCAGTTGACATGGCTTCCAGAATCATAGCAACCCACAAGCCACCACAGTACGGTAACTGACAGAAGGGTGGTGGGTAGCTATTTTAGGAGTTCAAATTTGTGACAATTATGTATTAAGTAAATAAATAAAGAGACTAAGGCAGAGGTGATTCACGTTTTGATCAAAATTGAGCATTATGGAAGACAGTTAAATGATATCAGACCAAGCTTCTGTTTTGTGTATTATTTTGTTTTGGTTTCATTATTAAATCCTTATTCCTACAGAACTAGTTCCACATGATCACAGTTTTTAGCATCGTGTCTTGCGAGCTTAGCATAGTCTTCAGTTAATCAGAAACGGCAAGAAGAGGTTTCCTGTGAGGTCTGCAGCCACACTAGTTAATTTGGCCGTACACGTCAGTACCCAGGCCTCCAGTGTGTTACACTGCGGTATGGGACACATTTGCATGTGCTGTATTACTACAGCATTTACAGGGTGATCAGGACCAAAGTTTACAGAACCTCAGTCGCATCACAGCTTCCCCAGAGAGCAGTGCAGACACCATTTCGTGAGAGGAACTCTGCCTTCCAAGTAGGCCAGCATCTTGCCCTTGGAAGAACAAGACTGCTCTTGCTGGAGGGATCCCGAGGCTGTTAAGTGGCTGCTGCTGGGCCCCTTGTCTGGATCCCTCACTCTCCCCTGCACCCAGGTGATGCCTGCACAGAGGACGCAGCCTTCTGTTCCACGTGGCCTCCTCTTTGAGGCTTCTTGCCTCCACCTCTTCTCTCTGGTGTCTTGGTCTCCACTTTGGAGGTGACACCTCACTGGAGATCTCTCTCTGGCCTGTTCAGAACTTTCCTCTGTCTTTATGAACAGGGAAGTACTGATTTCCACGTGGAAAAATGTCCCTTTCTATTTATAAATGATAGGAAATATTTGTACTGTTTATCCTAGAAGCCCCAAGCCATGCTTTCGAATGCTGAGAATGGCGGCCGAGCCAGAGCCTGGGTCAGGCCCCCATGTGTTGCCGCCCAGCCCAAAGCAGCTTCCTCCCGCCGTCTTGCTTTCTGCTGGTCCTGCTGCTGGGTCCTCTTCTCCTTGAGTTAAATGTTAGTGCTTGCAAAGTTTGTTCATAGCACCACTGAGCAGAATACAGATTATCTTTTCTTTCTGGGTTTTAGAACCAAATCTGGAATACTATTTCAAGCTGCTTCTTTAATGGGACAAACTCTGGTTAATCCTTCTGAAGCACACCTTAGGGTCAGGCACTCCCCATATCCCCTCCTAAAGCTACAGGCATGTTAGAACTCATCCCCTTGGTTGTTGCTTGAACACCCTTGTTCTCACAGGTCGTAGGTAGAGCCTGGCTCTCAGTCCACCGTTGCATGGACCCACCCCACATCCCCAGTTCCCTGAGCTTTCCTAAAGACTCCTTGCTACCCAGGTTTTTTTCCCAGCTGTGGCTTTACAGTGATGTAAGTGCTGTTGAAATGATTTATATTTTTGCATTTCAGCAAACACTGCAGTGCCACTTGAGTACGTATAGATTTACTGGGGGTGTGGTGGTGACAGTGAGTTGGCTGTTCTTCTTCTCACAAGTCCTCTTCTGTGCTGGAGTTTGGATTGAGGTGGGCAGGTGGTGTTCTCACATGGGCCTGTCAGAGGCACCCAGTGAGGGACGTGCTGGTAGGTGAGGTCAGCAGTGTGAGTGGGAAGCTCCCTGGCTGGGTGGGTAGGGTTGGTGACGTTGTGCTTTGTATTGTTGAACTGGTCCCCTCGTTTTCCTGAGATTGCCAATGTCCAGAGCCCAATATGGCGACCAGATCATTTCCAGCAGAACCTAATCGAGAAACATCTCCTGATTCCTCCATTCTTCCTATTTGCCATTACAGTCCCTGACCCTTCCCACCCTTCTTTCTATTCCATGTGTCGTGATACCACATAGCACTTTTGTCACCCCTAGAACAGGGAGCTCTGGTAGCATAGTGCCTAAGGCACTTGACTGCTAACCAAAAGGCTAGCGGTACAAACCCACCAGCCACTCCTCGGAAGGAAGATGGGGCAATCTACTTCTGTAGTGATACTGCCTTGGAAACCCAAGGAGGGGTCGCTATGACTCGGGTCTGACTCGACAGCACATAACAACAACAGAACATGGAAGATGTTTTTCAAATGGAAATGTAAGTGTGATCACACACACACACACACCCTGCTGCCCCGTAGATGAGCCCCAAGTGGCATATAGGCCACCTGCATGTCACCTGCTGGGACCTCTCAATAAAAGCATGCTTGACATGGCTCTGTCTCCTAGCCCTGAATAACCAGGAAAGCGAATGGCAGCCACTGGCCAGGAATTGATTGCATTAATTGATATGCCAATAAGAGAGCTTGTTATATCCGCCATTGGTTAGGAGTCCAGCTAACAAGTCCACTGATCAATGGCACCAATAAAGATTTCTTCCATTAATGAGCAACATGGTAATTAATGTTATCCATAAACCAATTAGCCTGGGTAGGCAAAGCACCAGTTAGCACGGTGAGTGGCAGTGCCAAAAGTGGGAAGGCAGCGCCGCGTCCGGAGCAGGGCTGGCTCTCCGGGCAGAGCCGTAGAATGGGTGAGAGCCAGGAGTCCAAGGGTTTATTCAAAACGGAGAATGCAAAGACAGTGTGGCGTGCTGAGAGCCCCTAGCAGAGAGGGAAGGCAGGCTGGGCCTGGGCTCGCCATGGCCGGGCCCCGCCTGCCCCCTTGTCCCTGTACCTGCTGGGAGCAGACAGCAGGAACGTTTTCTCTCCCAGCTCTCTGGCTGCATAGCTTTCCCACGGAGTCTCTCGGGGGCAGTTAGGGGCCGTCATGGAGTGACTGTGTTCCTGGTCACCATGGTCCCAGATGGCACGCTCTCCCCAGGGACATTCCCCTTTGTGGCTTACACGCACTGCCCTGTGCTCCTGGGGGGCGGGGCCCGCCTCTTCTGGGATGTAGGAGCAAGCGGTAAAGCCATTAACATCCCCCTCCCCAAGGGTTCCTTAGGAAGAGTTCTGCTAGAAGAAGGAAAGCAGGAGAAACGGATGCTTCGAAATGGACCTTTCTCCTTCCCCCTGGTTTTGTGAAATGACATCAGTGGATGGTCTGCCAAGCATGGCCTGGCAGCCTGAGGCTGAGCCTGGCTGCTGGAGATTTCTGGGGACTGCGCAGCTTGCCAGCTCCAGCCATGGCAGCATGCCAAGGTGACGTTCTGTGACTAAGCAGAAACCAGGGAGAGGGAGAGAGGGAGGAAAAAGGTATGTGTGGTGGGAGCCAGGGGGGAGAGAGTGGTCCCGGCTCTGGGTGTGGCGTGGGGAGGTGTGGAGGCATGTCTGGGGACATCTGACCAACAGGGCGGGCATGGGGGAACACACTGGAAGGCCAGCGAGTGTCCCTCTGGCACCTGAGGGGGTGGGGGGAGCTGGAGGGCAGCGGCCACAGATCCAGTCTGGGAGGTGGCCGAGGGGGACTTGGAAGGGAACCGGAGGAACCAGAGCAAAGACGAAGCCAGAGCAAGGAGGACAGCCCAAAGGGCCTGGCACTGGAGAGAGGAGGCTCAGGGAAGCTTTTATTGGCTTCAGGCCCGATACTCTGCAGCGGAGTTTCCTCTGCATTGTTAGGTATTGACCTTCAGAGACCCCTTGTGGATTCCCTAATTGAAAATTAATACTAGATCAATGCCATGGGCAATTTGCATATTGATCATAAACAACTTTGAAGGCACCGAGTGTGCAGCAGATCAATAGGGCTCCTGAATCGGCTGCAGAGGGAGCACCTCCCTGCACAGCGCGCTCCGAGAAAGGTTAATGATTTGGGAAGTTCCTAATTGCGGGGCGCGGGCAGCAGCGCCCATACCACACTGGCGTCCACAGGAGCAATGAGGACCGGCCGGCCGCCCCACCCCCCCTTGCCCCTTCTAGCCACCCCAGAGCTGAGGGGAGAATGGCTGCGCCGACTGCGGGACAGGCTGGGCACAGAATGTTTTCACGGTTGCCTTTTTTGGTGATGGATGAAGTCTCAGGCAGTTTATTCCCGGACTTGTGCTGTGAAAGGAGGCAGCCAAGTTAAGGCTCTGATAAGTGTTCTAGCCCCTTCCCCAAAATGCAGTTCTCCTGATGATGTAAGTGGGGAAGACCAGCGCATCCCCCTGACCCGGCCTCCTCTGGTGTGTCTTCAGGGGGAAGGGCTCCTCGATGCTGACTTGATGCTGGGACGGCTGTGGTCCCGGCGGGCTTCCCGTTCCGTTCACTTCCTCCCGTCGCTTCTGTGCTCCAGCTTCAGGCTGCCTTGCCCTGCTCTGACTTTGGGCCTTGCCTTTCAGGGCCAGTCCCCAGTAGAACCTCAGTGGGCCTTGGAGATGCTTCCCCAAGTGGTTCCCTTTATCTGCTCCCCTTTTACTTCCTTACTTTTCCTCTGGATCTCTTCCCTTCTCCGTTGTGGTTTCTAGCACAAGCCTCGCAGTCCAACTTCTCTTCGCTTTTGGCTGTAGAAGGGGGCATATGGATCAGCTACCCCACAGAGGCACTAACGTTTTATCCCCAAACCTGGAACCCTTTAAGGGCTTGCTACTTGTGCTACCTTGAATTTTCCAGGGTACTAAGGGGAGTCACCTCTTACGTAGTAGTACATGGAGCAAACTTTTCACAACAGCCCATTTAAGGGGTAAAAGAAAATGTCACCCCTTCTCCCAAATTCATCATGTACTAGGTCGAGCTGGTATCACAAGAGCAGGCCTGCTGAGGCAGAATGGTTTTATGTGATTATTAAGTTTGCGGAGGACATTGAAATGGATTCAGAGGAGGGCAGTGAGCACAGTCGGAACTAAGTTCTAGTTTGACCTGCAGCTGCTGAATCTTTGAGTTCTCCCTGACCCTGGGGCTGCCCCTTCAGCTTCTCGAAGGCACGCCCTTCTGATTTACTGAAGACAACCACGTGTTGGAGCGTGGTCTGTGGTGAAGGACCACCAGGGATCTCCTCCCCCTGTTTGCCTTCCTTCCCTCGAAGGTCAGCTCTTCCTCCTGCACCCCCAACCCCAATAAAGAAAAAGGCTCAGGAGATGCTGTGGAGAGGTGTGTCCTCCACGGCGGGTGCGTCTGCAGCAGTGCACTGCACACACACTTAGAGACAGTGGCCTCTGGGCTAAGAACTCCTACCAGGGCCAGACACCGCAGCATTGGCAGAGCAGACAAGGAAAGGCAGCTGTCCATCCCAGACTCTACTTACCGAGCACAGCTGTGCATCTCTGCAGACGAGTGGGGACTCAAGAAAACGGCCTTCTTCTAATCTGCACACGCACACACCCACACACACACACCCATAAGGAACAACCCAGTTGGCTCTCAAGTTGCTTCTGACTCATGGTTGACCCCTTGTATGTCAGAGTAAAACTGGGCTTCTGTGACCTTCTAGCATCAGACCTTGTCTGACTTCAAGAAGAGGGATGAGAATCACCATCAGCACAAAGCTGATTCCATAAAGAGGCCATCAGACCTACCTCTTCTCTCCACCTTTTTCAGCATTTCTGACACCAGCTGTCATCCTCAGGCCTTCTCTGCTGGTTTCAATTGTTCATAGCAATGGCTACACACAATTCACAGATCATCCTCATGTTTATGTAGATTATTAGGGAAGTAAGAGGCTACAACTCAACATCAAGATCAACCTGGAAGGATATAACTCAAGAGATAGAATACAGTTCTTCAGTCAGGACAGCTTTCACTCAAGACCGCTCTCAGCTTCTTCTCAGTTGTGCCCACTGCCGGGCCTTCTCTTGGCCTCTGTCCCGTTGGGGCAAGTGTTGCAGCTTCTTAGCTCTGCCAGCAAGTGCCTGGACGCACCCACTCTGGCAGCAGGTCTCCTGCCCAAAGGTGCATAGTGCTGCCCCCTCTGTGGCTCAGCAGGCCTCTGTAGCTGCCTGGTAGTCTCCTAGTTTCTGCTGCTCATACTGCTGCTGCCATTTCTCTGCCACTAGGAGCTCTGGTAGCGTAGTGCCTAAGGCACTTGGCTGCTAACCAGAAGGCTGGCGGTTCAAACCCACCAGCCACTCCTCGGAAGGAAAACTGGGCAATCTACTTTCATAGTGATACCACCTCAGAAACCCAAGGAGGGGTCGCTATGAGTCATGTCCGACTCAAGGGCACATAACAACAACAACAGGCTCTGCTGTAGTTGCCACTGTTTCTCACCCTCTTGCACTGTCTGCAGTGCAAAAGCTCCCTCTCTCCTGTCTGGGAGCTTCTCAGCATAGGAACCCCAGGTCCAAAGGATGTACTTAACTCCAGGTTCGTCTTGATGGCAGTGAAGTCCCCCCTCAGCCTCTGTGGGATTGGCCCATCCAAAAAAATCAAACTTGGTGCCATCAAGTTGGACCTAACTCATAGCGACCCCTCCTAGGGTTTCTGAGGTGGTATCTCTATGGAAGTAGATTGCCCAGTCTTCCTTCTGAGGAGTGGCTGGTAGGTTTGAACCACCACCCTTCTGGTTAGCAGTAAAATGCCTTAGGCACTACACCACCAGAGCTTCTGGGATTGGCCCATATGTAAGCCAATTCCTGTCAAACTCAAGGCATAGTCCTCCCACCAGGACCACATACTGGATAGCCCCTTCAGTAGACAACAGTACTTAATTTACATAGTAATCAACCAATTCCCACAAGGTCACTTAATCCTATTGAGTGGTTTTACACGCCCTATTTTCATAGTAGATTAACCATTTCTTGGTAAGACAGTGGGCTAGTCAATCATTTTGGCAGAATTACAAACCCAAGGCCAGGATGGCCACATAAGGGAAACCCATTTGCACTGTATTTCCATAGGATGTTGAATGGCTGGGTTTTTTTTTGTTGTTGTTGTTTTTTAAGTACATCACCAGACCTTTCTTCTGAGGGCCCTCTCAGTGAACTTGAACCTCCAGCTTGTAGGTTCATAACCATTCGTACCCTCAGAGACTCCACATTTTCACTGAAGCACCTCGCGTTCACACTATCTCTAGCCCTGCACCGGCCAAAAAGATGTACAGGAACTTAGCTCCCAAAAGTTGTCTGAGAACACCTCCTGTGACCACTGCTTCTTTACGCAGCTGTCCTCCGGCAGGCCAGCCCTGCCCCACCCAGCGTCCTTTGCACTTGCTGTTCCCCTCTACCTGGAAGGCCTCAGGACCCAGCCTTGTGTCTTAGACCCTCCCTTCTTCAGGTCTGTGTTGAAATGTCACCTTCCCTGATCCTACCCCTCACCCCCAGTCACAGGACTCCTTGGATTTTTCTGTGTCCTTTCCATGGTTTCTGTGTATGTCCACCTGTGCTGCTTGCTTACTGTCCACCTAACTCCCCTGCCCGCCTTCCCACCCCTGCCCATGAGAGCAGGGACTTTCCCTGTGCAGTTGAGACTGTTGTCAGTGCCTGGAGCTAAAGCAGTGCCGCTTGGATGTGTGGTAGTTGGCTTGGTGGACAGAGTGGGAGAAACACAAGCACAAGTGTAGGCTGCCCTGGGAAGGCCACCAGGGAGGCTGTCAAGAAAGCCTTGACGTTAGTTCTGTTGCTTCCTGGCTGTGTGACGGTCACCAGTAATGTAATGCGTCTGAGCCTTAGTCTTCTCCTCTGTGACATGGGAGTAGTACTGGCATCTGCCTCAGCTGAGGTGATACCTGTATGACTCCATTGCTGCTGCTGTCATTTTTGGATACTCACTGATGACTCATGTGGTGTCGCCATCAGTTGGAAATGACGCACAGCAGCCACCAGCGCTAGTGTCAGCAAACGGAGGCTGTCTGAGCACAGGCCGCTGTCCTGTGGTTAGGCGTGGCAGTGAAGGGCTGGTCAGGCAGCATAGGCACATAACCAGTGTTTTACGCTGTGAAGTCCCACTTTGCTGGGCCCTTCCTCCTCCTCTTGGCAAGCAGGGCATCTGTGGTTGGTTCACGGAAAACGGTGCCCAGGCCACAGGGTCCTAGGGCCACGGGGGGTGACCTGACGTGGGAGCAAGGCCAGGAGTGCAGGGGAGTGGGGGTGGGGAGGTGGTGCGGGGCCGGGTGTGGCGGCAGCTCTCGCAGCCGGGCGGGCAAGTGCAGGGCCGCCTCTGTGCATGTGGTCACTTCATTATGGGGCCCTTGGTTGACTTGGCTGCACTGTACTGATGAACTGAGAGTGGGGACAGGAGCACATAATTGAGGGACATAAATTCCCGTCACAGGCCTGGCTGCAGCCAGCGGTAAACGTGCACCTCCCCTGGGCACGTGTGGGGAGGGGCTGTGTACAGGTGTTGACGTTTGTTCCCAGATGCCGCTCCTCTTCTCTCCTTCCTGTCCAGACCCTCACAGGCACTCGGTGCTGCCCCCTTCCGGAGTCAGAGTGGCTGTGCAGCACCCTCTGACTCGCCCTCTCCTGCCGGCCCCCTGAGCCTCTGGTTCACCTGTGTGGAGCACCCTACGTTTCCAGCTGTCCTCTTTGCGTCTGGTATGAGGGAGCGGAATCAGCCGGGCCTGCCTCCTTCCCCTCTCGCACCTGCTCTTCCTCTCATTCAGTCCATCCCTGTTGGTTCACTGACTGGTTCACCCTCGCTTCTGTCTGTGCGCCCTCCACTTAGGGCTCTGTGAAGGCGGAGGAGGAGGGGCACCGTGGCTGCCTTCTGCACTGGAAACGCATTTCATTCATTGGGGAAATCAGGCAGAGGGCGGGTTGGGGCTGAGTTTTCCACGGCATTTGACTTGCAGCTGATGCACCATGGAACCTGAAGACACAAAGGCCGTGAACACACAGCCAGATCTTGAGAAATTGGGAACCAAAGTCATAGACATAAAACTAAACCAGAAACCACGTGACTGGCTGCAAGGTTTAGCTAGCATTAAAACATGGCCTGCAATGCATTTTCTAAAAACCGGGAAATTAATGACTCAAGTCACCAGAGCATCTAAAGTTGGTCCTTACTAATCAGTTTATTTATAGCATAGACTGCCTCCCCACCCACCCCATGTTAAAACACGTTCCTGGAATCCTGACCGAAGTCAGTGTGTGCCGTTGGCTGGCGAGGTACATAATGGCCGGGCCAGGGAGGCAGGTTGCCTCAGTGACAAAGAGGCATGGGTGGCGTGAAGGCGGAGTAGAAAAGAGATGGAGAGCCCTCACTTGACCCGCTCTGACCTCCGCCGGAGCGACTGAATGCTGCAGAGCCAGGGCTGAAATTGCAGTCACTTTAGATTATTTGGAGCGAGGAGAGGCAGGGAAAAAAGGGTCTGTTGACTACAGGAAGCTGAATTCTTCCTCTACTGAAAAGCTTATTAGTGGAAGGGGAAAAAGCAATTACTCGGCTGTTGCTAGTCCTCCACTGCTGGGATGGTGGGCTGTGACAGCAACGCTCTTCCCCCGTGGCCTGGACCTTACCCTGGATCCAGAACACCTCTGACAGCCCTGCACCAATACATTCGGGAGCAGTGTCTGTGGGGTTCTCTCTTCAGAGAAGAGTGTGCCGAGAGGAGTGTGTATGTGTAAGATAGAAGAGACGGACAGACAGAACACGTGTGGAAGTGAGCTGTGACTTGTCCTGTCTTTAAACATGATGCTTTTATTTTGAGTAACAGATTGCCCCTGGGGCAGGAAACTAAGAGGATAGTATTACCCTGGGTATGAGTTCTTAAGGAGCTCTGGTAGCATAGTGCCTAAGGCGCTTGACTGCTAACCACAAGGCTGGTGGTTCAAACCCACCAGGCACTCCTTGGAAGGAAGATGGAGCGATCTACGTCCATAGTGATACTGCCTCGGAAGCCCAAGGAGGGGTCTCTGTGAGTCGGGCACATAACAACAACATGAGTTCCTAGGGATTGTTGTTCGGTGAGTGCGTTGTTGTTCTCACTGTGCCTTTTGCCTCAAAATGTGAAGAAAAGGTCTGTCTGGCATGGAGTGTGTGTGGCACCACTGTTAGACCCCTTTTGCCTTCATGTCACAGCTTGACTTGGGGAGAGTGCCAAGCAGCTGGCCTGCAGTGAGCAGGGCATCAGGCGTCTTCGTGCAGAGGGCCTGCTGCTTCCTTCTTCTGTTGCTTGTTTGACTGGATAAGTGTCACCATTGGAATTATCATCCCCTCGTCGGCAGTGTCCCTCAGTCTCTTTGGAGAAAGACCTGATGTTTGAGCCACACCTTTCTCTAGGTTCCAGGCGGCTCCAGATGGCTCCAGGCCTCTGTCTACTCTATCAGGTGGAGGTGCTTGGGTTCAGCTCCCTGAAGTCTCTCAAAACCAGGGCAAGGCCCTCAAATGACCAGGTGTCTACGGACAGCTGTCATTTCTCTTTCCTAAATCTGTATGACCTGTGCTTACACTTTCATGCCTTCTCATTAAATAGGGGCAACCCTATTTACCCTCTTTTATATTTTGTAAGACTCCTAAAGGAACTTGTGTTTGTTCCGCCTGAATTTTGTCATGCTGAGTTGTACACAGCTAGGTTTTCTAGTCCACTGACCCTTTTCATCTTTTCTTACTTACGTATTCACCTTCAAATTCTCTCTCTCGAAAGTTGAGCATTCTGTCACCATTTCTACTCTCCTGGGATTTCTCCTTTTCTTACCAGCGTTTCACCAACATTTTTTGGTCATTGAGTCAATTCATACACAAAGTCCTTGCAGACATAGAAATTGGTCTGTTCTTCTGCCATGATAGATACCTTATTTTTAGTTACAGTGTTACCTAGTTTTTGTTGTTGCTTCTGTTTTTAAGTTTCTCTTTGTTTATTCTCTGAATTCCCCTCCACTTCCTTCTTATGTTTAAAGCCATTCCTGGGTAACTGGAACTTGTTTTCTCCTTAGCGTTCCCTAGCCCTGAGATCCCCTCTGCAGGGCTGCCTGGCTCTTTGGCTACTTTGCATTCACACCTTTGCTTTGTTGTACTCCTTTCCTGGCTATAAATCTTGGCCTGACAAAGTGAAGCAAAACTCTTTACTGGTTGTGTTGTTGTTGTTGTTGTTGTTATGTGCCTTACTGGTTGTAGATTTCCTTTATTCTCTCCAGCTTGGGGTCCATATTTGCACTCAGAAATTGTGTACATAAAGAAGTCTGGGGAGGGTCCCAATTTCCCTGTCAGTGAATTCTTTTTTTCCTTTAACTGGTCTGTACAAAGGTGAGTTTAAACATCCACAGTGATTGCTCTGAAATGTAATCGTGTCATTTGAATTTCTGCTTGTCCTGACTGTCCCACATACAAATTCTTTGTCACTGAACTGCTCTTTCTGCCCAGATTCGTAATGACTTTCTCATCTCATGAAAATATTTTATTTCTCTTCAGTATCATGCATTAGTTGTTGTCAAATGCTCCAACTGTAAAAGAGTATGGGAGTGGGTCTAGAAGTTACTTTTATGGAACTGTTGGCTTTGACAATCATTACTGTGTGTTTTAGTGATTGGAGATTTATGGCTGTGTAAGTTTGGGACTGTGTAATGGAACATGTTGCTTTTTAGGGGACACCAGCCTGTTCTTAGGCCTAGGAAACACCTTACAGGAGGGAAGGCAGAAAAGATGTACATGCATTTCTGAGGGTGAGTCTAAAATGAGGTTAGTCCCTCTGGGAGACTTAGGAGGGGCTGCTTTAGCTAATAGAATTGTGGAAAGGAGGGTGACGTTTTGTTTAACCTGAGAAAAAGACAATGATAATTATACGTCATTTGGTACTGTTGATTCTATCTCATAGTGTTCTGTGGATCAGAGTCCAAAATTTAAAAAATAGAAATATTTCATATAGAAATATTTCAAATATCTCAAATAGAAATAGTTGAATAGTTGCACTGAACTATTAGCATGATTTTGAAAGTTTCTAAAAAGGAAGAGGACCCAGGAGTTTTCTTCCTGTCTTTGAGCACAGAAGAGTTAAATGTATAGGGTTCCTGTTGGAAATGACGACGGTTTGGTAATTCCATCTGCTTTTGCCACTGTTAATGCAGGAAGCTGTTCAGAATAAACGTGAATTTTCTCTGAATCTCAGTGTCCTGCTTCTCTTCCTGAGCAGTTTCCTAGGAAATGACACTGAAACATGTCATCTCTGCCACCTGCTTCTTGCAGACTGAAGCATGCTTGAGGGCTTGGTTTGGGAGACTGGCCCAGTTTTTGACTTTCTGTGTGTAGACATGTCCTGAAAGTGTCTAGCGTCTAACGCTGGCGCACCTCTCAGCTTGCCCACCTGGACGGTGCATGGTAGGCCCCCAGAGACACCCCAGTGGGCGTGGAGATACTGGCTGTGCTGGACCACCCCTCGGTTTCCACACATCTGTGGCGCTGAGCCCTGACTTGTGCCGTGCTGTACCTAGGCTGGGACCTTTGTGCGCACTTAGGTCTGGCCAAGGGAGGGCAAGTTTAGCCAGTGCTCTTCTGGGAGAAGCACGGCCTAAAATTAGCCTGATTTCTGTTCCTCAGATTTGGTGTGGGGAGTGTAAGCCTTTGTTTGTGCTTTGTTTTTATGAATCAGCTTGTTTTACCAGCTGTGCATGTAAGTGGCTTATGATCATGCAAAATAAAGCTCTCCGACAGTCAGCTACTTACTCTGCTGTCTGCTGCTGAGAGCAGACTCGCGTCTGTGCTTGAATTCTGGGCTTCATGGGTAAAGCTACATTCTGAATGGGTTAGGGGCTCTTTCGACACCCTGGGCTTAAGGGTGAGGCACTGAACAGCTGGGCATTCAGGTCCCTCATTTGTATTGTCGTGTGACCCAGGCCTGCGGGGGTCCTGGTTTTATCTTTCCCTGTTGTGTGGTGTTCGTCTCTCACTCCTCCCCATCACTTCTCTTTGGTTAGCTTTGGTAGCATTTCCTGAACCCCAGATACCCCACCACTCCCTTTGGAGTGGTCAAGGGGCGTCTCCCCAGAGTTGTGGACACCTTGGTCTGCACGGCCACCTCTCTCCATTCCCTTTCCTTCCTGCCGTTGCTCTGTAGACCACGTCCATCAGTGCTGGCGTTCCCGTTACAAGACCCACCCACAAGAGCTCCCTCACACCCATTAGGTTCTAATCATCACCATCTAATATCA
Source organism: Orycteropus afer afer (assembly GCF_000298275.1). Classification (NCBI taxonomy): domain Eukaryota; kingdom Metazoa; phylum Chordata; class Mammalia; order Tubulidentata; family Orycteropodidae; genus Orycteropus; species Orycteropus afer. Next base: position 8,107,861 of record NW_006921654.1, read on the forward strand.
TTTCTGGTACAAACTGTTCACTTCCCATGCACCTTCATTTGTGTATAGATGCTTAAGTACACTTATAGACCTTTTCCTTTTTTAAAAAAATGTGTATTTCCAACCTCTTCTAATTAAAAAAAGTAAGTAGAGAAAGATACCATGAGTGAGTGTGTGTGTGTGTGTGTGTGTGTGTGTGAGAGAGAGAGAGAGAGACGGAGGGAGGGAGAGAGAGAAGCATACGATCGCTTCTCTGAGAAGCCAGGTCAGTTTTGACTCAGAAGCTGATACCAGTTTTCTTTAATGCCAACTGGTTTTTTTTTTTTTTTTTTAAGTTTATTTACTTTCTTTCTGTCACTCATGTATTTCTCTGTCTTGTCTTCTCTGTGGAAGCTTGGTAGTGTTAATTTCAAGCAGGCTGTTATTGAAAGACAGATCTTGTAGGGTTGGCTCAGGCCTCACACCTGGAATGTTAAAAAACTTTCAGGCAGATCTGTTCTGTTGTAATATTTCCTCTTTGTAGCAGAAAGGAGGCTAAGAGGAAGCTGGTGCCCATCAGACTCCCCATCTTCACCACCCCCCATGTAGTCTTGAACCCCTGACACCTTAGGTGCCCCGGAAATGGTTTATTCTGATGAGAAAACAAATAAAGCCCCTTCTTCCTCCACCAAGACCTCCACCTCCCATAACCCCAGCAGCCTCGCCGTTTACCTGTTCTTTGAGACGTTACGGTTTTCTGTCTCTCTTCCTCAGAAGCATGCAGAGTTAGCTTTAATATTGTTCCCAATTACTTTGTTTTTAACAACAGGGGAACCCTTCTTGTTTTCAGGGGCCTTCTAGTTTGCATGCCTCGTCTTTCCAGAACATTCCACTTTGGTGTGAGGTTAAACTGTGCAAAATACTGTTTGAAAGAAAGCAGAAAAAGAGAAAGGAACTTGTCAAAATGCGTTTGTTAGATCACGGTTTAAATGAAGTACAATTGAAGGTAGTTTTTGTCCAAAGAAAGGAAAAACCCCTGCCAATCCTCCAGGCTCCCAGCGAGCGCACCTCCTTTGTCGTGGTGCTGACACTGAAGTGTAATTTTTCATGGTTATTTGGACTGGAAAATGGGGGAGGGGAGGAGAGACGGCCCATGATTATTTCTCGTCAGTGACAACACAGTCACCTCACGCTCTGCTACAAACCCGCTCAGGGAGTTTGCCTTTTTACGTTTCATGTGTGAAACTAACAGCAGCCATCATGGACGGCAGAAATCCCAGGGAACTAATCCCTGCCGAGTCCGTTTCCTTCAGAGTCCTGAGACCTTGCTGGGTTTGTAGGTGAGCCGGGATTCAGACATGGTTCAGGACTGGGTTCATTTTTTCACAACTGGAATTCACATTTAAAAAAAAAAAAAAAGACTCTCCTGAGACTGGCCGTCAGGCGAGTCCGCGACGTACTTGGTTGGTTGTGCTTTGTCACCATGTTTGTCTCATCCTTTCTGGGTTTGTGGCGAAGGACGCAGCTAAATGGTACTGGTGACCACACTGGTTCTGGGCATTTCCTCTGCTCTCCTTCTCTCTTGACCTGCACCCACCCGCTTCATTCTAGTGTGGTTTTGACACACTGTTCACATGACCAGTTGCCCTTGCCCGGGAGAGGAAAAATGGCAGCCCCCTTTCCTGGACACACAATGGCAGCATGTTCTCCTGTGCCTTCCGGCGATCTGTGCTGCTGCTGCTAGCTCAGGAGGGACAGCTCAGGCTGGGCCTCTGGCCCACAACGCACTCTCTCTTATACATGCTCCAGCCGGAAGTGAAGTGAGTGAAATGAACGGGGCGAGTGGGAGGCTTCCACAGGCTCGGCTGCACCGAGCAGGGCCGGGACACCGCCCGCCGCTGGGCCCAGCTTCCCTCCTACTGGAGCCCCCATTTTTCTTGTTTCTGTAAACAGTGGCAAGATCTTCAAATATACAAAAGCATAAATGGTCTCTATTCTCCAATTAGTCATTTTTAATAATACCCACAGCTGCCTTGAGAGCCTTGGTTCTTTGAGCCTGATGCCAAAAGGCAGAGTGGGGTGGGAGACGGAAAGGAGGCCACGGGGAGGGCCTGCGAGCCCATGGGTCCCTCGGTGTCGGTTTTCGGGCCAGCCTTTCCTGTGGCCCCATGTGGATTTGGTCAGTGAGTGCCTCGTGGTAAAAAAGCTTCTCGTGGGAAAAGAGACGGTGTGAAAACACTCAGCTTTGGAGGAAGGGTCTGGGGACATCTTTCCCACCCCCACCCCCACCCCCAGTTCCTTTCCCGCCGCATCCTTTGACCTTTCTGAGGAGTGAAATCCATTTCTATGAATGCATCTGTGAGAAGGCAATTTGGTTTCAAACAACTGGCTAGCAGTTTGGCCCTTTTTTTCCCCAAGCCACCAGGTGGGAAATGACCTGCCTGAGAACCAGGCTGGCTCCCTGACCGTCCATAGGAGATGAGAGGTGGGGCACCTGGCACAAAGCCCTGGCTTGGCAGAGAGCTTGGATGACTGAGAAAAGAGAAAATGCTGAAGACTGAGGCCTACCGCTGCCTTTCCATGCTCTGTCTCGGAGCTCTGTGCTAGGGGCCAGGGTGAGAGCGCAAGAGATGGGGTTTAGGGAGGCAAGGCGCACAGGAGCGCAGGAGGCCACCTTGCTGGTCACCCACACTGTGACTGCACTTTCCATGTTGCCTCGGGCTCTGTAAGGAGACTGGAGTCCCAGGGCCTGTTTGGAAAGAAATGACGTCATATCCTAGGTAGGGAGGAATATATTACACTGGTGATGAGTAAATGAGTGCTCCAACCACAGAGCCATTTCCTGCATGCCGCCCCTACTTCCATACTCTCTTTCACTCTTGTAAGGTTTCCTACCTGGGCTGGGGTAGCTTAATCTCAAGATGGTATATTCATCTGTGTTGGTTAAGGTTCTGGGTCCTCCTCTTGTGATCTGGAAGTTTTTGTGATTAATCTATAACCCTGTTAGGAGTAGAAAGTGGAACAAGGTTTACCTGTGATTTTAAAAAGTATATTCAGATAATTGCTCACAAAGGACTTCTGCGCAGCTTGGTAACTGCCCTGTCCTGTGTGCGTGAAAAATACTGACTGTAAGGTGTGCTGAGAGAACACTTGGCATCTGTGCTCAGTCAGTCCACCAGCATCCAAGGGACGTTTTCTCAACCTGGGGTGCTGTCATGCAGAAAACCTTCTTGTCTTAAGGTACTTCTCCAGCAGTTTCCAGCCAGATGGGGATGGTGAAAAGGCACCGTGGAAAAAACATAGAGTAAACATTTGAGATGGTATATATGTTTGGGAATGCACCAACAGGGCTGAGATTCAATAGAAACTTCCGGAATGTAAGTCACACCAGCAAATCCTCAGGAAACTTTCTGGATTCTGTAGAGAAGCAAATAGCTGCAAGTTCTAAAGGGAAAACCATTTAAGAGAGATAAGGGAAACAGCGTGTGCCAGACAGGTAGACGGGGCCCACACTGCAATGCCAGTGACACCTATTGCGTTCTCCATCTTGGCGTCATTGTGCAGTTAGGCTGTGGCCCAGGGCATGTGCAGAGTCAGTGATGGTAGGCCCCGTGGGCACCATCCAGGGAGCCTCTACTTGCCAGAATGACATAGTTAGTGGCCCACCCCCATGGATATGACCGGGACAGTCACAAAAGCTCACCTGTTCTTCCCTGGCTCAGAGAAGGAAGATGGATCTGTCCGTCTGCATTACAGATCCCATCTTCCTAGGGGTTTCTGTTGTAGCAGAGTTTTTGATACTCTATAATCATCTTTTATGTTGTGGAACTTGACTCATATTTACAAAATAGAAGCACTCATATGCTGTAGGGCATTTACCACTGTTGAAGATTACTCAAAAATAAAAAGAAGAAGATTGGACACACTAGAGTTTTTGGCCCCCATTTTTCATTTGTGCCAACCAGGCTTTTAAAGAGGACAAGCGATTGGTCAAGGTGTGTCCACTGAGTGGGTGTGGTTAGTAGCTACCAGGGCCACAGAGTCAGCCCTACACAGGACTTACAGGAATAAGAGACCAAGACAAAATCGAGTCCCTCCTCCTACCCACCACAGAGACACTTACAAATGCCACTGGTGGCCACCACTGTTGATGTCACTCCCACTGGCCAGTGTGCGCGGGCCTTTCCATCCTGTGCTCGTGGTCGTCCTTGGTTAATGAGGTTGAAAATGGACAAGGGAAGAGCTTTAGCCCTATCTCAAAGTAAGCAGATTGGTTATTTTGTTTTTCAAAGAAGAGGTCTTATATACAATTAAAACTTGTTTCTGGTAAACCTCATTCCAGGAAAGATGAGCTTTTAACAAAAGGCTTTTGACAGCTGCAGGCTATTTCATTTTTTTAAATGCCGAATGAAAAATCAATACATTTTTCTGGGTTATACATATTCAGAACAGGCCTGATATTTCCATTATAATGGAAAGTGGGTGTCTGTGCACATCTCGCCTGTCAGGGCTGCACCGCCGCATTTTCCAAGCCACTGCTAAATATTTCAAACCTGATTTGATTGTGGTTCATGACAGCTAATGTTTCTCAGCTCTTGAGCCTGCCGACAGGCAAATGCACTTTATTGCACACCCCCAAACACTAACCGCCCCCCCAAAAAAAAAGAGAAAGAAAAGAACAATTTCATTCTTTGGGGATCACAGAGTGGTGTGTTATTTAAGTAACATGATTGCGTGAGAGCCTTGCGTACAGACACCCTGATTCTTAGGAGAATTTCCCAATTTCTGTTGCATTGAGGCACTATGGGGGCTTTGTCAGGTTTGAGGGAAGGTTTGAATTAATCTGCATTATCCTGTTAAGAGTTAGGAACAGAGGGAGTAGACTTAGTCATTGATTGACTCCCCTTTCCTGCAGGCCTGTAAGTGATTTGTAAAATGCACCCAGTGGGCTCGTCACTGGGTTCTGGTTTTCTGGGAACCTGGTTTGTGTAGGGCAGGAGCACTTTCTGGGGAGCACATCCACAGAGTGCGTAGCAAAGTGCATGCTGACGTCATAACAAAGGCACCTCTATTTTTGGCTTCTGCCTGGTGATCCTTCTATAAACCAGTCCTGACCCAAGCCATGGTATTTTCAATCGCCTCATGTGCCTGTGAGAGCTTGACAAAGAACTAGAAAGTCCAGAGAAGAGTTGATGCTTTTGAGTTGTGATGTTGGTGAAGAATACTGAAGACCACGGACAGCCAAAAGAACGAACAAGTCTGTCCTGAAAAAGTGCGGCCGGAATGCTCCTTGGAAACGAGTATGGGCAGACTTCATCTCACTTTGATCATGTTGTCAGAAGGGACCTTTCCCTGGAGAAGGATATCATGCTTGGTAAAGTGAAGGGTCACCGAAAAAGGGGAAGGCCCTCAACAAGATGGATTGACACAGTGACAGCAATGGTGGGCTTGGGTATAGCAAGGATTGTGAGGCTGGCGTAGGACCAGGCGGTGTTTCGTTCTGTTGTACATAGGGGTGCTCTGAGTCGGAGCCAACTCTACAGCACCTAACAATAACAACAACAAAGCCATTCATAAAATTGATAGAAATCCTCACAGGGTGGCCACTGGGCATGAACAGCCTTCCCCACAGATTGAGGGAGTCACCTTTACCAAGATGCCCAATGTAAGGTGTGCTGAGCAGGCAGTCTACATTTGTCCTCAGCATAACTACCCTGATGGAAGGGAAATTTCCTGGGGCTGTGGTACTATGACCCAGAAAACCTAAGCTGCCCTAGGAACCTTGTTCCATCAGAATGCATTTATCTGCTGACATTGCTACACCTTAGAGCACTACCCTTAACCGGGAGACATGGATGATGTAAGCAGGCTGGGTTTGGCCCAAGTTCTGTAAATGCTATCTGGGAGAAGCAGCTGTAAACAGGAGGTGGTGATGGAAATAGATTGGCAAAGACCATCAGTCACCCTTTACACGATGCTGAGGGCACAAGGGATGCCAGGAAGATCTCATGGTTAGTGAAGGTTTGCTTCTAGGTCCTTGGCCCTTGAACACGAAAATACACCCAGACAGCAGGGGTTCTGTCATTTGAGAATTATTGTCCGGTGTAACCATCAAAATGGCTTTCCCTGGGAGTTTGAGAGGCACTTTCTCTGGGATTTTTTTTTTTTTTTTTTTCAATTTAAATTTTATGTTCATAAAAGCTATAGAACATAAAATTTGTCATTTTAACTATTTTTAAGTGTACAATTCAGTGGTGATAATTACATTCACAGTATCGTGCATTGCTATCTGTTTCCAAAACTTTTTCATCATGTGGGGTTGTTTTTAGGGAACTCTAGTGGTATAGTGGATAAGGCATTTGGCTGCTAACCACTAGGCCAGCAGTTCAAACCCAACAGCTGCTCAACAGAAGGAAGATGGGACAGTCTACTTCCATAAAGATTTATAGCCTTGGAAACCCATTGGGGAGTCACTCCAGGTTGGAATCAACTCAATGGCAGTGAGTTTGGTTTGGTCTTTGGGCCTTTTATTAAAGCAGCTCTTCTGTCTAGGATGTGCTGTGCCTACTAGCTCGTGCCAGGGACCATGACGGGCAGAGGGAGAGGAGATAGCCTCTGTACCCAGGTCCTGGCTGCATCCTTGAAAAAACATTTCTGGTGGGTTGTGTTTGGGTTTTGAAGTATTATTAAATGCTTTGAGGAGGAAGCAGTTTTGATTTGTTTGTTTCAGCCTTGAAAATGACATGTTGACTGTTGTGCGTCTCAGAGAGGGGAAGCCTTCTCTGAGTAAAAGACAGAATTTTCCAGATAAAACTAGATCTTTGGTCCCTTGAGTCTTTACTTGTTCCTACCATCTGCCAGTAGCTGATAGTATAAGCTTCTATTATGACTTTAGCCAGTTGCCATTGACTTCGTGCAGGAAAATGTAGTCGATCATCTTTGGAAAAACTCCCCCCCGCTCTGTGCCCCATGAGCCTGTGGGCATCAAATATACATCCCTCAAGGGACACTGGCAAGAAGCCTGCCCTGGTAGTTCTGTGTGGACTTGGCACTCTCATCTCAGAACTAGATGCCATCACGCCTCTTTAGTCCTTAGTTACCATGTGTTTCCAGTGGAGGGAGACCGAGCCCTTCCTGTGGACACCTTGAGGCCTGGGTCTTGGTGAGGTGGCTTTTGGACCAATACAACACACCCTTCCTGCAAAGCGTCATGAGCCTGAGCTGCCCATACAAATCTGCAGTTTGCATCCCTGGGTTTTAATCATTTCTCTACCTTTATTGGTATTCAGAGCTCACACAGTTCTGGTTACTGTCAGCCTGGGCTTTCATTCATTTTAAAGAGTTATTTTTTTTCTTGTTATTGATGATGATGGTATAAAGACAGATGGTATACCTGCTTATGAATGTCCTATTTTATTTCCCCAGAACCAGACAGTTCACTTGAAGACGTGTATTATTTCCACATGCTCAGGTTAGGTGACCCAGACAGTGTTTACCTCCTGCAGCTAGCTGCCCTTCCTGGGCCTTGCTATGCGGAGGGCGACGCCTGTAGGTCACAGGTGGAACAGCAGGGAAGCTCCTGCTTGGCCGAACAGCGCCTGGGGTTGAGGACATGATTCTTCTAAAGGAAGCTTGCCTGCCCGAGAGTTCCCTAATAATTTCTTCTACCGCCAGGAGTATTATAGCCATTAGTGAATGGGTCACAAATGATAATGTTAAACCTAAAAATTCAAAAAGAACAGGACTTAATTTGTAAAGTCTTAAAAAAAATGCTAGGGAGGGAAGGGGAAGAGAAGCACAGTGATGTCTTGTGAGAACCTCTCGCATCTGTCCTCTCAGCTACCTTCACTTTTCTGCTGGTCGTAGGGCAGGGAGGCCTAAAAGCGAAGGCCCGAGTGGATTCCCTGAATGAGAACTCCAGGAACAGTCACATGGCAATGGATGGTTTCCTGGGATGTTGCATCACCGATGTGCTTATTCTTGACAGCATCTCCTTTCTGAGTAGGTTTGTTTGGGAAAACTCGAAGAACTGGGGTCTGTGCCAGAGGAACCTGGATTTTTTCCTCTCCGGGTGGGTGGCTGTGGGCCGCATAATGAGTAGGAGGGAGGCAGTGGCCTTGGCAATGGCCTGCTGGTGGGTGAGTTCCTTCGCTCCTCGCCAGAGCAGTGTGTGCAGGCACTGGAGGTCACCAGGCAGGGTGCTCTCCGTGTTGTAGGTGTCAGACGGTCTCCATCTAAAGTGACAATTTGTATGCATGTGCTGGGAAGGAAGGACCATTGAACAATCTTGCATAATAAAGTTTGATTAAGGTACCAACACTATGTATATTTTGTACACAGCATAAATTGGGGCAAATGAGTATGTATTAGAGACCTAGCTAACTTACTCGGAAGGAAGATGGGGCAGTCTACTTCTGTAGTGATACTGCCTCAGAAACCCAGGGAGGGGTCGCTATGAGTCGGGGCCAACTCGACGGCACGTAACAACAACAGCAGCAGCTAACTTACTACAACTCATTGCCGTCAAGTTGGATGCGACTCATAGTGACCCCTCCTTGGGTTTCCAAGGTGGTATCACTACAGAAGTAGATTGCCCAATTTTCTTTCTGAGGAGTGGCTGGTGAGTTTGAACTGCCAGGCTTCTGGTTAGCAGTCAAATGCCTTAGGCACTATGCCACTAACTTAGATAAGCCCAATTTAATGATATTGATTGACTGAATCATGGTATCTCCATTCAAAGATGGAATTTTATCATTACAGTGTTGAATAATTTCATCAAAATCCTAAATGTGTTTATTGAATATCCTGCCTGGACATAATTAAGATGGTACATCCATGTATAACTTACTATTACTCTGTTGACATTATATACAATTTTGTTCTAAATGGTAATACGGGGTTGCGTGCTTGATTGACTCTAAATCATGGTTGCTTGATTTTTCTTTTTTTGAACTGTAGGCAGGGGTGGGGAGAGTTGATGTTAACTTTGCTAGCAGTAGGCCAGAAAAATGAGACCTAGAAATTATAACTGGAGTGCTTTAAATTGAAGATGAAAGTAAGTAGGACCTTGTTTTATCTACCTTCTCCATGACTACCTCATAAACTCCTTATTGCTGGTAATGAAGAAAGAATGTTTCCTGACACCTAGAGTTTAGTTTTCTGGTCCATTCTTTTCAGGGAGAGTTACAAAAACCTGACTCTCTGTACTTTTCTTCCTACAGTGTTTTATAAGCTCTCTCATGATGGGTCGCTTTCCTCTGCTTTTCTTTTATGCTGTTTGTGAGAAGAAATTTAGAGGCTGTTTCTGGAGGGGTGAAAGGCTTGACACTGTAAAGTCATTAAAAGGTGCAGTTGGGGATGGAAGGATCACGGTGGTGCTGGACAGAGCCCCAAATCCAAGGTCTAGATTGGGTCCTAATTCCTGCTGCAAACATGGCCTTTGCCAGGTCAGACTTAGTGCTGGGCTCAGGTGTTGGCTGTCGGCCACCTGGCTGTCATGCCTCTGCACCCGGGAAGTATATACTCTTCCAAGTCTCCTCATAATTTCATTGTTAACCCACCTGGGTTTGCCAACCTCATTCATTCATTCAGTCAGTCTTCCCTTACTGAATGTGTGCTTTGAATAATGACCCAGAGTGCACAGGAGAGCAAGAGAGACATGCTATACTCCCGTTTCATCAGCATCTAAAGTACTTTAGCCCCTTCTTCTCACATGTGTGAGGAGCCTTTCATTTCTTGATTAACTTAGTGTTGAAAACGGCTGTTCTCCTGCCTTGACTGTGGCACTATGTGCTGAGCTGGAGGGCCGTTTCCTTAGTTAGTTTTAAACCAGTGGTGGGTAAAGAATGGAAGAATTTCAAAAAGAATTTGGTTACAAATTTTTATCCCTTTCTGTACAAATCAAGCTTTGTACCCCTGAATCTTGGCACACTCACCAGAGGCCATTTGGTTTTGAGAATTGTTTACGTTAACGAAATCCTATCACTGATGTTCTGTGACATCAGAACCTGAGTGACTGCAGAGTGCTCCTGCCGTGGTATGCCATGGTAAGCCATGTGCACGAGGCCTGTGAAGCCCAGCAGTTGGGTGTGGTCCGCTTCAGTGCCGGGACACTCTTGATTGGACCTCGGCTAATAGCAAGGTGTGGCTACTTTTCTTCATTTTCCAGTGTAAATGATTTTCAACCTTTGGAGTTCACATGGAGTCACTGTTTTAACAAGATTGGTTTTTCAATTAGAAACACTCAAGTTAAGCATTCAGAATCCATCTGGAAGCACCTAATGGCCGCAGGTCTAGAACAAGTCATTCAGTGGAGAGGAAAGGTCCTCATGGCTTACCCAGACCTCGGTACGTTCTTAGGGCCATCGGCCTTTCAAAGGCCACTGGAAAGTGAAAAGAGGGATCGGGTCATCGCCTGTGAGTTTTATGGTTGGTAACTCTGCAGTAGGAGCCAAGAGTTCTCCGTCTTCTCGCAACATTGAGTCTTTGAAATTTGGCTTGTCTTCTATTTCAGAGGAAGCCACTGAAGATGTTGAAGGACCCAGTGAAACAGCTGCTGATCCGGAGGAGCTTGCTAAAGACCAGGAGAGCGGAGGCGAGAAGGAGCAGAGCAAGTGGACAGGTTCGTGCGGGGCTGCCCTGGAGGCCCTCACCATCTCCCTGGTGGAGTGAGGCTCACAAGTCCCGGAGCACACAGAGCCTTAGTCTGCCCATAGAAACTGCTGGCGCTGCATTGGGGGGAAAGGGGTTTTGTGTGTTTTCTTTAGTGGACACCTTTATTCTCTTTCTACTAAACAATTTTTAAAGCTTATTTTATGGCCAAAAAGCCAGCTTGTTTATTGAGCAGCCAGGCGTCAGACGCTGACTAGGAGTGTCTGTACTGTGGACATCACATTTCTTCAGCAGCTTCTTGGTGGTGGTCTTTTGTCCTCTATGTTACTCTTCCCCCATTGAAGGTCTGGTCTCCTATTCCACCTGCTGCCAAACCCAGCAACAGGACCTGGCTTGTGAAACTCGGTTGGGGCCACCTGATTTTCAGCCCCAGGATTCTGTAAAGGAGTCAGCAGTGAATATTGGCCTAAATAGCAAGGCCTAGATGGGGCCCTGCACTGGTACCACTAGTCCTGCAGACTTCCCATAACCTGCCTCTCCCATGGGGCTAACACCCAGCTACTGAAAGCCACCCTCAAGGGAGGCAGACAGTGCACCAGGCCTAGGGATTCTTAGCAAAAGCAGGAGAAATGGCAAAAGCCAAGAAAGGAAATGCTATTTCTAGAAAAGTGGGTGTTAAGAGAGGAGAATGGCCAAGAAATCCTATCAGGATGATAGGATTTCTGAGTTGAGGGAAAGAGGAGCTGAGACTAAGAAAAGCTGAGGGTTTTTTTTTTTTTTTTTTTTTTGAGGAGAGGAGCAAAGCAGTTTCTGAGACTTATTGGTATAGAGACATCTCCCAGAAATCACCACGGTAATAAGAGGAAATGATATGTCAAGTGATGAAAATGATTTTATTTAATCAACCTGATTTTACTGCTTTCCGTTATTAATATTGTAATACTTGGATTTTTTAAAGAAAATATTTACCTTCTTGAGTCTGTATTGGTTGGGCCTTGGTTACATTTCCAGTCACGACTGTTCTTAAATCATGTCCAGTGTTGGCCTTCACTATTGAAACTAGATGCAGGATCTTGGAGAGAGGCCAGTGGAGAGCAATGGAAATGACGGGAGGCCGAGAAATGTGGCCTCAGACAAGAGCTGAAGCAACCAGGGCTATTATTCTGCCTGGAAAACACAAACCGTACCAGCTTCCAAGTATCAAGGGTCCCACCTAGTAGGTGATGTGCTGCTCTCCAGTGTTTCTTGGGAGAAAGATATGAGGTGTTGCTGCAACTGAGTCAGTGGCACACTTGGCAGATTTTCCCGTGTGTGCTGCTGTTGTCCCCTTTGTGGTGCCTAGAGGCCAGTTCTGGAAGTCACACTGAGGGACAGTGTGGAACACCTTGGGAGGGCTTTTAAGGCGGAAGGGAAGTCTGGGCTGGACGTGTGTGCTCCGAGCCCCTGAATGTGAATGTGCTGCTTTGCACGGACCGGGATCCTGGTTTTTGCTGTGCTGGTAACAGAACTGAGTGGAGCTGGCAGCCCCTGAACATGTCTGGGCGAGCTGGGGGAGAGGACTTCACAGACACAGCTTGCAGACTAGGTGACCTTTCGGGCCATCTGTCCTTTGTTTTCACAATTTGGTTTCAAATCCTGGCCCTGCCATTTGCTAGCTGTGTGACCTTGCTCGGGTTACCTTAATCTTCCAGAGCCTCAGGTGAAATGGGGATTCAGAATAGCCCGTACTTCCACAGGATTCTGTGAGGACTGTTTATGGGGCACTCAGGATCATGCTTGGCCTGTAGTCAGCTCTATGACGAGGTTACCTGACAGCCCCCAACAGTTCGAATAATTTTGAGGAAATCTAGCAGTAGTTTCTCTTTGGGTTTTCCCATCTGAATGATGTAAAACTTCTTCAGGCAGCATGTGGCTTCTGGAAGTCCTTGGCCATGAGGGGGACAACAAGGATTTAATGGGACCAGGTATGGAATGGGATGCTTGTGTTTCCTGCATTCTGTGTGCTGAGGGCACTATGAAATGGTCACTGAAGCAGCAGCCACCATTCGCAGTGCTTCCACTGCGTTTCAAGCCTTGTGCTGGGCCCTTTGTATGTACTTTCTAGTCCCTTACAGCCAGTCTAGTCCAGGCTTTGTTGAAGGCGGTTCAGTTAAATCCCATTGAGTGTTCATAGTGCTAGATGGACACATTAGGTAGTCGGGAAATGTAAGGACTTGAAATGAGCACTCTAAAAATGAATGTGCTCAAAAGGCTCCACTTCCTCCTTCATTCATTCACCTGTTCATTCATTCATTCATACCACAGGCCAAAAGGCAGAGAGAAAGGAAGTCAGGGGCACACCTTGCCAGCTGTGTGGGAGTAAAGATAGGAAGGAAAACAATCCTCTTTGGACCCAAAGTGTAGTTTTGTCTGCAGTGTCTGAGTGTAGAATGACAGGCTTCAGTAGGGTGCTTGGGACGACCTGATCTCAGAGTTGCAGTAGGTGCCAGCATCCTCTCCTGAGCTTTCTTTTGAACCCTTAGAATTTTATAGAATATATGCATTTGTTCCTGAAATTGAGCTGTTCCTATCTGATTGAATATGATGGGAGTGCTTTCCCCTGACAGATAAGCAGTGATTGCACAGTTTGTACGGTTGATGAGGGCTGCTCAGGATGTAGATGAGTATTTCACATGGGCCTGGGCAACTGGCATTTTCTCAGTTATTGATTATGTAGTTTTGAGGTTGGGCAGAAACAGATAATCTTGACTAAAAATTTTTACTTACTTATTTTGACATAGGAACAGGATCCCCTGATTTCCTTTTTGGTGCCTGCTGGTTGCTAACCCTCTTTGGGCTTCTTTTGTTTAGATGTCCCATCTTTTCTGTTGAGTGGCAGCAAGACAGATAAGTGATGTGAATCAATTCCACAGTCATTGGCTGAGTCCCTACCATGTCAGGGTAATGGACAGACTTGCACCCATCACAAGTTTGGTGAGTCTTCCAGGAACCTAATATTCTAGTGGCAATGTCGGAAACACCCGTAGACCTAAGTACACATTACGCAGGTCAGTGCTGCCCAGTGGAGCTTTCTGTGTGGAGAGAAATGTTCTGCAGCCTGGCCTGTCTACTGCAGCAGCCACTAAGGACAGATGGCTGTTAACCACTAGAAATGGGTCTAGTAACACTGAGGAGCTGAATTTTTTTTAATTTAAATTGAGATTTGGGTGAAAGTGTACAGAGCAAATTCATTTCCCATACAGCACTTTATACACATTTTGTCTCATGACATTGACTACAATTCCCCACAATGTAACACATCCCTTCCCAATTCTTCCCTATAGTTACCTCTTCCCTGTGTCCTTCCCTCCCATGCACTCCTACCCCCGAGCTGTCTCCCTGTGGAAACACTGTCCTTCTGTTCTCCAAGGATTGGTTGCTCCAAGGAGTGTATCTACCTGATGTAAATGTTCACCCCATATGCCTGCCTATTGTTTGCCTGGAAGCCACGTGAGTGAGTTTAATTCCAGACCTGAAGGGTAGCTAGGGACCGTAGCGTCAGGAGTCTCACCAGGCTCTATCAGACCAGCAAATCTGGTCTTCCTTTATGATTTTGAGTTTTGTTCCACATTGTTCTCCCATTCTATCCAGGATCTCCTACACCAATCCCCCTCCAAGTGATTGACAGTGATAGCCGGGCACCATCTTGTTCTTCTGGTCTCATGGTCATATAGGCCAAGGATCTCATGGTGTACCAGTCTCTTAGACTAATTATTTCCATGCATCTTTGATTTTCTTCATTCTTCTTTGTTCTGGATGAGGAGAGAATCATTGTTGCATCTAGATGGCTACTGGCAAGCTTTTAAGACCCCAGTCACTACTCACCAAAGTAGGATGTAGAACATTGTTTTGGTGTAGTATGTTATGCCAGTTGAGCTTGATGTCCTCTGCGACCGTGGTCCCAAGGCCACAGGTCTGACTACTCGCTTCCTCTGGGTAGCTGGCTATGACCAAGAAGCCACCACCACCTTGCCCCTTGTCAGTTCTACTATACACCTGGACATTCTTACAGCATATATAAATACACATGTGGAAACATTGTCTGCTAATGCTGTACATGGTAGTGGTGACATAACTCTCTGCCTAGACATACTTGATCATTCAGCCTGTCCACTCATCTATCCACTTACAGATCAATGCTTGCCATCACTGACAGTGCAGTACTGTATATGCAAAAGGGTTCATCTTTTGTCTGTACCTCCTTTTCCTCAGTGCCACCATGTTGATCACTCACATTTGGTACATTGCTCAAAATAAATACTTGTCTCTACTTTTCTAATAGTGTTCCCTCCTCTCCCTTCTCATACCTAGTAACAAGCAAACAAAGTTTCCTTCCATATATAAACCTTTCCTTGACTTTTTACAATAATGAACTAATACTATATTTGTCCTTCTGTGATTCATTTACTTCACTCAGCATAATGTTCTCCAAGTTCATCCATGTTATATGGTGGTTTGCAGATTCTACATTATTTTATTTTAAATTTTTATTGTGATTTGGGTGAAAGTTTACAGAGCAAATTCACTCTCTCTACAGCAGCTCACATACAGTTTGTCTCATGACATTCACTGCAATTTCCAACAATGCAACAGCTCCCCTTCCTCTTCCTCCCCATAGTTACTTCTTCCCTATCTCCTTCCCTCTCATGCACTCCTGCCCCCTGAACTGTCTCCCTGTGCATACACAGCCCTTCTTTTCTCCCATGATTGATCTCTCCTAAGAATGTATCTATCTAATGTAAATGTTCAGCTCATATGCCTGTCTTCTGTTTGGCTGGAAGCCACAGGAGTGAGTTCAATTCCAGACCTGAAGGGCAGCTAGGGGCCCAGTCTCAGGGTCTCCATTATTCTTTACTGTTGCATAATATTCCATTGTGTGTATGTACCATAGTTTGGCTATCCGTTCTTCTGGTGATGGGCATCTATGTTGTTTCCTTCTTTGTGCTATGGTAAATAGTGCTGTGATGAACATGTTGTGCATGCATCTGTCCTGTTCTGGCTCTTTAGGAGATATACCTAGTCATAGAATTGCTGGATCAAATGATATATATAATTCCATACCATTTTCCACAGTGGTTGTACCATTTTACAGTCCCACCAGCAGTGTATGAAAGTCTCAATCTCTCCACATCCTCACCAGAATTTGTTATTTTCTGCCTGGTTGAGCTTTGCTATTATTGCTAGGGCATGATGGTATCTCGTTGTTATTTTGATTTGCATCTTTCTAATGGCTAGTGATTGTGAACAGTTCTTCATGTGTTTGTTGGCCTCCTGAATATCCTCCTTGGTGAAATGTCTGTTCATGTCTTCTGCCCATTTTTTGTTCGATTGTTTGTCCTTTTGTTGTTGAGGTGTTGGACTTTTATAAATTTTAGGTCCCTTGTCAGATATGTTGTTGCCAAATATTTTTTCCCAATCTGTAGGTCCTCTTTTGACTCCTTTGGAGAAGTCTTTGGAAGCACATAAAAATTTAATTTTTAGAAGGTCCCATTCATCTAGTTTATCTTCTGCTGTTTGTGCATTTTGGGTTATGTTTGACAGTCTATTTATGCCATAAATTAGGGCCCTTAAATTTGCCCCTGCTCATATACAAGTTCAAGTTGAAGCTGAAGGCAAAACAACTTCACAAGAGCCAAAATATGACCTTGATTATATCCCTCCTGAATTTAGAGACCATCTAAACAATAGATTTGATGCATTGAGCACCAGTGACAAAAACCAGAAGAATTGTGGGATGACATCAAGAACATCACCCATGAAGAAAGCAAGAGGTTATTAAAAAGATGAGAAAAAAAGAAAAAAACAAAATGGATGACAGAAGAGACTCTGAAGCTTGTCCTTGAGCGGAGAGTAGCTAAAGCAGATAGAAGAAATGACAAGATCAAAGAGCTGAACAGAAGATTTCAAAGAGCAGCTTGAAAATACATATAATGAAATGTGCAAAGACCTGGAGTTAGAAAACCGAAAGGGAAGAACATGCTCGGCTTTTCTCAAGCTGAAAGAACTGAAGAAAAAATTTAAGCCTCGAGTTGCAATACAGAAAGATTCTGTGGGCAATACATTGAATGATGCAGGAAACAACAAAAGAAGATGGGGGGAATATACAGAGTCACTGTACCAAAAAGAATTGGTCGATGTTCATCCATTTCAGGAGGTGGCATATGATCAAGAACCAGTGGTATTCAAGGAAGAAGTTGAAGCTGCACTAAAGGAATTGGTGCAAAACCAGGCTCCAGAAATTGACAGAATACCCATTAAGATGTTCCAATAAACCGATGAAACGCTGGAGGCACTCACTCGGCTATGCCAAGAGATTTGGAAGACCGCTACCTGGCCATCTGACTGGAAGAGATCCATATTTGTGCGCATTCCAAAGGAAGGTGATCTCACAGATTGTGGAAATTATCAGACAGTATCATTAATATCACATGCAAGTAAAATCTTAATGAAGATGATTTAACAATGGTTACAGCAGCATATTGACAGAGAATTTCCCAAAATGCAAGCTAGATTCAGAAAGGGACGTGGAGCTGAGGCCAGATGGATCTTGGCTCAAAGCAAAGAATACCAGAAGGATGTTTACTTGTGCTTTATTGACTGTGCAAAGGCATTTGATTGTGTGGATAATAACAAATTGTGGATAACGTTGAGAAGAATGGGAATTCCAGAACGTTTTATTGTGTTCATGAGGAACCTACACATAGACCAGTAGGCTGTCGTTCAAACAGAACAAGGAGATACTGCATGGTTTAAAGTCAGGATTGTATCCTTTCACTGTACTTATTCAACCTGTATGCCGAGCAAAGAAGCTGAGAAAGAAGCTGAAGTATATGAAGAAGAACGTGGCATCAGGACTGGAGGAAGACTCGTAAACAACCTACAGTATGCAGATAACACAACTTTGCTTGCTGAAAGTGAGGATGACTTAAATCACTTACTGACAAAGATTGAAGACTATAGTCTTCAGTGTGGATTGCACCTCAGTATAAAGAAAACAAAAATCTTCACAACTGGACCAGTAAGTAGCATCATGATCACAGAGAAAAGATTGAAGTTGTCAAAGACTTCATATTACTTGGTTCTACAATCAACACTAATGGAAGCAGCAGTGAAGACATCAGATGACATTTTGCATTGGGCACCTCTGCCAAACACCTCTGTCAAGTGTTGAAGAGCAAAGATGTCTCCCTGAAGACTAAGGTGCAGCAGCTAACCCAAGCCCCATGGTATTTTCAATCACCTCATCTTCATGTGAGAGCTGGACAGTGAATAAGGAAGACTGGAAAAGAGTTGATGCTTTTGAGTTGTGGTGTCGGTGAAGAATACTGAGAGTACCATGGACTGCTAAAAGAACAAACAAATCTGTTCTGGAAGAAGTGCAGCCAGAATGCTCCTTGGAAGCGAGAATGGTCAGACAGCTTTGGTCATGTTGTCAGAGGAACCATTCCTTGGAGAAGGATATCATGCTTGGTAAAGCAGAGGGACAGTGAGAAAGGGGAAGGCCCTCAAGGAATGGATTAACACAGTGGCTGCCATGATGAGCTCAGGTATAGCAAGTATAGTGAGGCTGGCACAGGACGGGGAAGTGTTTTGTTCTGTGGTGCATAGGGTCACTGAGTCGGAGGCGACTCGACAGCACCTTAGGAAAACAACGAATTTGCCCGTTTTATCCTTGAGGAACTTTATACTTTCAGGTTTCACATTTACATCTTTGATCCATCTGGAGTTAGTTTTTGTGTATGATGTGGGGTACGGATCTTCTTTCATTTTTCTGCAAATGGATATCCAGTTTTGCCAGCACCATTTAATGGATTTTTATCAAAAATCAGCTGACCATAGGCCAATAGATCAGTTTCTGGGTTCTCAATTATGTTCCACTGGTCTGTGTGTCTGTTGATGTACCAGTATCAGGCTGTTTGGACTACTGTGGCTGTACGGTAGGTTTTGAGATCTAGGAGTGTGAGACTTCTACTTTGCTCTTCTTCTTCCATAGTGCTTTGCTTATCCAAGGTCTCTTTCCTTTCCATATAAAGTTAATGATTGGTTTTTCCATATCCTTAAAGAATGTTGATGGGATCTGGATTGGGATTGCATTGAATGTATAGATTGCTTTCGGTAGAATTGACACTTTCACAATGTACAACCTTCCTATCCACAAGTATGGTATGTTCTTCCATTTATGTAGATCTCTTATGGTTTCTTGAAATAGTGTTTTGTAGCTTTCTTTGTACAGGTCTTTTGAGTCCCTGGTAAGATTTATTCCCAAGTATTTTATTTTGTTGGTAGCTGTTGTAAATGGTGGAGCTCTGGTGGCGTAAGTGCTAAGGCATTTCACTGCTAACCAGAAGGCTGGCGGTTCAAACCCACCACTCTTCGGAAGAAAGATTGGGCAATCTACTTCCATGGTGATATCGCCTCTGAAACCCAAAGAAGGGGTCGCTGTGAGTCAAATCTGACTCAGTGGCAGTGAGGGTTTTTTTTTTTTTTTATTGTAAATGGTATTGATTTCCTTATTCCCTTTTCAACAATCTCTTTGCTGGTGTAGAGGAAGCCAACTGAGTTTTATATGTTGATCTTGTATCCCACCACTGTGCTAAGTTTTTCAATGAGTTTCAGTAGTCTTCTTGCTGAGTCTCTTGGGTTTTCTATGTATAGGCTCATATTGTCAAGCAAATAGGGATAGTTTTACTTCTTCCAGGACTTTTTGTTTTGTTTATTTATTTATTTAATTTCTTTTTATGTTTTCAATTTATTTTGCTGTTGGTAAGTTTTTAATGACCTCTTCATTTTGTTCTTTTGTTATGGGTCTGTTCACATTGTCTACATCAGTCTGTGTTAGGTTAGGTAAGTAGTATGTTTCTAGAAATCTGTCCATTCTAGATTTTCTAATTGGTTGCAGTACAGTTCTCTGTGGTATCCTGATATTATCCTTTTTATTCCAGGTGATTCTGTGGTGATGTTGCCCAGTTTGTTTCTTATTCATTATTTGTATTCTGTCCCTCATTTCCTTTGTTAAGTTTGCCAGTGTTTTGTCAATTTTATTAATCTTTTCAAAGAATCAACTTCTAGTCCTATTGATTTTTTCTGTTGTCTATTTTCTGTTTCATTTATTTCTGCTCAAATCTGCATTATTTCTTTGCTTTTGGTGACTGTAGGCTTTTTTGCTGCTCTTTTTCTGTTGGGGATGTTGGATTAATGTGTTGATTGTGGCTCTTCTTTTTTGATGTGTGCCTTTATTGATACAAGTTGCCCACTGATCACTGCTTTTGCAGTGTCCCAAAGATTTTGGTATGTTGTGTTTTCATTCTCATTTGATTCAAGGAATATTTTCATTTCATTTTATGTTTCTTCTATTACCCAGTCGTTTTTAAGGAGGGTGTTAATTCAGTTTCCATGTGTTTGCTCTTTTTCTGTTGATTTTCCTATCACTGATTTCTAATTTTATAGCATTGTGATCTGAGCAGATGCTTTGCGGTATTTGAATGTTTTTAAATTTACTGAGGATTCCTTTCTGGCCTAACATATGGTCTATCCTGGGGAGTGGTCCATGTGCACTGGAAGAGAATGTATAGTGTGCTGTTGTTGGGTGAACTGCTCTGTAGATATCTATAAGGTCAAGCTGGTGGATTGTATTGTTTAGTTCTGCATCTTTGTTGAGTTTCTTTCCAGTTGTTCTATCTTTCATTGAATGTGCTGTATTAAAGTCTCTTATATTATTGTGGAATCATCTGTTTGTCCTTAAAGTCTGATTTACATATTTTGGGGATCTTTCATTGGGTGCATAGATATTTATTATGGTTATGTCCTCTTGTTCAGTCAATCCTTTATATAATGTCCTTCCTTGTCTCTTAGTTTTTGTTCTTAAAGTCAACTTTATCAGAAATTAATATTCCCATTCCTGCTCTTTTGTGATTGCTATTTGCTCAATGTATCTTCTTCCAACCTTTGATTTTTAGTCTATTTTTGTCTTTTTCTGTAAGGTGTGTCTCTTGTAGACAGCCTATTGATGGGTCATGTTTTCTTATCCAGTCTGCAACTCCCCGTCTCGAGTGGTGCATTTAACCTGTTTATATTCAGGGTAACTATTGATAAGTATGAAGCTATTGCTGTCATTTTGTTAGGAGTTTTTTCATGGTGTGGCTGATTTCTTTGTAACATACAGTTTTTTGTGTGTGATGAGCTCACTCTGTTTATGAATCATGTTATCATTTCCTTAGTTGCTATTGTTCAGTATTTGCTAAATAATTATGCTTGTCATCTTTTTTTTTATTCTGATGCAAAAGTTTATTACTTTTCTTTGAGGTTACCTTATAATTTACAAATCTCTTCTCAAGTTTAGAACAATCTGTTCTATCTTGCAATTGCCTTGACTTCCTCACCTTTAGGAGTTCTCTAACTAAACTTGTTTTTTCCCTCTGTTTGGTTTGTAGTTGTCCTCATTTGCCAATTGCTATCTCTGGTTCCCTGTCTGCAATTTTGTGAGCTTATTTTACTTTGGATACTCCCATAACTGAGTTGGTTTCTGGATTATATCATCATGTGTGTTAATGGTTGCTTGTTAATGGTTTGCTGTGTTGGTTCTCTGTCCAAAGGACTGCCTTTAGCATTTGTTGTAAGGTTGGTCTGGTGTGAACAAATTCCCTTTATTTCTGCTTATCTGGAAATGTCCTAATTTTACCCACATATATGAGGGACAGTTTTGCTGGGTATATAATTCTTAGTTGGAAATTTTTCTTATCAGGGTTTTATATATACCATCCCATTGCCTTCTCACCTGCATGGCTTCTGCCAAGAAATCAGAGCTTATTCTTACTGGTTGCCTTTGGTAGGTAACTTTTTGTTTTTCTGATGCTGTTTTCAGGATTCTTTCTTTGTCTTTGGTTTTGGTGAATTTGATGATGATATGTCTTGGTGATTTTCTTTTGGGGTCTGTCCTGTTTGAGGTTTGTTGAACTTCTTGAATGGATACTTTCTTGTCTTCCATCACACCAGGGAAATTCTCTTCCAGTAAATCTTCAACAGTTTTCTGTTTGGTTTTATCTGTCTCTTCCTGTTCTGGAATTCCAGTTACATGTAGGTCATTCCTCTTGATGGTATCCTACATGAAGAATAGGCTTTCTTCATCTTGTTTTGATCTTTTTTTTTCCCTCACTAATCCCTTACCAAAGTAATATTGAGGTATTTGTCTTCAGTCTCACAAAGTGTGTATTCCATTGTTTGATTCTTCTCCTTTGCTCATTCAATGTATTATTTATTTCTGAAATTTTTGTATTGATCTTCTGGATTTCTATCTGTAGATTTAGAATCATTTCTAATTTTTCATCTATTTTGTCATTTTGTCTTGTATTTTCTTCCAAAATTGTTCTAGGGTTTTGTCTATTGTTTTCCTTGGTCTATTTCTCAATTTGTTGAAGGTACTTGTGGTGGTTAAATTTGTGTGTCAACTTGGCTAGGTCTGTTTGAATGGCTGGGCAGCTGGATGTAGTATTCCCCATGATGAAACTGGCAGTCAACTCCTTGGTAGAATCTACTGTGAGCAGCTAAGTAGGCTGCCTTAGGGATGTGGTCTGCTTCCTATATATAAGCAGAAGCTTTGGGGAATGGTCTCTAGCTTATGGCATGCTTGGACCCTGCATGTAGCCATGTCATTGTTCAGCAGCCTGCCATGCTCTGCTGACCTTGGCACTTTCAATGGACTTGACTTAATGGCCTGCCATGCGGTTTGGTAACATCGGGACTGTGCCATATTGTTTGTTGACCTTGGGCTCATTAACCTCAGCAGCTCCAGTGGGCCAGGAGCAGGAGGCAGAGCTGAAACCCAAGGCTGAGGGGCTTTCACCCAGCCCCTGGAGCCTGGTACTTGGAACTTGGACTTAAAGCCTCCAAATTGTAAGAATAAACTTCTGTTTGTTCAAGGCCATCCCATTTGTGGTATATTCTTGTCAGAGTGGTACTAGGTAAACAGAACAGAATATGGTGCCAAGAGAGTGGCGTGCAGCTCTGACAGATACCTAAAATGTGGAAACAGGAGTGGAGTGCATCCTTGACCTGGCATACAGAACAAGTGATGGCAGGAACAGAGCAAGAAAGCAGCATGAGAGATGGCAGGAGCAGAGCCCAGAGACCGGCGGCACAAGACAGCGACAGCCTTACCAGCCCTCGGAGGAGAAAGCTAGATGCCTTTGGGTAGGCAGCTTTCCTGGCAGAGTGGGTTGCCTTTGGGCATTAATTGGTAGAAAAGACAGGCATGAAATGGAGTAGCAGATTGACTGGCCCATGGAGCAAGAAAGCTGAGTGCTTTTTGGGTAGGAAGATTTCTGGTGGAGTGGGTTGCCTTGGGCATTAATCCTCAGAAGTGGAGAGACCAAGGAAACAGGAAGCAGAGCTGCTTCAGCCTCAAGGGTAGGACCATGGCCTTTGGGGGAGGAACCACCACAACGCCCTAGGTTTCAAAGAGCCAGGCCTTCACCACCTTGGTTCTGGAGTGTGGGGCTGCTTGTGCATGTGAGCTAGTGGGATGGAGTCATAGCTACTAAGAGTGAGGGGGCAGGGCTGCCATGCCCAAGAGGGAGAAAAACGGGGCCCACCAGGCCAAGGGGGTGAGGTCGCCACTTAGAGGAACTAGGGGACTGGAGCCACCCAGTGAGAGAGATCTGTACAGGTGCCACCCACTGAAGATCTGTACAGGTGCCAAGTTGACAAGGAGTGGAATTGTGGTGGTTAAGTGTGTGTGTCAACTTGACTAGGCCTGGTTGAGTGGCTGGGCAGCTGGATGTAGTATTCCCCATGATGAGATTGGTAATCAACTCCATGGTAGAATCTGCTGTGAGCAGCTGAGTAGTTGCCTTTGGGTGTGTGGTCTGCTTCCTGTATATAAGAAACAGCTTTGGAATGGTCTTAGCTTATGGCACCTTGAACCCTGTATGTAGCTGTGTCATTGCTCAGCAGCCTGCCATGCTCTGTTGACCTTGAGACTTTCAGTGGACCTGAATGAATGGCGTGCTGTGTAGTTTGGTAACATCAAGTCTGTGCCATATTATTTGTTGACCTTGGGCTTGTTAGCCTCAGCAGCCAGCAGCCGGCTGAGTGAAGAGATGCCTCTGGCTCCAGTGGGCCAGGAGCAAAAGACAGAGTTGAAACCCAAGACTGAAGGGCTTTCACCCAGCTCCTAGAGCCTGGCACTTGGAACTCAGACTTAAAGCCTCCAAATTTTAAGAATAAACCCTATTTGTTAAAGCTATCCCATTTGTGGTAGTTCTTGTCAGAGCAGCACTAGGTAACCAGAACAGTGCCTAAATGTAATTCTTTTGAATTCCTTACCAAGGAGTTCCAATGCTGCTCCTTCCTCGGGGATATTTTCTGGGTCTGTATCCTGGTCCCTTGTTTCTACTACATTATCTTGTTTCTTTGTGTGGACTGTGATAGTCTATTGTCTCCAAGACACTGTGATGTTGTATTTATATTTAACTGGTGATTGTGTGTTGGTATGATTCGCCCAAGTTTTTTTCCCCCCATTGTTTTGTTTTGCTATATTTGAGGAAGCAGGGTACTCAGCTCTTCTATTCACTAGCTGGCAGCACTTAGGCCCTCACCACCTGTCTCCTGATGGGTGTGAGAGAGAATGAGAGTGGGCACACAGATCTCTGTTAGCTGCTGGTGAAGAGTAGTTAAAGGTGAGTCAGGCTTCAATTGTCATTGGCCAGTTGGTGCAGAAGCAAGTGGTGGCCCTCACTCAACAGGTAGGACTGCAGCAGGTGCAGTCTCATGGTTGCTGTCTCCTATTAATACAAAAACAACAATTAAAAAAAAAAAAAAAAGTAAAAACAATGGGACATGAAACACACACTGCATAAACACATAGGAACAGTCACCAACAAACAAACAAAAGGATAAAAGGGAAGGCAATAAATGAGAAGAAATATTTAGAGAAATATTTTTTAAAAAGAAACAAAATATAAATAGAGAAAAAGCAGGAAACCCCCCCAAAGTGCTTGAGGACGGGGGCATAAGAGAAAAGAGCTAGGGTAAAAGAAGAGAGAAAAAAATGAGGAAAATGCAAAAAGAAAAGGGATGGGAAGGACTGAAAGGAAGAAAAAAAGATGGGAATGTGGAAAAGAAAGAGGGGGAAAATAAAACTAGAACCTGGGAAGGAAAAAAGAAAGAATAGAAAAAAAGAATGATTTAAAAACAAAAGTATTTGGGGCGGGGGGTCGGCAGGGTACCCACGTTCCATCAGAGCACACAGACTGGGATAGAATCCCTGCTAGTTCAGACGGTAGATGGAGGTGGGGGATGGCTGCATCTCCGTTCATCAAGAGGGTGTGCAGTATAAGGGTAACCAGGAGAATGTCGCACCTTTCCATTCATCAGCCTCCAGTGTGTTTGTCCATGCTGTCCTTGGCAAGTGGAGTATATTCTTGGGTCATTGGGATCTGAACGCTACTGCTTTAAGTATCCAAAGTGGCCGCACTGCTTGTAAATATTCAAAATGGCCCTGCTGTCTGGACAGCTGAAAGTCTACAACTCAGTTTGTCTCCTCCTTTGCTGTTTCCCTTTTTAGTTGTCAGCCACCAGTGCAGTTGTCCACACAGCCCTTGGTGAGCAGGGCTGATTTTTAGTTACTGCTGAGGTGCTAATGTGTTGTTATGTACTGTTGAGTCGGACCCAACTTATAGCGACCCCTCCTTGGGTTTCCAGGGCAGGGTCACTATGGAAATAGATTGCCCAACCTTCCGAGGAGTGGCTGGTGGGTTTGAACTGCCACCCTTCTGGTTAGCAGTCAAGTGCCTTAGGCACTACACTACCAGAGCCCCTTACCACTTGTAAATATTCACACTGTCCACACTGTCAGGGTAGCTGACAGTCTGCTGCTCAGTTTTGTCTCCTTATTCACTGTTTTTATTCAGGTTCTTCTATTAGTTGGTATTTAATGCACCTCTGTGTTGTTCTTTTCAAAGCTCAGGGCTCCAGGATTATCTTCTGTATCTGTGTTGATTAGTTTCTCTTTTCTTTATAGAAGAGAGTCTGTATAGCTTATCTGTCTATTCTGCCATCTTACCGGAAGTCCTAGGAGCTGAATTTTTAATTGTATTTAATTTTAATGAATTTAAATAGCCACAAGTGGCTAGTGGTTACCATACAGGACGTGGCATGACAGCTGTGCTACTCAAAAAGAACAACAAACTAATACTGAAAGAATAACCCAGGTATAATAACTCACCTGTTAACATCAGAGCTACATTAGGGTTAAGTCATGTGCTAGGCACTGTTCTCAGTGCTTCACACCTATCCTTCCTGTCAAGTGTGCCATGAATGGCTTATAGTGCACAGGTATTTTGGGAGACCAGGTGGGGCTGGGGTCAGCTGAAGCTACAGGGGTCACTTCTGTGTATCCCAGTTTCCCATTACTTTTTATGAGTGCCATGATGGGAAAGCAAGCTGGGAAACTCTGCTTGGTACACATTATATCATTTGATTCCCTCATTCTATGATGTGGGTACTGTACCAACCCATGCTGTCCATTTTGCAGGTAAAGAAGTTGGGTCCGGAGAGCTCAAGTAACTTGCCAAAAGACACGTACAGATAGGTTTCAATTTGCATCCTGGCTTTGTCACTTACTCTAATTTATAGCAGAGCCCACACTCTTACCTGTATGCTACACTGTCTCTCTGAGCACAGACATTTTCAGTCTAAAGCATTTGCTCTACCTTTACTCTCCATTGTAAGTATGATCAGTAGCACTGTCCTAAAGTTATCCAGTGATAATAATGTGACAGCCAACTCTGTGTTTAAAATGAGCCACCTCTGTTTTTAAAATGATCGTTAGCCATGATTATGCCTTTTCGTAAGATAATCTTGTGCTCAGTCTGAAGGCAGTGTGGTGAAGTGTGGAGAACTCTAGATTTGAAGGCAGGAAGCCCATCAGGTAGCAAATGGCCTTGGATGAGGACTTGGACTTTTGGAGGCTCTGGTGTAGAACAAAGAGGCTCTGGTGGCACAGTGCCTGAGGCATTTGACTGCTAACCAGCAGGTTGGTGGTTCAAACCCACCAGCCACTCCATGGAAGGAAGATGGGGCAGTCTACTTCCATAAAGATTTACCAGCTCAGAAACCCAACGGAGATTGCTATGAGCCAGAATTGACTTGACAGCAGTAGGTTTGGTTTTGGTGTAGAACATGAATGAGTGACGTCTTCTATGGTGGTGAGTGGTGTGGCACATATGCAAACTCTGGGTCAACACTGAGGGGTCACATCTACTCAGGACAAGTTTGAAATACTGTTGTGGCCAATGGAGGGTCCAGGAATGTTCTTTGAGGCAAAGCCTTTTCCCTAATGCACAGTCATTTCTACCACCAAACTCTGATTTTCTCTTTTGAAACATGAAAATGGACACTTGTTCTCTTTTAAGAGAGAAAATCTGAATGTGTGTCCTACATGAAGAGCCCCCAACTGAACAGTGATTGATCCAGTTATTATCCAAGCAGTCATTAATTGCCATAAATTAAGTGATACACAATTAATGAGATGCTTTATCACCAATAATCAGAGGAAAAAGGAACTCCTGGAAAAGAATCACAGTAAGATGACTACTGAAATCAGGTAGCTGCCATGGTTTCCAGTCACAGAGCCCCAAGCTGGGTCTAGTGAAGCAGGTCTGAGATAAGATGACCAGGGAGTATTGGTACTTTAACAAACAGGCCCCCCCTCCAAAAAAAAAAAAAGCTCAAAGTGACATTGTGATAGTACCTCCAAAATCCCTAACTTATGTTCATGTTTATATTTTTGTGAAATTTTGAGTTAGAATTGTAGTGTGAGTGCTTTTTCTGGAGGAATGGCCTGAAGGGATTTTATTTAATTTTTTAAAATCTGTGATGCTCACCTAACACAGAGCAGTTAGTGCAGTGGAGCGTCCCTGATTTGTGTCCATGGAAGATGGCTATTAAAGGAGGTATTAATGGGCTGGCAAGGTCTGGATGACTGTGAGGGAAGAAGAGTGTGTTTATGGAGCCTGGTGCTGGCAGGCGTGATTTCAATTGGATTTGACATGTTTAACATAAACGTACAGTGTACAGCTCTTGCTGTATATGAGTAATTCCTACAGACCCACTGCTTTTCAAATTACTGAGGTTGAAGAAAAGCAGGCCAGGAACATCCTAGTGGAGATTTATGCCAGCACCCCCACCCCCAATCTCCCAGTGGTTTATGGTTTTGTATAAATGGGGGGTGCCATTGTATGAGGAACTTAATGCCTAGAGTATATTCTGGGACAAAGAATGGAAAGCGGCTGCGGGAAAAAAAAAAACTTGTCTGTTAATTGAGTCTAAAAGAAGCTATGTGCTGAGAGGAAGTATTATGTGTTAGGAAAAGCCCTTGGCTCAAGGTGTAGTCCTGCCAACCAAGATGAGATGTATGGCCTTCATTTACACCAAGATGAGATGTATGGCCTTACTCCAGATCTCAGTTTGCAAATCTATAAAATGGCAGGTTGGACTAACTTGAGTCCTGGCAGTTCTGGAACACCATAAAAAGATCATTGGAGGAGGGGTAGTTGTGGAGGAGGGTGGAATCTTGGAGAATATTAATTACTAAACTAGGAACTTTGGTAACTTTCAAAGAAATCTGGCTTCTTGAGATAGCATGCACCAGGAGCTGGATAGAGTTCAACGTATTTTGTGCGTGTCAAGCATGAACCCTGTGAGCTCTCTTCATGGGGGTGGGACAGCCTTTCCTAGTGGTACATCAGAGCACCACATGCCCTCACCTGCTACTGCTATTGGGATTGATGGCGTGTGTTGTCAGAGCCAAGTGTGAGGTCATCAATGGAAGGGAGTCCTTAGAGGTGCATATGGAGGGCTTTGAGAGGAACTGGAAAGTAAACCACTTATCACCACCACCACCACCACCACGCCCCCAAAAGTCATGATGTCCTTCCAGCACTTGATTGCATTTCTCCACTTCACCCTAAAGTCAATTCGTCTCTGCAGTAAGGTGCATGTCAGGGAATGTTGGGAGCCTGGCTTTGCACAGCCTCTCTGTGGTTCACATTCCTTTCACAGAAACTGTTTCTGGTTTCCCATTTCCACACACAGATGGGAATTGTGCGGCGTTGTCAGCTTTTGCAGACTCTGCTCATTCCCTTCCCACCCCACCCCCACCCCCCTTTTTTTCCCAGGCTACTTTTAGTATTACTTGGCTGCTTAAAATCTCTGCAGGCAGAATTCTATCTCACAATTGAAAACAAACCATTTAGTTTTTTTTTTCTTTTTTTTTAATGCTGGGAAGCAAAAATAGATACAGGGTGTGGTGGATATCTGGATTCGCCTGAATTCCACAAATTCAAAGGTCTTGGCTTTAAGAATTTATATTGTAAACCACAAGAGATATGGGGCCAACGCCAATATATCTTAAGACAGATAACAGGATATGAAAAAAGTAAGGAACTCACTTTCTGGAAAGGAAGTCATATGTAAACACATAACTATGATGATAAAGTGTAATGAGAATTACCATCAAGGTGGAGATAAAGGGCAATGGAAATGCAGATTGAAGGAGCAAGTTTCTCAGCACTGTAGAAAATTCTTTACGAATTTCCATCTTGTTCTAGGAAAGGGAACATGTTAATAGTCCCTGCTATGTTCTAGATTTAGTTTTTGTGCTGATAAAGAACCACCTCTGGTAGGAAAATCACAATCATGGTTATTAAAAAACAACAATAAAAAATATGATGCTTTTCTCCTGGAGACATCTGAGCACTTTTTTAAGCTCTCACATTCTTCTTCAGACTAATATTTATTTTGCTAGAAAGGGATTTAGAGCCATAGATTGAAAATTCCTGGGTGTCAGAGTTGTGACCAGACCCTGTTTGTCTTCTAGGTCAAGGATGTCCCGTAGATTACAAAGCTAAAGCATACCAGATATGGTAGCTTTCTCTTAATGTGTGAAGATTGAGAGGGGAGGACTCGAAAACCCCATGTTTGTCTAGTTTTCAAACAGAATTGTCAGCTCCTGTGGTCAAAGGTCATGTGCTCATTCGTCCAATGTAAAGTTTCCAACATCTAGCAAGTGTTCAATACATATTTGAATGTGTCATTCACACTCATTTGGTAAAATTGTATGACCATATCTTACTTTCATCTTTGCAGGCATCAAACCCATGCTATACAGAAAAAGCAAATTTAGGGTATCTCTGCTTGTCCTAAAAACCAGGCTGGTGGCATAGTGCCTAAGGCATTTATTTGACTGCTAACCAGAAGGCTGGTGGTTCAAACTCACCAGCCACTCCTCGGAAGGAAGGTTGGGCAATCTACTTCCGTAGTGATACTGCCTCAGAAACCCAAGGGAGGGATCACTATGAGTCAGGTCCGACTAAACGGCAGTAAGCGATGTCCTCACTCTGTACTATATAGCCCCACATGGCCCACAGATTTCTATGTGATATCTCTAAAAACAAACTCTAAAAAATATCTGAGCTCTTACTTACCATGTGCTAGATTCTATGATGAGGCTTCAAATGCCTGCTCTGCCTCCAGCCCCCAAAAAACTCTGTAAGGAAAGACGGCCACCTCACAGTTTCAGATGAGGAAAGTGAAGCATACTGTAGTCAGGTGAAGTTCTCAAGGTCACGCTGTCAAGATATGAACTGAAGTGTGGCCAGCATTGCAGGCCACTGTGCTTTATTCCTTAGCAAAGGGAACTGAAGCCTTTGGGTAAAGAGAACGTGGTCAACCCCGAACCACCTGTGGAAAGATCAGCTCCCATGGAGTCCTGAAAGGCATGCCAGAGCCACCTCCCACCCCTCACACAGATCACTTACCTAAGCCTTTTGACACACTGTAGGAGAGCTGAGCATAGGGACTCAACGGAGACTAGGAGAAGCATTAGTGTAAATATTACTTGGTATGAGTTTTCCCTCAATCTGAGGTATCATACTCTGTACTGTACACAACACCAGGAAGAGATATTTCCTGTCTTCCCAGTGCTTAAAACATACAGGGGAAAGTAGAGAATCATCCTAGTTTCCAGCTTAGCTAGGGCCTGAGTAATGTCTGTCTTCCCTAAGTACAAATTCTCACACTCCTGTGAAACCCAAAGTAGCAGAAAGAAATCCTTGGTGAGTTACAGGAAAAGTTGATTTGCAAAGTTGGGTGCATGTCACCATGCTGGATACATACCCAGATAGTGTGTTTATTTTCAGAAGTTCAGTTTCATTCCTAAATTTCAATTCAGTATTTTAGTAAGATAGGTTTCGAATGGAGAAAACACTGGAAGAGTATTCTAATCTCCAGTGTCTGTGCTGTGCTGGGGCTCAGAGACCCTAACTAGTCTAATTAATGTTTCATTTGGTGGGGATTGGATGAGCTTCTGCTAATTAACTTTGGCCTTGTCTGAGAATGACCTGTGTTACTCCTTGGTCTGACCTGCTTGCATGGCTGGGCTTGCTTTCCCTCTTGGTTCAAGGGTCTCTGAGGCTCCTTCATGCTAGTTCTGTAATGAAGCCAGAGGGCAGCATGATGAGTGCAGACCCCAGTGTGTCTTTGACCATGGCCATTCAGGCTCCTAGGACACTTTGGCCAGTGCTGCAGATGGTATCTGGGCACAGCTTGGGAGGCTGTGCCATAAGAAGACAGCATATTTTAAAGGCAGGCAGGCTGACTCAGGTCATTAAAGTCAGGGATCCAGTCTTGGCATGAGCTGGGCTAGGAGTTATCAACTGACTTGTCCTATAACTCTTGAACATAGAGTAGCTAAAGCAAATGGAAGAAATGATAAAAGAGTTGATCAGAAGACTTCAAAGGGCAGCTCGAGTAGACAAAGTAAAATAGTATAATGAAATATGCAAAGGCCTGGAGTCAGAAAACCAGAAGGGAAGAACATGCTTGACACTTCTCAAGCGGAAAGAAGTGCAGAAAAAAAATGAAGCTTTGAGTTGTAATACCAAAGAATTCTATGTGCTAAATGTTGAATGATGCAGGAAGCATCAAAAGAAGATGGAAGGAATACATAGAGTCACTGTACCAAAAAGAATTAGTTGACATTCACTCATTTCAGGAAGTAGCATATCAAGAACTGATGGTGTTGAAGGAAGAAGTCCAAGCTGCACCATAGGCATTGGTGAAAAACAAGGCTCCAGGAATTGACAGCATACCATTTCAACAGACAGATTCAACACTGGAAGCATTCACTCGTCTGTGCCAAGAAATTTGGAAGATTGCTACCCGGACCAACCAATTGGAAGAGATCCAGATTGTGCCCATTTCAAAGAATAGTGATCCAACAGAATGTGGAAATTATGAAACAGTATCATTAATATCATAGTAATACCATAATAAAAGTAGACGGCTTTTTGGAGGGCCGGAACTTGTAGGGAGGGCTGGGAAGTGGTGGCAGATGGCTTTTGAAGGGCCAGAACTGGTAGGGAAGGCTACAAAGCCGGGAGTGGAGCAGTTTGGGACAGCTAAGGGAAATGAACTCATCTGTCAGTTTGTCATCCTGTGGTGGCTTGTGTGTTGCTGTGAGGCTGGAGGCTGTGCCACCAGTGTTTCAAATGCCAACAGGGTCACCCATGGTGGACAGGTTTCAGTGGAGCTTCCAGCCAAAGACAGACTCAGAGGAAGGAAGAAGCCATCCACTTCTCAAAGAATTGGCCAGTGAAGACCTTATGAATAGTGGTGAAACACTGTCTATTACTGAAAAAATAGCCCTGAAACATTGTCTGATAGAGTGCCAGAGGATGAGCCCTTCAGGTCTGAGGGCACTCAAAATATGACTAGGAAAGAGCTGCCTCCTCACAAGAGAGCCGACCTTGATGTGGGTTGAGTAAAGCTTTCAGGACCTCCTTTTGCTGATGTGGCAAAACTCAAGATAAGAAGAAACAGCTGTGCAAATATCCATTAATAATTAGAACATGGAATATGCAAAGTATGAATGTAGGAAAATTGGAAGTTGTCAAAAATGAAATGGAATGCAGGAAGGTGGATATTCTAGGCATTAGTGAGCTGAAATGGACTGGTTTTGGCCATTTTGAATCAAACAACCATATGATCTACTATGCTGGGAATGACAAAGAGGAATGGCATGGCATTCATTATCACAAAGAATGCTTCAAGTTCTATCCTGAAGTACAATGCTATCAGTGATAGGATAATGTCCATACACCTAGGAGGAAGACCAGTTACTAATATTACTATTATTCAAATTTACACACCAACCACCAAAGCCAAAGATGATGCAATTGAAGATTTTACCAACTTCTGCAGTCTGAAATCAACCTAACATGCAATCAAGATGTGTTAATTATCATTGATGATTGGAATGCAAAAGTTGGAAACAAAGAAGAATCACCGGTAGTTGGAAAATATGGTCCTGGTGATAGAAATGACACTGGAGATCCACATGATAGAATTTTGCAAGACCAATGACTTACTCTTTGCAAATACTTTTTTTCAACAACACAAATGGAGGCTATACATGTGGACTTCACATGACAGAGTGTACAGGAATCAGATTGACTACATCTGTGGCAAGAAGTGATGGAGAAGCTCCGTGTCTTCAGCCAAAACAAGGCCAGGAGATGATTGTGGAACAGACCATCAACTGCTCATATGCAAGTTCAAGTTGAAGCTGAAGACAATTAAAACAACTCCACAAGAGCCAAAATAAGACCGTGATTGTGTCCCTCCTGAATTTAGACACCATCTAAAGAACAGATTTGATGCATTGAGTACAAGTGACCAAAACCAGAAGAACTGTGGGATGACATCAAGAACATCATGCATGAAGAAAGCAAAATGTCATTTAAAAGACAGGAAAGGAAAAAAAGACCAAAGTGGATGTCGGAGAAGACTCTGAAACTTGCCCTAGAACAGAGAGCAGCTAAAGCAAATGGGATAATCAACAGGATAAAAGAGCTGAGCAGAAGATTTCAAAGAGCAGCTCAAGAAGACAAAGTCAATTATTATAATGAAATGTGCCCAGAGTTCAAGTTAGAAAACCAGAAGGGAAGAACACACTCGGCATTTTTCAAGCTGAAAGAACTGAGGAAAAATGTAAGCCTCGAGTTGCAGTATTGAAAGATTCCATGGGCAATATGTTGAATGATGCAGGAAACATCAAAAGAAGATGGATGGAATACAGAGAGTCAGTATACTCAAAAGAATTGGTAGATGATCATCCATTTCAGGAGGTAGCACATGATCAAGAACCAGTGGTACTGAAGGAAGAAGTCAAAGCTGCACTGAAGGAACTGGTGAAAAACAAAGGCTCTGTGAATTGACGGAATACCCACTGAGATGGTCCAATGAACGGATGCTGCGCTGAGGCACACACTCAGCTATGCCAAGAGATTTGGAAGACAGCTACCTGGCCAACCGACTGGAAGAGAGCCATATTTGTACCCATTCCAAAGAAGGGTGATCTCACAGAATGTGGAAATTATTGAACAATATCATTGATATCACACGCAAGTAAAATCTTAGTGAAGATAATTCAAAAACGGTGGCAGCAGTATATTGACAGAGAACTTGCAGAAATGCAAGCTGGATTCAGAAGGGGATGTGGAGCAAGGGCTATCTGATGTCAGATGGATCTTGGCTCAAAGCAAAGAATACCAGAAAGATGTTTACTTGTGTTTTATTGACTATGCAAGGGCATTTGATTGTGTGGGTCATAACAAATTATGGATGACTCTGAGAAGAACAGGAATTCCAGATCACTTAATTGTACTCATGAGGAACCTGTACATAGACCAGGAGGCTGTCATTCGAACACAACAAGGGGATACTGCAGGTTTAAAATCAGGAAGTGAGTGCATCAGGGTTGTATCCTTTCACGATACTTATTAAGTCTGTATGCTGAGCAAATAATCCGAGAAGCTGGACTATATGTAGAAGAACGTGGTATCAGGATTGCAGGAAGGCTTATTAACAACCTGCGATACACAGATGACACAACTTCGCTTGCTGAAGTGAGGATGACTTAGAGCACTTTCTGATGAAGATTAAAGACTACAGTCTACAGTATGTATTACACCTCAACATAAAACAAAAATCCTGAAAACTGGACCAATAAGCAGCATCACGATAAATGGAGAAAAGATTGAAGTTGTCAAAGACTTCATATTGCTTGGTTCTATAATCAACACCAGTGGAAGGAGCAGTCAGGACATCAAAAGATGTGTTGCTTTGGGCAAGACTGCTACAAAACACCTCTTTCAAGTGCTGAACAGCAAAGATATCTCCTTGAAGACTGAGGTACTCTTGACATAAGCCATGGTATTTTCAGTTGCCTCCTATGCATGTGAAAGCTGGACAATGAATAAGGAAGACTGAAGAATAGTTGATGGTTTTGCATTGTGGTGTTGGCGAAGAATGCTGAAAGTACTATGGACTGCTAAAAGGACTAACAGGTCTGTCCTCGAAGAAGTGCAGCTGGAATGCTCCTTGGAAGCAAGAATGGCCAGACTTCGTCTCACCTACTTTGGTCATGTTGTCAGAAGGGACCATTATCTGGAGAAGAATGTCATGCTTGGTAAAGTGGAGGGTCAGTGAAAGAGGGGAAGGCCCTCAATGAGATGGATTGACACAGTGGCTGCAGCGATGGGCTCAGGTGCAGTAGGGATGGTGAGGTTGGCATGGGACCAGGCATTGTTTTCATTCTCTTGTACGTAAGGTCACTATGAGTCTGAGACGACTCGATGGCACATAGCAACAACAGCAATCATTAATATCATACACAAATAAAATTTTGCTGAAGATAATTCAAAAACAGTTGCAGCAGTATATTGACAGTGAACTGCCAGAAATTCAAGCCAGATTCAGAAAAGAACGTGGAATGAGGGCTATTATTGCTGATGTCAGATGGATGTTGGCTGAAAGCAGAGAATACCAGAAAGATGTTTACCTGTGTTTTATTGACTATGCAAAAGTATTCAACTGTGTGGATCATAACAAATTATGGATAACGTTGCAAAGAAGGAAATTCCAGAACACTTACTTGGGCTCATGTGGAACCTCTACATAGATCAATAGCCAGTCATTTGAATAAAACAAGGGGATACTACATGGTTCAGGATTAGAAAGGATGTGCATCTGCGTTGTATCCTTTCACCAAACTTACTCAGTCTGTATGCTGAGCAAATAATCCGAGAAGCTGGACTGTATGAAGAAGCAAGTGGAGGATTGGAGGAAAACTCATTAATGTGTGATATGCAGATGATATAACCTTATTTGCTGAAAGTGAAGATGAGTTGAAGCACTTAACTGGTGAAGACCAAAGTCTACATCCTTCAGTATGGGTAACACCTCAACATTAAAGAAAACAAAAATCCTCACAACTGGACCAATAAGCAACATCATGATGAACAGATAAAATACTGTGAAGTTGTTAAGGATTTCATTTTACTTGGATCCACAATCACCACCCACGTGGAAACACCAGTCAAGAAATCAAATGATGCATTGCTTTGGGCAAATTTGTTGCAAGAGATACCTTTAAAGTGTTAAAAAGCAAAGATGTCACCTTGAGGACTAAGCTGTGCCTGACCCAAGTCATCGTATTTTCAGTCACCTCATGTGCATATGAGAGCTGACAGTCAGTAAGGAAGATTGCAGAAGAACTGAGGTATTTGAAATGTAATATTGGCAAAGGATACTGAATATACCTGGGCTGCCAGAAGAACAGACAAATCCGTCTTGGAAGATGTCCAGCCAGAATGCGCTTTAGAAGTGAGGTTGGCGAGACTGTCTCACATGCTTTAGACATGTCATCAGGAGAGACCAGTACCCAGAGAAGGGCGTGCTTGGTGAAGTAGAGCAATAAAAAGACCCTCAGCGAGATGGACTGGCACAGTGGCTACCGCAGCAGGCTCACTCATTCAGTGCTTGTGTAGCTAGCGTAGGACCAGGCGCCGTCTCGTGGTGTTGGACCTAGGGTCGCTGAGTCAGAACCAACTCCAGAGCACCCAGCAGTAACAGTGGCTGATGTTGGTCTGAATGAGGTCGTGTCTGGCGGCTCACTCACAAACCTGACACGGAAAGCACACACTCATTTTGCAGCTCTGAAAAAGTGTCTGAATTGCTTCTAGAGTGGATAGGTTCCCTGAAGCACCAAAGAACCACAACTCGTTGCTGTCAAGTCGATTCGATTCTGACTCACAGTGATCCTATAGGACAGAGCAGAAATGCCACATAGGGTTTCCAAGCTTGTCATCATCTTTACGGAAGCAGACTGCCTCATCTTTCTCCTGTGGAGCGGCTGGTGGTTTTAACCCACCAACCTTTTAGTTCACAGCCAAGTGCTTAACCAGTGCACCACCAGGGTTCCTAAGGGACAGCAGTACTTAATTTTTCAACTTTGAACCGAACAGGAAAAACAATCCAATGTTGAGATCAGGCTTGGTTTTTAGAACCTGAGTTGAGATAATGAAAGTATCATGTTCATTTGAAAGCAGATAGGGCTATGCTGGCCATGGCCTCTCATCTAATTCCTGCCCAACCATAAAGCAGTATGGCTCCTACCAGTTACAGAAAGCTTTGGCACTGACAGTGGTTTTCGAAGTACAGTCCTGGGACTGGCAGCATCAGTAGCACCTGGGACTTCCTGGAAATGTACACTCGGTGAATCACACCTTCTGAATCTGAAACCCTGGGAAATGGGGCCTGTGATCTGGGCTTTAACAAACTCTCCAGGGGATTCTGATCACACTTGAGTTTGAAGACTCCTGGGCTGTGATCTCAATGGCACCCATGAGGTTCTGAGAACAACTCTTAAGCAGACAGCAAATCATGAGCACCTACTAGATGACAGAGGTACAGAGCTTTCCTAAAAGGTTCTAGTAGGAGCCTCAGAGAGCCTCAGAGAGGCTCTCGTCTTGGCAGGTGCAGTTCTGGATGCCAGGATTGGGCAGCATGGTGGCCAGAGACGGGTCAGAATGAAGCATGACTGAAGACCTGGAACTCTTTCTCTAGACATGGGTTGAAAATACCCCTGGGTAAAGAGCACATGAGTTTCTTTGTACTATTCTTGCATCTTTTTGTGATTCTATAGTTATTTCTAGATAAAAAGTTAAAAATAACACCCAAGATCTTCTGGATTTTTCAAAGTGCTGGCCTATCTAGTTCACATTTGAGTTGAGGGAGAAAAATAATGAGCCTTCCCCTGAGTAGCAGTTAAACCCATCTGTAGTCTAACTCGAACCTTCTTTGAAACCTTTTCAGAAGCAAAAAGACAAATCTCATAAGAGGATGAGGTTCATTCTACCCACATCTAGGAGTTGTCCTCTGTTTTTTGAGTACCAAAACCAAAGTCACTGCCGTTGAGTTGATCCCTACTCATAGCAACCCCTCCTTGGGTTTCCGAGGCAGTATCGCTATGGATGTAGATTGCCCAGTCTTCTTTCCGAGGAGTAGCTGGTGAGTTTGAACCTCCAGCCTTCTGGTTAGCAGTCACATGCCTCAGGTGCTACACCATTAGAGCTCCTATTTTTTTGAGCAAGTGGTTATATTTCTTTAAAATCCTTTCTAGGGAGATACAGGAACATCACAGCCTGCAGTTCCTGCAATGAAACTGTGTGTTGGGTGGAAAGCTGGACTTTGAGGCAGATTCTGTACACTGAGACAGGGAAAGAGGAGCCCCTCACAGGGTACACATGCATGCCTCCACTTCACGCTAGTCACTCACTTCCTCTGTTAACATCCTGTTAAGTGCTTGATTGGAAGGCAAAATGGACCATGCATGTTTAAAGACCAAGTTGGCAGCAAAGCAGACTCTTTTAAGGAGCTGTTAGTCTCTGTATTACGAGAGGAAGAGAATGTAGAATTGTGAGATCTCTCTCCATGTAACAAGTACAGTAGCTCCACAGGAGAAGTGATGAAGAAAGCTCAGTCTAATCTCTGGGCATAGAGTTTGCAAGAAGTGCCATTTTCAACAATACAAGAAGATGGGCAAGTCCAGAAGCACAGGTCACCTTCTAGGAACACTGCATTTTTGCTGCCCAGAGGCAGTGTAAGGTCCATGAGAAGCTGAAGGAGAAAGGCTCAGAGAAAGAATGCAGTGCATCTTTCTTTTGATTATAATTAGGCGTTATATGACTATGTTCAGATCTCATGAAGCTTCTGTGTCTCTAGTTTGCTGGGATAGTTACCCCAGCTCACACATTGGACATGGAGTTGTGTGAATGCTTTTTTCCTTAGTCAATGGAGAGAGATAAAAGATTGCTGTAAATTTCTGGGGCAGGTGGCAAGCTGGTTTACGGAATGCAAGGCGATGAGGACCTCTGGCTTACGGAAAGTAGCATGAATTAATAATCATTTAATTGGCTGCTCCATTATGTTGCTGGTTTGGGAGATGGAAGTTTAGATGGAGGGGCTGTCAGTGGTACTTTAGCTAAGAGTCTGATGGTTGAGAAGTGGGGGCAGTGGCTGCCTTTGGCTTCTTCACAAGGATCAAATGTCAGGCAGCATCCCAGGCCCTCGGTGGACTCACCTTGGGGCCTCCAAAAGGAAGAGGATCAGCACTTTGGTAAAAACCTCCTCCGAGTGCCACTTTACCGTGAAGAAAGGAAATGGAGAAGAAACTTCCCAGCAGTGTGGACAGTTCAGTGCCTGCCCAGCATCTCCCCAAAATGAGGTCCTTGGCTAGAAGGTTGGCTTATAGCACAGCATGCCCACCACAGCAAGAGCTCTGTTAGTGTGTTGAGTGATGAGATTAATTTTGCTCATGAAACTGAAACTAATTCTGCCAGTACTCTGGTTTCTTAGAGGGAAAGTGACTGTCTTGGCTAATGATTAGAGGAAGCCGAGAACTGGGAACTTTTTGGTTCCACTTCTGCTACATTTCCAACTTTCCTTCAGGTTTCTTTTTCATGAAGCAGCAACTCCATACCTAATCTGGCTTTAGTGTCATACAGGCCAAGTCACTAGGTGAGAAATGATGTGTGTGTTGGCATTAAATCCATCGGTAGTCTATGGCACTGCCAGTGTAACGCAAGCGTTCTGTGGCCAAAATCTCAATGACTTGGATTGTGACTCTGTTGGGGAGGATTGGGTGCAAATTTGTACCTGGGAAGAGCAGCTTTGTCAGTTATAGTTACAGGGGACTGTTAATGTTTCAGGCCTCTCTTTCTCCCATTACTGACCACTTACAAGTTTCCTAAATGACACCATCCTTGTCTGTTCATTAAAGTCAATCACATTCTACAGGAAGCTTTGCTAGCCTAGAGTTTTAATTACTCTATGAGTTCGAAAGTATTAACACCATTTCTTGAAAATTAGGAAGAAAAAAAATTGGATGAATTCAGATCGGCACTCTTTCTTACTTTCTCTAATTAGTGTGGAGAGGACGAATAACTTTTAAAATAATTATTTTTAGAAGTTAAATGCTTCTTAAAGAAATGTGATGAAAACAGGATGTGTGAAGTTGACGTCTCCATTGGTAAATTTTTTTTTTTCCTCCAAAGGAAGCCGGTGACTACTGTATTTCTTTGTAACATGGAACGTGTTTGCTTCCGATCTAGCGGAAGCTAATAGAATAGAGTGAGGCATTAGGAAGCAGATCTGTCTCTCTTAGTAACTTTGTCACCTTGTAAGTGCCATCCTATCACAGTTCAGGGGGAGATGGTGACTCGGGGCCCAGAAAGGCTACTTTGAATTTTCTGTGCTGTAGACCAAGGAAGACGCCAGCCCTTCCCTTGCCTCTTCAGCATGTTTGGTAGGACAACCATAATACGCAGCCAGTTGAACAAGTGCTTTTTTACTCTTTGGAAAGTCTGTGTAGCAAGGAATCCCAAGCTCGCATCTGTTAGTTTTCCGTTGAGGTCTGAATAGCGTTTCCCGTTCGCCTAGCTTTATGTGTGGTAAGTCATTTATAGCAGGTACACTCACCTAATTCCTTGACACAATTTTATCTCCTTTGAAACGCCAAGAACCTAGCATGTTGCCTATGGAAAATTCGTTGACATTTAACATGTCATGTCATACGACATAACTATCAAAATGAGTAAAACAGCTTTAACTAGCAAAGTAAAAAATAGCACCTGATGTTTTGCACAGTATGGATCCAAATGTAAACCTTCTCATGGAGAGTTGAATTTAAATTCTAAACCATTTAATTTTAACATTAAGTGTAATATAACTACATGCCAGACTTAGAAAATGGTCTCTGATGATGTCACCTTACTACTGCGATCATTTTCTTGTCTTTTTTCTTACTGCCTTTTTTTTTTTTCACATAGCAGTTACATGGTATAATGCACTTTTCATGATTTTTTTTCCATTGAACATTCTCAAAGATTCTTCCATATTGCTTCATAGCTGTCATTTTTAATGTCTTCTAATACTCAACAGAATGGCTGTGTACCATTATCCATAGCCATGCCGTTTTAAGACATAGATTGTTTGCAGTTCATTTAAAAAAAAAAAAAAAAAACAAGCAAACCTGCAATATCTGGGGATAGGGCACTAAGAAGAAGAAGAAAAAAAAAAAAAAAAAAAAAAACACTGTAGGCAGTAACTCAAGTTGTTTGGCTTTATGGTTACCATTGTAACCAAAGGTTCCAGGCACTGACTGTTTAAACTTGGCCTTGTCTCAGAAGCACATCTATTTTCATTTTGCCAATGTGAGATCTTAGTGGGCTCAAAGTGGTACCTTTTTTTAAATTTTTTTAAATAGTGTTTTCTGTATTGTGACATCTCTCCTAGAATTTAAAATTTAGGAGAGTCTTCAAAGCAGAAAACCAGTTCTCTTTCTGTGTCCCCGCATTCACCAGCCTCATTTACTTACGCCTACGACGTGTGCTAGTGAGAGAGGTAAAGTGGGCGTGGATTCTGAGACTGGCCTTTTTGAAGTGGTTCCGAGAGAGAAGCTTCAGGAGACCTGGAACTGTCTTTTGGCCTGTCACAAGGCCTTAGGCAGCAGCTGATGGAGAACTTGCACAACTGTATGCCAGTCTCTGGAAAGAAACTGTGTGGAGATTTGGGTCCTATGTCTTGATGGGGGTTGCTGTTTTCATATCCAAGGTCAAGCTAGTAAGGGGGCTGTGTCACCTGTGGTTAACCTAACTCTTAGAAGCAGGCCCCCACATCACCCAGGGAAAAGCAGCGGATTGACTTTGGGTGCTTTCCTTGTGAGGGAATCTCTTATGCGAATGGATGGCTTTGTCTTTAGAGAAGGAGCTCATGAGCAGCAGGTCGCTGGTGGCCAGTTCTAGACAGATTTGATCAAATAACAATGCTAGTTGTCCTGGACAGAAGGGGATTGAACCCCAGAAGGCTTCGCACCTATCGTATGAAATATCGTAGTATTTCCTATGATAGATAGGGCTGTTAGAATATGAGAAGAATCAGTGAGCGAGTACTGATTTTTTAAAAATACTTTATAAGGATTCTGTAGCTCAAGCTCACAAAGGAAGCTTTAGAATTCCAGC
>NW_006921654.1:8149986-8174957 GCF_000298275.1 Orycteropus afer afer
AATACTTTATAAGGATTCTGTAGCTCAAGCTCACAAAGGAAGCTTTAGAATTCCAGCACAGTTTGAGAGTTTGAATGAAAAAAAAAAAAAAAAAATCGTAGATGGTCCCATCTCCATGGAGGGGGTAAGACTAGTGGCTTCTGAAAGCAGAATTCTCCCTTTAGCCACCTTGCCCCAATTCACGGTTGAGGGAAGAGGTGGCTCTCCGGTCCTACAAGGAGCAGATGCTGCACCGGGCTGCTGTTTGCCTTTCAGCGACAAGTCAGTGCCATGAGTTGGTGGTCTCTGCCTCCATGCCGGTTCATTCCACCCATCACCTGCACAATTGACCGTCATTCCGAAGAGGGTGTGGCAGGCAGATTGACAGCTGTTTGCAAGGTGGGGTCACAGTCCTGAGAAGCGAGTGGTGTTTCAGGTCAGACTAACTAAAGAAGAGACAGGGCCGGGTGTTTGGAATAGAATCTGTGTCTTGTTTTGCCTCTGGAGGGTGGAGGGGCAGATAACAGCTCTTTTCCTAACTGTGAGCTCTTGGCTCACCAACTGGGGTGGAAACAGGGAAGGCAAAGGATGGCTGAGATAAATAAGCATCTACATGTCACCTGATGCCTCTCTTCTCTCCCCATTGTTAGAATGCATTTGAATAGCTAATCTGTGGAAGATAGCCACTGAACAAAAGTGAAAATGATGGAGAACAGAGAACTTTCAGGGAGAGGGGCAGGAATAACTTCAGTTCCTGAAACGTTAATTAAAGAGCCCTGTTGTGGGAGTGTTCAGGCTAGGGCACATCTGTCTGTAGTGTCTAAAACCTGTGATGTGAGGTTCTGCAGGATCAGGTTGGCAGGGGGCCAGGAGATGGGAAGTGGGCCATGGGGGAACTGGTCTAGAATGTTACAGCACCTAGTTAATCGGTAGCCAGTCCATCACATTAAATATCCAGCCGTCATATATTACCTTTCAAGTGAAAATGAATAACTCCCATTAAGAGCAAAATGGGTTTGAAGTCGATTCGAGACAGATTAAAGTACTGTTATGAATATGTGTGTTGGGAGGAGGAGGGGTTTGTGTGTAATATGCTTGTCCTTGTACTTTTTAAATAATAGATGTCCTGCAAACTTATGTAGACCAGGTTACCAAGATACTGGGGTTAAAGGTCACAAGATGTGCATTCTGGGAAGAGCATCAACTTCCTGGAATATTTCCTGCATCTAGCATGGCTTTTTTTTTTTTTTTT
The DNA here is from genome assembly GCF_000298275.1 of Orycteropus afer afer. Lineage (NCBI taxonomy): Eukaryota > Metazoa > Chordata > Mammalia > Tubulidentata > Orycteropodidae > Orycteropus > Orycteropus afer. The sequence continues at coordinate 8,151,218 of NW_006921654.1, forward strand.
TTCAAAATTATTTTGTGGCGTTCAGTGAGTAAAATTAATTTTCTAAAATTGTCTATTAAAGTATAGGTCTATAATGACAGCATCTTGGTGTCCACATCACAGCAAATTTCACAGCTAAGCATGCAGTGCAAATGCATGCTAGATAATTTCACACGGTGAGACAGAAAGCAGCTTTATACAGGGGTAAAAGGAGGAAGCTCTCAAAATCAGTGTCCTAAATCCTAAATCAGATTATTTTATGGGTATGTATTTTGTTATTGCCATTTTTAGGGGGATTTTTTTCCTATTGATTTTTTTTTTAGCAAAATTAAGAAAAACAGCCCTACATTGAAAGCAAGTGAGAGGCTACTGACCAGGTTTGGAACAGCCAAAGGCGGCCATCCTGGAACCTGTGTTACACTGGAAGAGCCCCTTCCCTGTGGTTCCCTTCACATGGCTGTTCACATCCCAATCTTCCAGAGCCCTTTCCACACTTCAGAGAACCACTTCCACACCCACTGTTTGCTACTTAAGTCCCATGTGACTGTCCTCATCAATTAGTGTTTTGGTTTTGGGGTAGGGAAAAGGGTATGGAAGGGATGGTTTGGGCAAGCAGATAGGAAACTTTACCCGCTCTGAATAAACTCTTGTGTCTGTAGCACTGGCTACATTATAACTTGGATTAATGCCCTGCCTGGTTCCACTCCTCAACTGCTTCCCAAAAGCAACTGCTAAACCCAAAGTTGATTTTTCCACATGTTCATATACAGAGATCCATGTAAACCTTTCTCAGATTCTCATGTCGCCTATGATATGTCCCCTGAGATTCCAAGACTTAGGACAATAAAGTTGTGCACATGTAGTTTACCTATGAAAAAAGAAGAATGAACAATGGGCACCTGGTACTCAGGTGACTGAGTGGTTGGCAGGCGAAGCAGCCACCCTCACTCAGCCTACTGCCCTGCACAGCCAGCAGACTGTGTCTTGATTGGGGGACATGAGAGCAGCTTAAAACCATGTAAATCCAATCCAGAGCCTTCTACCCCATTTCTTCATCTTCTTTTCCTGTTGTTCAGTTGTTAAAATTAGTGGCTAGGATTCATGAGGGGAGGAAAAAACACTTGCTTCTTTTCTACATGCTTGAGAAGTCAGTCTGGATGCTCATCCTTCTTGGAAGGTTGTGTTTCCAGAAAATCCTGTGCTGTAAATGAATGTTGATTTTCACCTAACACAAACCCTGTGAGAGCTGGCCTGGTCTGGCTGCTGTATTTCTTCTTCCACTTTCTCTTCCAGCCTCATCCAGCCAAGCGGAGAAGGACCTGACAGATTCTCCTGCAACCTCCAAACGCATCTCCTTCCCAGGTAGCACCGGGTCTCCCCTCTCTGCAAAGCGACCAAAAACATCTGAGGAGACTAAACCAGAGCAGGTGAGCCTAGCAGGGGTCCCTGCTGCGGGGGGAGCGTGTTCGACAGTGGTGGGAAATGAACTCTTGGATGGGTGGGCTCGGGGCAGACGAAGTTGCTGGTGGGAAGTGAAGATTAAGCCACAGGGGTGGGTATGTTCCCCACAGATGTACCAGTGTCCATACTGCAAGTACAGCAACGCTGACGTCAACCGGCTCCGGGTGCACGCCATGACGCAGCACTCAGTGCAGCCCATGCTTCGCTGCCCTCTGTGCCAGGACATGCTCAACAACAAGATCCACCTCCAGCTGCACCTCACCCACCTCCACAGCGTGGCACCTGACTGCGTGGAGAAGCTCATTATGACGGTAAGGCGGCAGGCACGGTGCCCCGTGGCTTTTCTTTCCCCAGAGGTCAAAGCAATAGCATGGACAAGACACTGTGCTGCTAGCAGAGAAAGCCAGTGTGGAGTTGGAAGTGTCAGAAAAGTGGTGTCGTTCTGTGACCTTTGTTCTACTGCATTGCCTTAGGCTGGGCATGATGGGGCCCCAAATGCAGACTACATACGTGTTTTTCAACCTCCCTTACCTTCCTCTCTCTCCCCTCCAGACACAGAGGAATAGCCATTTATATGTAGAAATTGTTATTCATATTTCCCAAACTTTACTGAGCAGGTCAAGTTCTAGGTTGCTCTTATGTGAGTTATGTCTCATTTCATCCTTACAACAGTCCTGTTTAGAAAACAAAAAGGAGGACTGACATGTTCACAGTAATGGATGAGAAAACGGAGGCTTAGAAAAATTAGTGTACTTGATGCTGATTTCAAATGGCAGAGTTGAGATTTGAATTGACATTTTCCAGCTCCAGGAATATGGCCTTAGAACATCAGTTTCTCAAGTGGATACTTCTGTTTGCAAAGCCCCCAAGAATGGTCAGTTGGCTGTAACATGTCAAGTCATGAATGTGGGCTTTGCGTCTTGAACATGATGTTGCTGCATCGGCAGGTTTTGAAAGCACAGTTCTTAGTGGCCACTATAAACATGGCCCACAAAGTCAGCATAATGACTTAAATCTAATGTTAACGTGAAAACTTTTCAAAATACCACAGGTGATACTAATGCCCCACTTTTGATTTATTATATTTTTCTATTATTTTTTATTAGGCTGTTGTCAGAGCCTGCTTCTTTGTTTTGTGAAAGGAAAAACCACCAAAAAGAATTATTCTTACCTCTTAACTTAGCATTATTTCAATGGTAGAGTAATAAGAAGTTAATCTGATTGCCTTTTCATGGGAAGATTCCCAGATAATTGGTGTGGAATTCCACATTATAAGATGCAGGCCACAGCATATATAACCTCTAGGCATCTCCTATTCCATTTGATGATGTGAAATTAATGAATATTGTTGCAGGTGATATTACTAGCATATAACTGATGATGCATCAAGACAACTTTAGCCAGCCAGTGGGAAACTCTAGCATGAATATTATTTCAGAGATCTTGCAGGTTATAAATTCACATTCCATGGGTGTTTTCTGTTAGATTGGTGAACACTGTTGAAAGATTCTGTAAGTGGATGGGTGGGTTTCTATGAATTACGTTTCCTCACCATTCTCATCAGCCTTGAAAGGGATTTTCCTAGGCCTCATCACACTTTCTATCACATGGTCTGCAGGAACCATGGTAGCCTGAAGTGAAAGAGCATGGGCAAGGATGCATTAGAGGTACCTAACTACATTTTTCTTTGATATCAGGTGATTATTTTTTTCTGTTTAATGTAAATCTCTAGTCTAGGAACTTTTGGCTGATAGTAATTTGTATGACCAGTTTTATAATAAAACACTTCATTTATATACCCCTAGGAGTACAGCATAAATTACATGTTATGTGCATGTATTTTGTATAGCAGCAGAGTAAAGCACACCTGAAGTAGTGAGTCTGGTGACCATTATAAATCTTGATTTGCCAACAAAGTCTTCAAGGACAGAATGCTACTGCATTTTGCTTGGGTCCCAGCTCATAAGGTATTTCTGGAGTCACCCAGTCACTGTCATCACTTTCTCAGGCAGTGATTCTCAGCCTTTTGGGAGACTCTGATGGAAACTGTTAGAGCCATGCTGAGGTCTTCTGTGTACACTAAAGTTTGACAACCACTCTTAACAGACCTCCATCAAGTATTCTGCACATAAAAAAGTGTCCTTTAATTGCCAGGGACCATAGGATATCCTAAAGTTCATCCGTGGAAATTGGTTAAGAAATATTGTTCTAGAAGAATCCTTGACACCATCATGTAGGAGAAACATTCTCTCTTGGGGTGCATAGGAACTTTCTACAGCAAATGATGAAGATGTTGTTCACACATTTCTGAAAAGAGTACAAACTATGAGGAATGTGTTGGTTATAGGAAGTCAGTTTGCTAGCAACAAGAGAATGGTAGTAGCTTCAGGAGTGAGTTAAAAATTGTAGAAAACAAACTGTAGTCATATTAGGGTTGTACTCTTTGCATAGAAATGGATGGTTGAGGGTAACTGTGTGCTCTTTACATAGGGACATGGAGTTAGTGCCATGGCTGTTGGTATTGAATTGGTTCTTCAAGTCATGAGGACGGTTTCTAGTGAACCAAATGATGCATTTCCAATTAGCTCCTGTAATTCACTGGTAAAGGAGGAACAGCCAAGGTTAGGGGGCATATGTAGCCATGCCACAGGGGCAGGCCAGAACGCTGCTGCGGGCTGGAGTCCTGAGCGTGGTCCCTGCAGCTGACGAATCAGAAGAGATGGCAGTGTCCTTCCTGAGAAGTTTGGTGTTAAAATGGAATTTGCAATTATTTTACAGCTAAGTGATTATAATGAACCTGTGGTTAAAATCATGCCCCTGGAGTGTATTTTATTACGATTTTATTAGAAAATTGGCCCTGAGAAAGTATCCGTTAGGCTTTCTGATTCTGTCTCTGCTCCTGGCCAACTAGAACAGGAACTCTGAAAACAACAGGATGGGAGATGCCTCTTAATTCAGAGCTCCATTTTCTAAACAATATCATTAAAAAATGGTCAGTCCACAGTCATTCCTCCTGCAGGAGGAGAAAGTGGTATGTGCTTTGTCCCCGAGTGGCCAGATGAACGGCAATGAGCAGAGTGACAGCTTCCTAGTCAGCTGCAGCCTCTGACTTCAGAGCAGGAAAAGCTGGCAAAATCCACCAAATAGAAAATTCCTGACGGGAGCCGAGTGTGTCCAGAGTGTCTAAAGCTGTAAACTCTGATAAACAGTCTTTGCAGTCTGAGTCCCAGGTCTCAGGATCTAGGGTTTTGGTCCCTCCAAAGTAAATTCCACCGCGATAGATGGAAATGGATTACTTTGTGCACACTATCTTTCCGTTCAGTTGTAAATGGAAAGCGTTTTGAGGAGGCTTCATTTAATAATACCTTATCAGACAGCTTTCAGGAACCTGCAGTGGCTAATATGTCTGTTGCTATGGTAACGGCTGCTTGCTTATACTCTGCATCTCATATCTATATCTTCCATGGGCCCCCTTTTACCAAGGAGGGGGCTTGAAAAATATTCTCTACTGGGGACAATTGTGGTGCTGGCCCTCCACTATGAAAACTGCACCCATAGCACTTCATTCTGCGTGGCCTGTTGGAAATAGCTCCAAATGGTGTCTTTACACACGTCAGTTGAAAGAAAGAAATCTGTAAACAGATTTAAGTACCCCTTGAGGCCTGGCTGGCAAGCCCACCCCCAATGGCAGTTGCACATAACTAAATCTGGTCTTTTTAGACAGAAGCTCCAGGTTTCAAGTAGGTGGTGGTGATGTAGAAACTGCTGCTCTGAGACCCCATTTTCATCATCGTTTGGAGAGAAAAAGTAGAGGAAGTTGGGACATGTTTCTGGAACTTAAATGAAAAAGGGAAAGCCCACCTACCACACTATTTCAATCGTGATGGATCACTGTCTGTTTAAGTGAGCATTACTGTAGGGAAATTTTCTTTGTCCCTCGATCACTTAAGAAAATATGGTCTCAAAATGGATACGGGGACTGGTTCTCACCTATTCTGCGAATGCCCTTTCTCTAGCCCTTCATCTTTTCTCCCCTCGGCGGTTCTCAGTGTCCCCTTTGCACCTTTCCTGGCCCTGGCCCTGCGCGCCTTGCAGTTTCCTGCCTCTCTCTTTGGAGAGCACTAGCTTGTCTCCTGTGATGCCTGGTCCCTTCTCTGCCTCTGTGCTGCAGGTGTGTCCTCGGGCTCTCCCCCTCCCTGCACAGGGGCTCTCCGGTGGCTGCCGGCCCTGGAGCTGTCGAACCTTCCTGGTACCAGCTATCTCACTTTGTCTCCATCTCAGAGGAAGGGAATGAAAATAATCGGGCTTCATTAATTCCAAGCCCTGTGAGATGATAGCCATTTGGAGCCCTGTTTGCCAATTAGATGGTCTAAATTAGAAGTGACCTTGGTATACTGCCACTGCTTGCCTCTCAGAGTCTAATGAAGCTTTTCTCTCCAATTCTTTCTCCTCCTCCACTCTCATTTCTGCCTGTGTGTGTGTGTGAACTGTTCCTGGGTTTCCTGTTCTCTCACCCACCTTCTCTTTTGGTCTTTCTCATTTCCAGTTTTCAAAATGTGGTTGGGGGCTATGTTTGTTCCTGGACCAAATGAACGTTAATATGGCCTTGCAGTTCTTACTTGTGGATACTAGGTTTTAAAGAGTGAAGCAATTGGATAGACAACCCCACAGAAGACATTTTAGAAAGATAACAAGAGAGACAACAACACAGTCCTGAGACCAGCTTAGCACATCTGCAGAAAAGAGAAGGGGGAAAAAACCAACCCCTGAAGCTCTCCTGAGAGCTGCCCTGGTTAGTTAGCTGCAGAAGTGCAGCAATACTTAGCATTACCTGTGACCATCTAGAGACCCACAGCCAGTGAGCAGGTGGAAGGCAGCTTTGGATAGACTAGGTAGAATGCCGAGTCCTGGAAAACAGGATTTAACTTCGTGCCTGCATTTCTGAGATGGCAAAAGAACCTCATTCGCAAAACTGGAGCGACTGGTAGGCCAGGTCTGTGCCAGGGGAGAATGCCTAAGGCCTCCCCTCTTGCTTCCTCTGTCTGAGGTTCTTCTATTGATTTTCACTGAGAAATGAAGGATTTGAGGCTTCCTTGAGAGTCTGAGTCTTGGCAAATCCAGTTTCACTTAGAATCATGGGCCTTTCCACCAGAAGTCCTACTTCGTTGAGCACTGCCAAGGCCCTAGGGATAAGGGTCTCAGAGAAGCCAGATCCAACACTTTTCCTAAGAAGAGCTCTTCCCTTTCACCACATAGAACGTGCTGGTTGCATTGATCTAACCTGGGCCAGCCTGTCTGAGGCTGGTCTTGAGCAGCGAATTTGCACCCAGAGGCCCATAACATTCGAACTAGCAAAGCATACCCCTTGGCTGTACAGGATGTTGTTTAAACGGCTATTCTGCAGTCACATCCTGGAGAAAGGGAGGAGGTCCCTCATAATGCCTTCCACCAAGCGGGAATAAACATCTCAGACCCCTCATAAACGGGATCAGATCCACATTAAGAATCTTGAAAGGCATTAAGTCATAATCTAAAATGATGATGAAAGAAGGATCCTTGATTACATGAATTTAGGGAAACCCTAGATTAAACTTCAAGACTTCCTGGAGCATTTTTCTGCTAGTGTGCCTTTTGGAAATCTGAATGAGGAATATGTATCATTGTTTCCCAAATGCCTAGATCTCAAAAATAAACATATGCATTACAAATGAAGGACAGATTTAAAAAAAATAAACGATGGGCCAAGCACAGAGGAGGCAGGAACTAGATACTAGGAATGGCCTGTGTCACCTCTCTTGGACAAAGGCTATTAATGAGTCCATGGATTTCCCACTGGGGAGCCTGTGATCCCCTGCAGTGTGCTGCATGTGGGGGTGTTCTCTGAGGGTCTACGGCTTTCCTCACATTTGTAAGCAGTCTGTAAGCGCTAAAGGATATTCTGGATTGTAAGCTTCTGATGAAGGGTGAGCAGAGTCATGTGATACCCTTTCTTCTCAACAGCTGAGTTTTTTGAGAATTGCTTTAGTTGGAAGAGTTTCTCTATCAGTGGAGAGCGCCTCTGTTTCTGATGTTGTTGATGGGAATTGAATTGCTTGTGAAGATTTTCTGCGTTGGAGCAGAATGCTACCTTCTCCTGTCATACATGAGATCTGTTGATTAGGAAGAGGTTAGAGCCACTGTTTGTTTCCAGACTTTCTCCACAATTCCTACATTTCTATCAACTCTGCATGCCCTGGAGAGGGATAGAATTGACTTGTCTCAGAAGGGATGGCAGGGGAAGGCGTGAGATGTTCTAGAAGACCGTCACGGAACTGCTCTTTGCATTACCATGACCAATCTTGATAGAGCCCTTTTTACTCAGCTTTTTTGCAACTTACAGATTGAATATGCTGAACCAGAAAAATCTGTTTTAATATTTAATATTCTCAGGTACCCTTCATACAGTAGTAAGGAGGACACCATGTAATGTATTCAGTGTTTACAGGTTACAGATTATTGGAAGAGTCAGTGTAGTAAAAGTTTTAGGCCTACTGTCATCTAGCCAAACTGAAACTTTCTTTGGCTTTAGAGGTCAGGAGTAGACAGACAATGTGTATTATTTGTGTGGGGAGACAGGATCCAGTGATTTGAGGGACTCTCAGGTTGAGCACATGTGGGCTTGCTCTGGTTAGGATGGGCCCTGTTTGGACCTCTCCTGTATCTGTGTACTACTCCAGAGCTCTTAGCCAAAGAGAAGGCCTTTGAAGAACTGGGCCCAGCACAGTTGGGTGGTTTTCTTTTTGTGCCTTCCAAGTGTCTATCAGAGACTGTGCATGGCCGATCCATGCAGTTTGGTGGGCAGAGAAAACTGGAAAATAATGGGGACTCCAAGGCAAGGGTTGAAGGGTCGCCTTCACCTTTAGCCACCTCTCCTTTTCTTCTGGTAGCATAGTGCCTAAGGCACTTGACTGCGAACCAGAAGGCTGGCAGTTCAAACCCCCCAGCCACTCCTCAGAAGGAAGATGGGGCAATCTACTTCCGTAGCCATACTGCCTCGGAAACCCAAGGAGGGGTCGCCATGAGTCGGATCCGACTTGACGGCACATAACCACCACCACCTTTTCTTCAGTGAACTCTCTCAGAAGGATTATATTGATGGCTCTTTAGGAAAAAAGTGTGCAAGGTTGGTGGAAGAAGGAGGGATGAAAACAGGCAGGGGGCACGTTGAGATGTCAGAACTGATGTGTGGGGCCCTCTAGTAGCCCACACAGCAAGGCAGCTTCCATTGTTACCTGGTTGGTTAAGACACATGACATGAATAGATGCACCCCACCAGAATTTGTAGGTTCCTCTAGGGATCTTCTTTGCCTCCTGGGAGGAATTTCTTACCTGTGTTCAATTTTCAATTCCATATAGCAAACCATTTATTTCCTTCTCAGGGAGTAAAGGTGGGTATATAGTATAGCTAAGAAGATGCAGGTAGAGAAAAGTAATTCCTTAAACACATATGGGGCAAGACTTACACGTTTGGAGGCCCAGATTAAGATGCAGAGGAGCATGTGAGGTTGATGATTATATTTCGGGGAGAGTTAATTGACGGAAGGTGAAGGCAGACAAAGAACTGCTGCTTACTGCCTTCTTGAATCCCAATCAGGAATTATGATTAAAGTCGTGGCGAGACAACAGAGGGCTGATGAATTGGTGTCTTTTTTTTTTTTTTTTTCCCTCTCTCTCTCTCTTTTTTTTTTTTTTTTTTTGCCGTCATTCACACTTGATTGACTTCAACCTTTCAAGTGCAAAAGTCTCTCTTTTCCATTATTATTCATAGCCATCTGAGTTTTTCTAATTAAAGTGTATGAAAACAATTACTGATCCGTCGTACTGAGTCTGTTAGAGGGGATGTCTGCCTTACTGTAATGTGTATAAAAAGCCCACAGTTTTCTATAATGATGTGCAGCTGAGGTGTTAGATAATTTTATTCTTTTTTACTCTGTAGGCCATTTTTTTTTCCCTATATCTCTTGATTTGTTTTTCATAATTCCTTAAAGATCCCAGAAAAGAACTGATGGTGCAGCTACAACCGAGAAAGGAGGTGGAGGGGGGAGTCTTTTTTCCTTCCCGTTTTTTCCCCTTTTGCCCCAAACCTCATGCTCCCCCTCTTCTGAGGACTATAAATTAATCGGTGACCTTTCACTTCTTGGATTCCCGCTGGACTCCCCAGGCACACTGGTCAGAAATGCTTTCTGTTAAAAGGAAAATAGATGGGATGAGTTTGGCCATTTCTGCTCCATTCCTAACGATTCATCAACACGAGACCGAACCAGCTGCTGCCAAGCTTTCTGTGAAGGTGCAGATGTCGGGAAGAGGAGGGATGCTGTGTCACACACGCACCTGTCATGCACCTGCTCTGAGGAAAGCCAGGCATTGCTCAGAACCTCCTCTACAGCGCGGGTTGCGTAGTTTCTGCACCTATAGGCATCTGGAGTGTGGAAATTACCCAACACCTTCAAATGTGGTGGGGAATTCCCTTAGTGGGGTCCATGGGGCAGCTGTCTAGGCTTCCTCCAGGCAGTTACGCCTGTAGCAGGGTTCCACTGAACCTGTCAGCAGCTACACTGAGCAAGGGCAGGATCTCCAAACCATTAAAAATTAATAGTAATTTATTTAAGATGTGATCTAATTTTGAACAGAAATCAAGTTCCAAAATCTCTGCAATTGCAAATAAAGATAGCACAGTAAAGTGTTTGATGGGAAAATAATACCAATGTGGGGCTGGGTGCCAGGTAGAAAGGGTAGTGGGAGCAAAGGGTAGTAGGAGCAGTGGTTTCTGTTTCTATAGATCACTCCATTTTCAGACCGTTATCAAGTGAGGACGATTTCTTGTTCACTTGGGAATACCACCCCCACCTACTTTTTCACCCCATAGTAGGCAAAGGGATAATGCAGCTTCTTAAACTAAGAACTTGTTCTCCTTACTTTGGGCATTGAGGGCTGGTTATCACATTAACAGAGAGGGACTAGTAACTCACTTGGATACGTTTCTGGCCTGATGGCAGGGACGACTGGAGAAATGGCTTGAGGATTTGACCTGAAGTTGTAGCTCATTTGATCCAGGCTCATTCCAGAATGGCTGTATAGGAAACAGTGGCTGTGGTCAGGGTGGGCTGTCATCTTGTGGCATGCCATCTGTGACCAGGACACTGGCCAGAGGCGCCCCCTGATGTTGCATGCTTCAGGCACGGACTCCAGGAGAAGACCTGGCTTAAGTGAGTCATGGGGAATGCTTGCTTGCTATTGATCTCAGCTTGTTTCCTAGAAAATCTGCCAGGGAGCCTGCGTGTCCTTAGCCTTCTCTTTGTTCTCGTCTTATTCCTACCCTTTCCTTTTCTCTTATTCCCCTCCTCTTCTTGCCTGAATACGTTTGAAAACAGTACTACAATGCTTCCCTGCTTCAAGATTACAGTGTACTTTACTAGGTATGATTTAATTAGGGCCCTTATTATGTTTTCAGCAGCTTAAGGTGGGCCTTTCAACTTATCTACCTAATTGGTTGCACACGAAGTTTCACAGCCCATGACAAAACATTGTCAGTGATCAAAGTCAAAATTCTGCATAAAGGAAAAATATTAATAATAAGATTATTCTTCAAGTGTGCACTGCTAATTATGTCCAGAATGTAACCGTAGAAACACTTTTGACTGATGTGAGCTTTGTCTAATAAACATGAATCTTCAGCGAGCTATGAAAAGTGACACCTCCGGCTTTACACTGGTGAAGGCTAATTTTGCTTATTAAATAATTTTTAAACTTTCCCTACCTTGTGCCGCTTTCTTCTCCATGTGACTCTGCTATCTCTCTGTCTCCTGCTCCCCAGGTGACCACCCCTGAGATGGTAATGCCCAGCAGCATGTTCCTCCCAGTGGCCATTCCAGATCGAGATGGGAATTCCAATTTGGAGGAGGCAGGAAAGCAACCTGGTTAGTATCACTATTCTTGACCCTGGAGAATAGAAATCAGACTGAAATCTCGAGCCAAAATTTCTACAGAGAAAGTGCCAAGCATTCTTTACAGTACTTCTAAGCAGAATGGAGCTAAGGAGCTACGTTATCGTCTGGCTTTGGCCATGCATTTGTATATTATTCATATGGTTTCAAGACAGACAATCACTGTGAGAACTAGCAGAACTTTGGTGTAGACCCCGTGTCCCCGCAGACTATACAGGGAGGATTGAATGACCAGAGACTCAGTCAGTAGGTCCGTAGAGCCATCATCCTAAGCTGTTAAATACTCCATCTCTGAGGATTTAATTAATAGGGCCTTGTGAAACGTGGGGTGATAGGATTACCTCTACATCAAGTTCTTGTCGAAGTCTTCTAGAATTGCCTTACTTTGAAGCATGAGTTGCACTTGGAAACAGTAAGTGCTGTTGGTCGCACCACACAGTGGTATGTACCTACCTCCTTAGGTCATTAGGCCTCTGTTTATGAGGCTCTCCCACCCCTCTCACCTCTTGAAAGTACCTAATATTTAAGCATTTAAGTTGGGAAACACTCGGTCACACCACTGCCCCACCTCTTCCCTTGTTAATGGTCAGGGTATGACGATTTCATTGTAGATAAATAATATATGCCACTTGCATGTTTGTTGTTTAGAGAAGACAGTCACAGTCAGATTCTGAGAAATGCCTGACAGTTGTTGTAAATGACCCAGTAGTTAGAAGAATATTCAGTTACCTAAAAGACATAGACGGGGAACCCAGTCTCAATCGGGTGTCTTTGAAAGCAATTCTTGAGAAATTGAGGATTCTGAATCAAGCAATTAAACACTGTTGAAAAGACTGAGATCTACGATAAGATTAAGAGTTGAAACTTTCTGTATTTTCTTTGCTTCACCTCTGTTCTGGTACACCCTGTTTCTAATATGGAATTCTGGGGAATCTGTGGAGAGAGTGTGTCCTTCAGGTTGGTTATTTCAAACCTCCTTGTCAGATTCTGTGTTAGTGAGAGTGAGGCCTCACTAGGTAGACAGCTCACTCTGGGTGCAGTCCTTGAAACAAAGCCACCTTTATCTTTGGGCTTCATGTTTTTTTACAGAAACCTCAGAGGATGTGGGAAAGAACATCTTGCCTTCAGTGAGTACAGAACACACTGGAGATTTGAAACCGTCTCCTGCTGACCCAGGCTCTGTGAGGGAAGACTCAGGCTTCCTCTGCTGGAAGAAGGGGTGCAATCAGGTTTTCAAAACTTCTGCTGCCCTTCAGACACATTTCAGTGAAGTTCACACCAAGAGACCTCAGCTGCCCGTGTCAGATCGCCACGTGTACAAATACCGCTGTAATCAGTGCAGCCTGGCATTTAAGACCATTGAAAAGTTGCAGCTCCATTCTCAGTACCACGTGATCAGAGCTGCCACCATGTGCTGTCTTTGTCAGCGTAGTTTCCGAACTTTCCAGGCTCTGAAAAAACACCTGGAGACAAGCCACCTGGAATTGAGTGAGGCTGACATCCAACAGCTTTATGGTGGCCTTCTAGTCAATGGGGACCTCCTGGCAATGGGAGACCCCACCCTGGCTGAGGACCACACCATAATAGTTGAGGAAGATAAGGAAGAAGAGAGTGACTTGGAAGATAAACAGAGCCCCATGGGCAGTGACTCTGGGTCGGTACAAGAAGACTCAGGCTCAGAGCCCAAGAGAGCTCTGCCTTTCAGAAAAGGCCCAAACTTCACCATGGAAAAATTTCTAGACCCCTCTCGCCCTTACAAGTGTACTGTCTGCAAGGAATCTTTCACTCAAAAGAACATCCTATTAGTGCACTACAATTCTGTCTCCCACCTGCATAAGTTAAAAAGAGCTCTACAAGAATCAGCAACTGGCCAGGCAGAACCCACCAGCAGCCCAGACAACAAACCTTTTAAGTGTAACACCTGTAATGTGGCCTACAGCCAGAGTTCCACTTTGGAGATCCACATGAGGTCTGTGTTGCATCAAACCAAGGCCCGGGCAGCCAAGCTAGAGGCTGCAAGTGGCAGTAACAGTGGGACTGGGAACAGCAGTAGTGTCTCCCTGAGCTCCTCCACCCCAAGTCCTGTGAGTACCAGTGGCAGTAACACCTTTAACACCACCAATCCAAGCAGTGCTGGTATTGCTCCGAGTTTGAGCCATGGGCCCACTGAAAGTGGAGGGATGCCACCCCTTGGGAATCCCGTGAGTGCCAACATCGCTTCTACTTCAGAGCCCAAAGAAGCCAATCGGAAGAAGCTGGCAGATATGATTGCCTCCAGGCAGCAGCAGCAGCAGCAGCAGCAGCAGCAGCAGCAAGCACAAACCTTGGCCCAGGCTCAGGCCCAAGTTCAAGCTCACCTGCAGCAAGAGCTGCAGCAGCAGGCTGCCCTGATCCAGTCACAGCTGTTCAACCCTACCCTCCTTCCTCACTTCCCCATGACCACTGAGACCCTGCTGCAGTTGCAGCAGCAGCAGCATCTCCTCTTCCCCTTCTACATCCCCAGTGCTGAGTTCCAGCTCAACCCCGAGGTGAGCTTGCCAGTGACCAGCGGGGCACTGACACTGACTGGGACGGGCCCCGGCCTGCTGGAAGATTTAAAGGCTCAGGCTCAGATCCCACAGCAGAGCCACCCACAGATCCTGCAGCAGCAACCGCAGCAGAGCCAGCTCTCTCTGTCCCAGAGTCACTGTGCCCTTCTTCAGTCAAGCCAACACCCCGAGAAGAAAAACAAATTAGCCCTCAAAGAAAAGGAGAAGGAAAGCCAGAGAGAGAGGGACAATGCCGAGGGGGGAGATAGCACCCCGGGGCCAAAGGAACCGCTGCCAGATACCCTGAAGGCCAAAGAGAAGAAGGAGTTGGCACCAGGGAACAGTTCTGAGCCTTCCATGCTCCCTCCTCGCATTGCCTCAGACGCCAGAGGGAACGCCACCAAGGCGCTGCTGGAGAACTTTGGCTTTGAGCTGGTCATTCAGTACAATGAGAACAAGCAGAAGGTGCAGAAGAAGAATGGCAAGACTGAGCAGGGAGAGCACCTGGAAAAGTTGGAGTGTGACTCCTGTGGGAAGTTGTTTTCCAACATCTTGATTTTGAAGAGTCATCAAGAGCACGTTCATCAGAATTACTTTCCCTTTAAACAGCTAGAGAGGTTTGCCAAACAGTACAGAGAGCACTATGACAAACTCTACCCTCTGAGGCCCCAGACCCCAGAGCCGCCACCTCCTCCCCCTCCCCCTCCCCCTCTTCCTGCAGCACCCCCTCAGCCAGCTTCCACACCAGCCCTTCCTGCGTCGGCCCCTCCCATCACATCTCCCACAACAGCTCCTACCCAGCCATCTGTTCCTCTCACCCAACTCTCCATGCCCATGGAGCTGCCCATCTTCTCACCACTGATGATGCAGACAATGCCCCTGCAGACCTTACCGGCTCAGCTGCCACCTCAGCTGGGGCCTGTGGAACCTCTGCCTGCAGACCTGGCCCAGCTCTACCAGCATCAGCTCAACCCCAGCCTGCTCCAGCAGCAAAATAAGAGACCTCGAACCAGGATCACGGACGACCAGCTCCGAGTCCTGCGGCAATATTTTGATATTAACAACTCCCCCAGTGAAGAACAGATCAAAGAGATGGCAGACAAGTCTGGGTTGCCCCAGAAAGTGATCAAGCACTGGTTCAGAAATACTCTCTTCAAAGAGCGGCAGCGCAACAAGGACTCCCCGTACAACTTCAGCAACCCTCCCATCACCAGTCTGGAGGAGCTCAAGATTGACTCCCGGCCCCCTTCACCAGAACCTCAGAAGCAGGAGTACTGGGGAAGCAAGAGGTCTTCAAGAACAAGGTTCACTGACTACCAGCTGCGGGTCCTGCAGGATTTTTTTGATGCCAATGCTTACCCCAAGGACGATGAATTTGAGCAACTCTCTAATTTATTGAACCTTCCAACCCGAGTCATAGTGGTATGGTTTCAAAATGCCCGACAGAAGGCCAGGAAAAATTATGAGAATCAGGGAGAGGGCAAAGATGGAGAGCGGCGTGAGCTTACCAACGATAGGTACATTCGGACGAGCAACTTGAACTACCAGTGCAAAAAATGCAGCCTGGTGTTTCAGCGCATCTTTGATCTCATCAAGCACCAGAAGAAGCTTTGTTACAAGGATGAAGATGAGGAGGGGCAGGACGACAGCCAAAATGAGGATTCCATGGACGCCATGGAAATCCTAACCCCCACTAGCTCTTCCTGCAGCACCCCAATGCCCTCACAGGCCTACATTGCCCCAGCTCCGTCAGCCAATACAGCATCCTCCACCTTCTTGCAGCTTACGGCAGAGGCTGATGAACTGGCCGCCTTCAGTTCAAAAGCAGAAGCAAGTGATGAGAAACCAAAGCAAGCTGACCCTCCCAGTGCACAGCCCAACCACACCCAAGAGAAGCAAGGGCAACCAAAGCAAGAGCTGCAGCAGCAAGACCAGCCTGAGCAAAAGACAAATGCACCCCAACAAAAGCTCCCCCAGCTGGCTTCTCCCCCTTCATTACCACAGCCACCTCCACAGGCAGCCCCTCCTCAGTGCCCCTTACCTCAGTCAAGCCCCAGTCCTTCCCAGCTCTCCCACCTTCCCCTCAAGCCCCTCCACACGTCAACTCCTCAACAGTTGGCAAACCTACCTCCTCAGCTAATCCCCTACCAGTGTGACCAGTGTAAATTGGCATTTCCATCCTTTGAGCACTGGCAGGAGCATCAGCAGCTTCACTTTCTGAGTGCACAGAGCCAGTTCATCCACCCGCAGTTTTTGGACAGATCACTGGATATGCCTTTCATGCTGTTTGACCCCAGTAACCCACTCCTGGCCAGCCAGCTGCTCTCGGGGGCCATCCCTCAGATTCCAGCAAGCTCAGCCACTTCTCCGTCAACCCCAACCTCCACAATGAACACCCTGAAGAGAAAGCTGGAGGAAAAGGCCAGCGCGAGCCCTGGCGAAAATGACAGTGGGACAGGAGAAGAACCTCAGAGAGACAAGCGTTTGAGGACGACCATTACACCAGAGCAGCTCGAAATTCTCTACCAAAAGTATCTACTGGACTCCAATCCAACTCGAAAGATGTTGGATCACATTGCGCACGAGGTGGGCTTGAAGAAACGTGTGGTGCAAGTTTGGTTTCAGAATACCCGAGCTCGGGAAAGGAAAGGACAGTTCCGGGCTGTGGGTCCAGCTCAGGCCCACAGGAGGTGCCCCTTTTGCAGAGCACTCTTCAAAGCCAAGACTGCCCTGGAGGCTCACATCCGGTCTCGCCACTGGCATGAAGCCAAGAGAGCTGGCTATAACCTCACTCTATCTGCAATGCTGTTAGACTGTGATGGGGGGCTTCAGATGAAAGGAGATATTTTTGATGGAACTAGCTTTTCTCACCTACCCCCAAGCAGTGGCGATGGCCAGGGTGTTCCCCTCTCACCTGTGAGTAAAACCATGGAGTTATCGCCCAGAACTCTCCTTAGCCCTTCCTCTATCAAAGTGGAAGGGATTGAAGACTTTGAAAGCCCCTCTATGTCCTCAGTTAATCTAAACTTTGACCAAACTAAGCTGGACAATGACGACTGTTCCTCTGTCAACACGGCAATCACAGATACCACCACTGGAGACGAGGGCAATGCAGATAACGACAGTGCCACAGGAATAGCAACTGAAACCAAATCTTCGGCGCCTAATGAAGGGTTGACCAAAGCCGCCATGATGGCAATGTCCGAGTATGAAGATCGGTTGTCTTCGGGTCTGGTCAGCCCAGCCCCGAGCTTTTACAGCAAGGAGTATGACAATGAAGGCACAGTGGACTACAGTGAGACCTCAAGCCTTGCAGACCCTTGCTCCCCGAGTCCTGGTGCAAGCGGGTCGACAGGCAAATCTGGAGATAGCGGGGATAGGCCTGGGCAGAAACGTTTTCGCACTCAAATGACCAATCTGCAGCTAAAGGTCCTCAAGTCATGCTTTAATGACTACAGGACGCCCACCATGCTAGAGTGTGAGGTCCTGGGCAATGACATTGGACTGCCAAAGAGAGTTGTTCAGGTCTGGTTCCAGAATGCCCGGGCAAAAGAAAAGAAGTCCAAGTTAAGCATGGCCAAGCATTTTGGTATAAACCAAACAAGTTATGAGGGACCCAAAACAGAGTGCACTTTGTGTGGCATCAAGTACAGCGCTCGGCTGTCTGTACGTGACCATATCTTTTCCCAACAGCATATCTCCAAAGTTAAAGACACTATCGGAAGCCAGTTGGACAAGGAGAAAGAGTACTTTGACCCAGCCACTGTACGACAGTTGATGGCTCAACAAGAGTTGGACCGGATTAAAAAGGCTAACGAGGTGCTCGGCCTGGCAGCTCAGCAGCAGGGCATGTTTGACGGCGCCCCTCTCCAGGCGCTGAACCTCCCTGCAGCATACCCAGCACTCCAGGGCATTCCTCCTGTGCTGCTCCCCGGCCTCAACAGCCCCTCCTTGCCAGGCTTTACTCCATCCAACACAGGTGGGTGCGGTTTGAGGCGATTCTTTTAGTTTTAAAGAGCTACTCAGCTAAGAGTTTTATCCTGGGGCTAACCATCCAGAAGCCGCCCAGGACCTGTAGGACGCTCCCTTTGGAGTTGTCTAACAGCAACAGGCTTCAGTTCCTTCCCATTTAGTCTCCCTGTCGCCGCTACGCATCTGATTCTTGGCCTTGCTAGGTGTGAAGAAGCAGTCTCTTCTGAAACCACTCTTCTGCCTGTGTTCACTGGCCCAAACGGGGGGTGTGCTAGAGAGGAAATCTTGAGGGTCCAGGCATACCGACTCCCGAGGTATTTTCCAGGACAAAATTTTTCCAGGACGAAATTTCCATCAGAGACCCATTCAAGTAGCCCATCTAGCTACTGGTTGCAAATATCAGACACTTGAATGCCCTAGCTAGTGGGTCATCCCCTAAGGAAACTGGTTCAAGATGATTTAAATCAATTCTTTTAGAGTTGCTTGCTCTGGATGGAAACTGCTATCAGGAAGCAGGTATTCTGTGATGAGGCCTTAACTCCAGGTGTTCTGGCCTTCTTTTCATCAGAACAGTGCTACATTAAGCTTCTAATAAAGTTGCCTTTCTACTCGAATGTACTGGCCCGGAGTCTTGTACTGGGCAAAGTGGTTCTGAATTTCGACACGTTCGTCGTCCACACAAAGAATGTTAATGTGCATTTTAGGGGTTCTCAGTCACCCCTTTGTTTCCTTTTGCCCATCCCCTTCCTCTTTTATGCAGTCCTAACTATTTAGCACTCCGGTATTTCCACTGAATAGCAAGTTTTAGTTTTTCCTATCTACCTTTCTTGTTCCTCCATCCATTCTCATCCATCTTTTGTAAATTGGACCTTGACTGCCAGTATTCTGTGAGGTTGAGACACAAATCAGCATCTTTACCTGATGGCCTGCACTGGCCAGTGCACATTCGCCAAAGGAGGGCCCCTTAGAGTACACCTCCCTACCTTCAAAACATGTCCCTGTTTCCAGCGCTTGAAGTGGCTTGCTACTTCCTGGAACAGTTTTGGTGGTGGTTACAATTTTAGGCTGTGTTTTACAGACTATAAGGTTAAATCATTCCTGGTCCCAGTTTCTTATCCAACGAGAAGAACAAGACAAGAAGGCATTAGAAAGAGTTGCTTATGTGGGTTGGGAAGTAATGTTAGAGAATGATACTGAAATCAAAATCAGTTACGGAAACTGCCCAGGCATTTTACCCAAGCCATTTGCATAGGGACTTGGGAAGGCCCAGCATATCATACTAATGTGAAAGATTAGAATCAGAATGTCTGATCTATTCCCCTTGTTTTACAGATGAGAAAACTGAGGCCCAGAGAGGTCAAGACCATTCAGCAAGCTAGGGTAGGAGCCAGAGCTCCCACCCAGGCCTCCTGGCTCCCAGTGCTATGTGCTCCTTCCACAACACCCCATATGAGCCAGTCAGTCAACAGGTATATGTTTAGTGCTACTGAGGTTCTGACCACTTAGAGTGCACTCAAGAAAGATGTGCTCTTAATTATTCAAGGCAGACAGATGTACCCCAGTTTCCATAACCTGAGTGCAACACAGCTCTCAGGAGCACTAGATCTGGAATGGGAGGGAAATAACTCATGGTAATGAAGTCTCTTTCACATGTGAAGCCTAATGCTAAGCTCCTGCCTTTCATTTAATCCCTACAACCTCCATTTATTGTGGAAAGTTGAAGTTCCAAGAGATCAATTAATGGGCAAGATCACACAGCCCGTGTATGTTACCTGCGACCCACACCCAGTTGGTCTGACTCCAGAAGTGCCTGGCTAAGTTTTAGGGGTGAAATAATTTGCTCAAACCTGATTTTACAGATGAGAAACCTGATATCATAGACCTCTTGTGAGGATGTATTGAGCTACTGTGTCTAAGATGGCTAGTGCAGGGTTTAGTACAAGTACAGGTTCAAGAAGTGTTTCTTAAAGTTGGGATCACTTATGCAGGCCATCAGTTGAGGAGCTAGAAAGTCAGTTTAAGGTCTTCTTACACTTATCTTTCTCCAGAAAGCCTAAAGCCGTAGGGATGGGGAAATCCCAAATGTTTCTCTTCCATGTTCTGTTGATCTTTGGCCCCGAACCTGAGACCTGGAGCAGGTCCATTACCTTGTGGGTAATCCATTCTGTCTTGGCCTCTTTTGTGCCGCTTAACCGTTAAGACTTTACTTGTTTGCTCAGTAAAATCACGTCACATCTTCTCCTCTGGTTTTAGTCCCTTTTCGTGTTGAGGAAACTTGAGAGCTTAATCTCAGAGGTCCTTTGCTGCTATTTTTTTAAGAGTAAGTTCATGATGCTGTGGGAATCATCTTCCTTGGTCACCCGAACGTTGGTGGCTGTTGTACTAGAATTGGCAACCGGAGGCAACTTTGTTCTCTTCATCTAACATTTGAGGGTTTTTATAATACATTCCAGCAGTTTAGAGAACACTGCACCACTACCGCCAGAAATGGCCAGTGGTCTTCACAGTAGTTCAGAGAACACTGCACCACTACAGCCAGAAATGGCCAGTGGTCTTCATCCAGGTCACAGGGCCCTCTCTCAGGTCTGGGCTTCAGAGTGTGCTTTCTTCACAAGGACAGTGTCCCGTTTTGGAAACCATAGCCCAGCTTTCTGGCAGACGGTGGTCCAAAGGAAATCGAGGAGCGGTGGAATTTATGATTTGTCATTTTTGGAGCCCTTAAAAGGAGGTCTGGTGGAACGGTGGTTAAGGGTGGGACTGCTAACCAAAAGGTCAGTGGTTCAGCCCCACCAGCTGCTCCCTGAGAGAAAGATTCCGCAGTCTGCTCTGTAAAGATTACAGTCTTGGAAACCCTATGGGGCAGTTCCACTCCATCCTATGGAGTCACTGTGAGTCGGAATTGATGTGACAGCAATGGGTTTAAGTGTCCTCAGAAAGCAGAGAGATGTGTACTGTATAGTTTATTGGTTGTGGTCAATGAAGAGGTGTTGTGGTGGGCTGTGAGCTCTTCCATCACCCTGGGACAGAAGCCACAAACAAGGAGACAGCCGTGTGTCAGGGAGACTTTCAGATTCTGCAGGGGAGTGGTAGATTAGGGCTAAGTATGATTGGTGATGGGACTGTCGTCCCCTAAGTGGTGAATGCCTGTGGGCAGTGTGTGGTGTTGTAGGAGTTGTTGGTATCAGTACCTCAGAGACTGTTCCATTTTGGGCTCTGCTTTTCTCCTCTTTCTCTGACTGGCTATTCAAGCCTCTGCCAACCTTCCTGGATGTCATTCAGAGGCTGGAGCTGGAGGAGGAGTTTCTTCTCCAATAGACTCCAGAATCCTATTCCTAGATAATTACAGTTTTCAGCAGATTTATTGAAGCAAATCACTTGGGCCAAAGCAGTGGTCCAGGGTTCCCTGGGTGGAGGTTTGTTATTCCCGTGTTCTCTCTCTGCTTTCCTGTTCCTCCTCTTTCCTCTTCCAGTGGCTTCTGTCCCACTGCAGTACCAGGGATGTGGAGGGGCAAGCACATGTAGAGCCAGTTTGTTTGTTTATGTGGCCTTGGAGCCTTGGTTCAGACGGGTCCCAGCTGAAAACAACTGGTCAGGCACTTCCACACTACCTGCATTGAGCACAGCAGGCAGTATCTGGGATCCCAGGGCCGAGAAAACATGAACTAGCCAGTGCAGCATGTTGGGCAGGAAGAAGCTGAAAGTTGTTTAGCTGAAAAGTGCAAGTACGGGGGCTGACTTTGGACTGCATCCTGCTTATACAAGGCTGTCCAACCTTGGATCACAGCGGCCTAATCCCATTGTGCATGAGGTAGCCAGGAGTCAGGGCCCAACTTGACAGCAACTAACAATCCCACTGCAGTTGGAAACGTTGGTTTTGAGAGGAACCTTCAACTTTACACCCTGACACATCCAGCCATGTGTCACTGACCCAGGTGAAACACCAAGTGCTGCCTAACTTCCCCAGACTGACCTGTGATTTCCTTCTGTTTTCATTCCTTTCAGCTTTAACGTCTCCCAAACCGAACTTGATGGGTCTGCCCAGCACAACAGTTCCTTCCCCTGGCCTCCCCACCTCTGGATTACCAAATAAACCGTCCTCAGCCTCGCTGAGCTCCCCAACCCCAGCACAAGCCACCATGGCGATGGCGCCTCAGCAACCCTCCCAACCCCAGCAACAGCCACCGGTGCAGCAGCCGCCACCGCCAGCAGCGGCCCAGCCGCCACCTGCCCCACAGCTCCCGCTGCAGCAGCAGCCACGGAAGGACAAGGACGGTGAGAAAGGCAAGGAGAAGGCACACAAAGCCAAAGGGGAGCCCCTGCCCGTTCCCAAGAAGGAGAAAGGAGAGGCTCCCGCCGCGGCAGCACCCACCATTACTGCCCCACTGCCCACCATGGAGTACGCGGTGGATCCTGCGCAGCTGCAGGCCCTGCAGGCAGCCTTGACTTCGGACCCCACAGCGCTGCTCACGAGCCAGTTCCTTCCTTACTTTGTACCAGGCTTTTCTCCTTATTACGCCCCCCAGCTCCCTGGCGCCCTGCAGAGCGGTTACCTACAGCCGATGTACGGCATGGAAGGCCTGTTTCCCTACAGCCCTGCGCTGTCGCAGGCCCTGATGGGGCTGACCCCGGGCTCCCTACTGCAGCAGTACCAGCAATACCAGCAGAGCCTGCAGGAGGCGCTGCAGCAGCAGCGCCAGGCGCAGCCGCAGAAAGCGCAGCAGCCCAAAGCAGGCCCTGCCCCAGGCCCCCAGGGGGCTGCTTCCCCAGACCAAGACCCTGCCAAAGAATCCCCCAAAGCAGAAGAGCAGAAAATCGCACCCCGTGAGGTGTCCCCCCTCCTGCCGAAACCCCCCGAAGAGCCAGAAGCAGAAAGCAAAAGTGCGGACGCCCTCTGTGACCCCTTCATTGTTCCAAAGGTGCAGTACAAGTTGGTCTGCCGCAAGTGCCAGGCAGGCTTCGGTGACGAGGAGGCGGCCAGGAGCCACCTGAAGTCCCTCTGCTTCTTCGGCCAGTCTGTGGTGAACCTGCAAGAGATGGTGCTTCACGTCCCCACCGGCGGCAGCGGCGGTGGCGGCACCGGCGGCGGCGGCAGCGGCTCGTACCACTGCCTGGCGTGCGAGAGCGCGCTGTGTGGGGAGGAAGCTCTGAGTCAACATCTCGAGTCGGCCTTGCACAAACACAGAACAATCACGAGAGCAGCAAGAAACGCCAAAGAGCACCCTAGTTTATTACCTCACTCTGCCTGCTTCCCCGACCCTAGCACCGCATCTACCTCGCAGTCTGCCGCTCACTCAAACGACAGCCCCCCTCCCCCGTCGGCCGCCGCGCCCCCCGCCGCTTCCCCCCACGCCTCCCGGAAGTCATGGCCGCCAGTGGGCCCCCGGGCTGCGGCCGCCAAGCCCGCTTTTCCTCCTCTCTCCTCATCTTCAACGGTTACCTCAAGTTCATGCAGCACCTCAGGGGTTCAGCCCTCGATGCCAACAGACGACTATTCGGAGGAGTCTGACACGGATCTCAGCCAAAAGTCCGACGGACCGGCGAGCCCGGTGGAGGGTCCCAAAGACCCCAGCTGCCCCAAGGACAGTGGTCTGACCAGTGTAGGAACGGACACCTTCAGATTGTAAGCTTTGAAGATGAACAATACAAACAAATGAATTTAAATAAAAAAATTAACAAACCAATTTCAAAAATAGACTTAACTGCAATTCCAAAGCTTCTAACCAAAAAAAAAAAAAAAAAAGGAAAAAAAAGAAAAAGCGTGGGTTGTTTTCCCATATACCTATCTATGCCGGTGATTTTACATTCTCGTCTTTCCTT
>NW_006921654.1:8175317-8175978 GCF_000298275.1 Orycteropus afer afer
TTTTTTTTTTTTTTTTTTTAATTTTTTCCAGAAAAGATTTTTGGTTTTGTTAATTTAAAAACGGGCAGAAAGTATTTGAGAAAAACAATGTGAGCTGCTTTAGCTTTCTGGGGATTTTAAGGGTAGCTTTTCTGCTGAAGCCAATTTCAAGGGGAAAAGTTAAGTACGCCCACTTTCAGAAAAAAAAAAAACACCACACCCACACACACAGAGTGTTAAGGACTTGTAGCTTAAAAAAAATAAGTTTTAAAAACTGACTTTCTGTATTTATGATAGATATGACCATTTTTGGTGTTGAGTAGATTGTTGCATTGGAAATGAACTGAAGCAGTAATGGTAGATTTTAAAGGAAAAAAAAGAAAACCCTTTTGTGTACATTTAGCTTTTTGTATGGTCCAGCTGACAGCTCCTCATTTGATGTTGTCTTGTTCATTCCTAGCAGATAGATCGCAATCCGTTGATTCGCCTGAGCTTTTCTCCTCTTTGTCCTTAACTCCACTTTCCCCTTCCTCCTCCCACCTCCCACCCTGTAATCTCCCACTTAAGGTAGCGGCCTTCATTTCTTAGAGGGTAACTGCACATTATTTTATAAACTAAAAGAATTTCAAAGCGTTTTAGGGGTCACTAGGATCCTCACAGACTATTTTTGGTTGGGGAGTTA
>NW_006921654.1:8176090-8205778 GCF_000298275.1 Orycteropus afer afer
TTTTCTTAATCTTTCCGTTGTCTTTTCATTTACCCCCTTTTTTCCTTCTTTGATAGATGCTTCAAATATTCTTTTCCTCAACTAAATCATTAGCTTCAGTTTGTGTAATTGGATTGGTCCTTTTTTCTTAAAAAAAAGAGAAAAAAAAAAGAAAAAAAAAGTTTTTGATTAGGGGTTTGTTTTTGTTTTTCCTCTCTCCTCTCTCAGAAAAAGAAATCTCATGCTTTAAATAAAATCCAAAGACAAACCCTTTCCCTACTGATGCAGGGAAAGGGTTCTCGTTACTTGAGAATTTGTTTTTGATTTACACAAACAAGACTTAGTTTAATAAAAGGAAAAAAAAAAAAAAAAAAAAAGATTCCCAGGTTGTTTCTGTGCTGCTTCCGCAAGCGGAGAGGCCACTATGAACGACGGTTCCATGTACCAAAAGACCCATTTTTTACTTCAAAGTTTTGTCCTTGTGTTAGGCAGTCTGAGCAGCAAGTGATGCAGAGCGCAGCCAACAAGCAGAGAGCAATGTACCGAAAGCATAAAAACCCACCAGAGGTACTTGGTTTATGTTAACACCCATCTTCCCCTCACACACAGCACCACACACACCCTTCCTCATCCTAAAAAACATTCTGAACTTTCAAAGGAAAACTTTTTGTGCTGCTAAAAGGTAGATTTTGGAGACAAATAGACGCTTTGCTGTTTCACTTTCATAGCCAAACATCAGCAATCTCCCCTTGCCCCAAAAGTGTGAAGCCCTCTCCCCCTTCATTCTCTTCCTTCTGTTTCAAAAGGGAACTTTGAAGACTGTGAATGCAGGTCCATTCGGTCACCTTTCGGCTTCTCTCCCCTGAAGCCGCTCATCGACTTTGCAGAAAGACTGGAGCATTCCAAGATCTGAAAATGCATTTCTTTTTTCTCTTTTTCTTTGTTAGCCGGGACTGTTCTATTTTTATGAATTTGTTTTTAGTTTAATGGAAGAGTAGATTTCTGAACTGTTGTACATATTTCTAACTAGGCTGATGCACAGTGCAAATTCCTTTTTTAATTTTTGGTTTAAAGTAGAAATACTAAAGAGTACCATCTAACTATTCATACCAGTATCCAGTTGTAGCATAAGGTGTCAAAAACAAGTACACAAAACATTTGCCGTTTTAACAAGCTATTTTCTTTTAACGAGAATTCTTGTATTTTCTCCCTGTGTTTGAGATGAACATTTTTAAATTTTAAGGTTGTACAGTTTTTTTTCCATTATTTTATCTTGTTTGTAACTCTATGAAATATATATATATATATTTTTTGCCATTTACCTGTTGTATGTTACTCTGTGTCTGTATCATATAGAAAAAAAAAATGGTTTGTTTTTGTTTTGGGTTCTCTATGTGATACCAGTTAACAATTTAACACTAGCTTTACCTGTCCAATTCTACTAGGTCTTTTCCGAAATCTTTGTTTTTTCAAATGGTATTGCTTGGTAATAGTGCAATTTCTGTCCCTCCCCTGCCCCAACCTTAACTTCATTTCCTTGTAACTGTGCCCACCCGCACCCGGTGGTTTTCTTTTTTGAGCTACTGTGCCATCCTCCCTCTGTGAGGCGGAGTGCCTGTCAGTGTTGTGTATGCCATGCCGTGACCTGTGGGCGGGTCTGACGACAGCAGGACGCTGGGGTAGACTGGCCTCCACCCACCAGTGTTCCTCAGAGGGCTTCTGTGATTGTTTCAGCCTGGAGTGGGTTGCACAGGTAATGCTTTCCTCTACAACTGAACCGCCCACATACATGTTCATCCAAAAAAGAAAAAGATAATTCTCAGCATTAACCCAGAAGTAGCAAAGCAGTCAGTGATGATGGTGGAAATTAGAGGTCAAACATGAGCTCTTGAGATGTTCATGGGCTGACCTCCACTGTGGCTATGACCAGTATCGTTTAAAAAACATGAAGTTCACTATAATGCTCAACTGTGTGTTTAGACCGATTTTACTCCTGTCTGCTGCATAGTAGGTAGGTGAGTGTATCAACCCACTTCTAAATTAGTTCTTCGCCCCAGTTTTGTTTTTAATACTCCATAGTATGGGTTGGTGCTGGGCACCGTTCAGTCAGAGCACCAAATGGACCCCTAGAATGGAAGCCAATTCACCTATTCTTCCTCCGTCTTTCCAAAAAAAAAAAAAACAAGGAAAAGTTTAATACATCTAGGAAGTTTTTGTTTTGTTAAATTAAAAGCTATTTAAAGAGATGAATGTGGCCAAAGTTTTACACAATTGAAAATAAAGTAAAACAGACGGCATGTTTTAAAACCTGAGTTTATCAGGCATGGCAGGAAGTTGCAGGAGAGAGGGGCGGTGACCTAAGCCAGTGCACTTGATGTTCATGGACATATATTTTTTTTAAATAATAAATTAAATTAAACATTTTAAATAGAAGCATAAATTGAGTTGGTGGTTTGTTGGCGCTGAGATACTGCCCACTGTGAAACAAAGCTTTGATGAGTTTTTCTGTTTGTTTACTTTGGGGGGAGGGGGCAAGTTTGGGTAGGAAAGAAAGCATAAATGAACGTGACCCTGAGGTGAAGAGGTATATGAACAGCCTTTGCAATGTACAAAAAAAAAAAAAAAAAAATAGAGCAAGTGAAACCAAAAATGATGTTCTTGGTGTTTTTCTATAATGTAGTCTTGTTAGCTTTTTTGTTACTGTAACAATGCTGATCTCGAACTGTACCAAAATACATGGAGACTAACAAACAGAACCACATGGAACTTTCAAACTGAAAAAAAAAATTTGTCACAAAAACTTTGTTGTCATAGTTAAGTTGATTGTAGATGGTAATTAAATATACTCCTTTGAAAATATTTCATCAAGTATGTTTCCTGCTCATTGTGATACATTAAAAAAAAAATATGAGCAAAAGCGCATCTCTGTTACCAAATTTTGCGCGCGCGCGCGCGTG
This sequence comes from Orycteropus afer afer, assembly GCF_000298275.1. Classification (NCBI taxonomy): domain Eukaryota; kingdom Metazoa; phylum Chordata; class Mammalia; order Tubulidentata; family Orycteropodidae; genus Orycteropus; species Orycteropus afer. The sequence continues at coordinate 8,179,027 of NW_006921654.1, forward strand.
TGTGTGTGTGTGTGTGTGTGTGAGAGAGAGAGAGAACAGTCGGAAAAAGGTTGATGAGGAAAGTGTAAGCGTGAAGAGGCTTCTGAAGTTGTGTTGTCAGGGAGCACTGAATGACTGCAGCGTACTCAAATAGACACACAGGCTCCTTGCTATTTCTATGCTCCCCTGGACTTCCTGTCCCCAGGCACTCAGGAAGATGCCAGAAGTTTCTGCCATGATACCAGCCAGCCTATTTATTGGGAGGGATAAATCTGACCACTTGACCCCAGAGCCCTAATAGCACCTACATTTTCAATTCAAAAGTCTGTGAGAATTTTGGACATCTGATGCAATCATGAGCAAAGGAAGTTTTGGTAATGATCAGGTGAAAAGAGAGTTCAGTTTTTCCAAAATGGGAACCAAAATTTGTGTTTAAGACAGAAGGATATGAAAGGTAAGTTGAATAAAATAGATGATTGACTACACTACATTTACCTTTCCTAGCAAAGGATTAGGAAAGAACAGTGGCTGTAATGATGGGCTCAGGTACAGCAGAGACTGGGAGGCTGCCACTGGGCGGGGCAGTGTTCCCTTCTGCTGTACACAGGGTCGCTGTGAGTGGCACCTAAGGGCAGCAGCAGTAAAGGAACTGTCTAAACCTCCGATGGAGCTGAAGAAGTTGAGATGGAACGTTTGCACAACAGCAGTAGCAGAGTACAAGGGCATACACTATTACTCGGTCCTTTTATCAAACCCTCCCTTACCACAGAGAACGCCTGAAATTCACTAATAAGGAGTATATCTGAGAACAGGCCCAAAGGCCTTCCATTCATCCCTAATTTATAGCCACAGCTGATAAATCATTTACAAAACTCAAGCAGCCGGACCAGTATAGCATTGTAGGCTGCTATGCCCTTGCCAGGTCTGATACGTCTACCCTTGGTCAGTGGGGGGCCTTTTGTTCCTCAAGAGTTGAGCCAGGAAGTCGTCTTCTACTGCTCACACAGCCATTGTCAACTGAGTCTTTTTCTTATTAACTGCAGTGGGATATTTCAGAAGAAGCAGTGGCCCTATTAACTCAACATTTCAAACAATTCCACAGTTGGCACAGGCGTTACAGATACAACAACTAGCGCTCACAAGAGCTTGAGCGGAACTTGTATGAGAACAAATGCTCCCTGGTAACCTGGGCAGTGGGCCATCCTCTGTGCCGAACAAGTACTGTCATTGTCTCTAAAGAAACCCTGAACTTCCCCCAGCCATTGTACCTTTCTTTGGGGTGTTCCTACAGAAGCAGATGGCTTCTCTCTCAGAATGTTTTTTGGCACACAGTTATGTCACTCATCCCTGTTCCCACCCATTGAAAAGGTACAGTATGAGAAAAATTGTTCAGACTCAAAGCTACGTCTGCCTTTCTAAGCTTCAATTATTTTAGGATCTAGCAGGATCACGCAAAAGTGTTTTCAAAGGAACGTGTTTTGCAGAAAGGTTTTGCTGCTTCAGCTCTTTGGAGAACGATTCAAATTCTTCAGATAATTTTTTAACAAGAAAATAAGACAAAACTTAGGGATAGTCGAGGCTTGTGTATCAGAGGATTTCTTAAGTACCTAAATTACATTGAAAGGGGGTTGGGTAAGAGACCTGCAGCTCTTTGTTAGTGGAAAAGCTTTTTTTTTCCTTCTTCTTCTCCTTTGAGGGAAAAGAAGGGTTTCAATCTGGCTTCAATATCATGCTGATGTGGATATTAATCTCCTTGGAATTAACAGTCTTTCCCCTCGGAAAAATGTGAAATGGCAACATCTTAAAGTGGTTGATGTGTGTTAGTCAGGTAGCTGATTCTAATTTTGCTTTAAAGAAATGTCTGTTGTACCTAGCCCGTTACAGACTAGTGACCTTCCAAATCTCGTTTTTACCAAGTTTAGGCTTTTACAACAGCAGCAGCAGCAGTTTAAGAGTCAGGCTGAAGGATGAGAAGTGTGCACCTGCGGCCCCAGCTCTGCAGCCGTCCTCACAGCAGGGCAGGTGTGCTCGCTCAGCTCCGCATTCCTGGGGGCCATGCACCAGCCAGGCAATGGCAGGACTGCCAAGAAATCAGCGCTCTCACGGCCATTAGACAAGAGGCAGCTTTCGTTCTCTACTTCCTGGTGGAGGTGGGCTTGGCCTACCCACCTCCCTCCCTCCCTCCCTCTTGCCCCTTCTTTTCACTAGAAACATGTTTGTTGTTGTTGTTGTTGTTGCGTTGTGTTTTTTTTTTTTTTTTAAGATTTCTTAGCTAGTTAGTTTGGGTTTTTCTACATCCTTCTTGCTGCTGTTCCTGCTGCTGTTAGATGCCATCAAGTTGGCTCCCACTTCCGGCGACACAGAAGCAAACCTGCCCAGTCCTGCGTTATCTTCACAGTCCTCGCTGTGCTGGAGCCCATCGCTGCAGCCACTGTGTCAGTCCATCTCTTTGAAGGGCTTCTCTTTTTCCACCAACCCTCTGCCAGATATGATATCCTCCAGGGACTAGTCCCTTCTGACAACATGACCAAAGTACGTGAGATGACGCCTGGCTATTCTCACTTCTACGGACCATTCCGTGTGCACTTCTTCCAAGACAGATCTGTCTTGTGTTTGGCTGCTGCTGCTGCTGCTGCTGCTGCTGCTAGGTCCCGTTGAGTTGACTCCGACTCATGGTGACCCCATGTAAAAAAGAACGAACCTCTGCCCGGTCAGCCTCTGTGTCACTGCTATTCATAAGGTTTTCAGTGGCCTGTTTTTACAGAAGTGGATGGCCATATCCTTCTTCCCAGTCTCTTTGTCTGAAAGTCCGGCTGAAACCTGTCCCCCTGGGTGACCCTGCTGGTACTGAAATAGCAGTGGCATAGCCTCCAGCATCACAGCAACACGCAACCCACCGCAGACGACACACTGCCAGTCAAGTCCCTCTTTTTTTTAATTACAGGCATAAAGCTCAATTGGCGATCCAACTGACTGACTTTCATCCTATGTGAGACAGACTAAGAAGCTATTTAAACCAACTTTTGAATCCCTTTTTAACATAGGAATGAAAACTTTCATATTAACTGTTAATTTTCTATTAACCTGTTTATTGTGATTTGGATGAAAATTTACAGAGCAAATTCACTTTCAACATTTCATACACATTTTGTTTCATAAAATTAACTGAAGTCCCCAGAGAGTAATAGCTCTCTTCCCACTTCCTCCGTGGCCTGTCCTGTGCATTCCCGGCTTCTGAGCTTTCCTGTCTGCACTAGTGCCGCCCTTCTCATTGCCCACAGTTGATTATGGCAAGGCATGCACCTCCCTGGTGTAATCGTTCACCTTGTTGGCTTATCGTTTAGCTGAAAATTAAGCCATGGGAGTGCGTTCAATTCAGGCTCAAAGGGGGATTAGGAGCCACTCAGAAAGAGATCAAAATTGGAGATCCTGGACAGAGTGGGAGAAAAATGTGGAACAAAACTCAAAAGCAACTGTCTTAGTCTTGGGCCAAGATCTCTCAGCCTGAGAACTAAGTGCTGAGAAGCAAATAGGAAGAAGAGGTGAGAAAGACATCGGTATTCTCTGCCTCTTTCATGTCAAAAACCGCTTCTTAACACTGGCTATTCCTTGCCTCTGGGAGCTCTGGTGGCCTAGTGCCTAAGGCACTTGACTGCTACCCAGAAGGCTGACGGTTCAAACCCACCAGCCACCCCTCGGAAGGAAGATGGGCGATCTACTTCCATAGTGATACTGCCTTGGAAACCCAAGGAGGGGTCGCTATGAGTTGCATCCAACTGGACGGCACTGAGGTGTGTGTGTTTCTTGCCTCCAGAAGACTCAGTCAGTGTCTAAGGCATTTGACTGCTAACCAGAAGGCTGGAAGTTCAAACCCACCAGCTGCTCTGTGGAAGGCAGATGGGGCAATCTACTTTTGTAAAGATTTACTGCCTTGGAAACTCAATGGGGGTTGCTATGACTTAGAATCAACTCGATGGTAGTGGGGTTTTTTGGTTTATTCCTCGCCTCCAGGAACTGGTGGCGTAGTAGACGAGCCGCTCCACAAGAGAAAGATGTAGCTGTCTGCTTCCTGAAACTTTATGGCCTTGAAAACCTTACAAGGCAGTTCTATTCTGTCCCACAGGGTGGTTATGAGTCAAAATCAACTCAAAGGCACTGAAATTGGATTTTCCCCATACAGCTGCTGCCTATTACAGCCCCTGTAACCTTCTGTTTGTATAGCACAAGACACAGGACATACAAATACTGTAAAACTACGTATTTCTTGCTTGTTCCTCAAGGTAAGTCAAATACCATTTATTCCTAGTTTTCAGGATTGTGAAGTAATGAGTGAGGGGAAAAGCACTCAGCATTTGTTTAGCCTTTGTACAGTGCTCTTCCTCACTATAGTATATCCTGAGAGACACTATGAAGAAGCTATTAAGAGTGTGGGCTTAGGAGACAGACTACCCGGATTCAAATTCTGACTCCACCACTGTGCTCTTGATTGAGTTACTTACTCCTATTGTCAAAATAGAATAATAGTATCTGCTTCACAGGATTGCTCAGAAGATTAAATAAGGTAGTCCAGGTAAAATGCTTAGAATGCTGTCCACCACTGAGTGCTAAATACCTGCTGCTACTACTATTAATTGTACTAGCTTTCTTCTTCCTTTAGGAGTTCTGGTGGTGCATGGGTTAAAGCATTGGGCAGCTCATCAGAAGGTCTGAGGTTCGAACCTGCCAACCGTTCCACAGGAGAAAGACTGGGCAGTCTGCTTCCATAAAGATTCACAGCTTGGGAGGCTCTGGGTCAGTTCTCTGTCCCATGGGGTCACTCTGAGTCAGAATCGACTCAGTGGCAGTGGGTTTTGGTTTTCTATCCCTTTGCTGGAGGCTCCTTGGAACTGCAGCTTTCTAACTTGCTTTACCTCACAGAGGGTTTGAGGGCTGCAGTTTGTACGATGTTACGTCCCATTAGGTCTCTGCCATAAACACATTTCTTATGCTTCCCTGTCTGTACACACCTCAGAGTGCGCAGAGACCCTTTAGGGGCCTTCCGCTCATGAGCTGAACAGGACAGGAGTTTGGTTTCCAGAATTTCGGTGCTTAACCCCTAGTGATGAATTTGATCACAAGGAAAAGCTTTTAGTTTGCTTTTGTTTCCAAGAGTAGACTCACTTCTTCTTCACCATGCCTTGAAGGGTGAACAGCTAAAACACCTGAGGACACAGAATGGAGAAACTGGAACAGGTTGTGGCAATTTGCCCACTGCTTCTGCCCATTTGCAAGTGTGTGTGTCAGACACACAGCTGGAGAGCTGTAACATCTGATAGGAGACTCAGAGTGAATGAATTACAGGGGAAACAAAAATGAAAGGAATATGAACAAACGAAGGCATTCAGAGGATTTCCCCCTCAAAACACAAGCGTGCTTAAAAATACTATCACTCTAGTAAGCTAGAAAATAAACATTTGAAAGAAGCTTCGAAAACAGTACATAAGAATTAAATTAGCTTGAAGAAAGGGCTACACTACTATGGTAGTTATGTGTCAACTTGGCTGGGCCTGGTTTTGAGTGGCTGGGCAGCTGGATGTGGTTATTTCCCATATGAGACTGGTAATCAGCTCCATGGTGGACTCTGCTGTGAGCAGCTGACTGGCTACCTTGAGGGTGTGGTGTGCTTCTAGTACATAAGATGCTTGGAGAAAAGTCTTGAGCTTTTTGGCACACTTGGACCCTGCATTTAGCCGAGTCTTCATTCAGCAGTCTGCCATGTTGCCTGCCGGTCTTGACACTGTTAATGGACTTGAACTAGTGGCCCGCCATATTGCTTAATAATCTTGGGACTGTGCCATTTTACTTGTCAACCCTGGGTTTGTCAGCCTCAGCCACCAACAGCTGCCTGAGTTAAAAGAAGCCTCCAGTTGGGCTGGGAGCAAGAGGCAGAGCTGAAGCCCAGGTCAAGGGTCCTTCACCTAGCTTCTAGAGCTGGCACTTTGAACTCAGACTTCTAGCCTTCTAAACTGTAATTGAATAAATCTGTTTTTAACAGATTTAACAAAGCCATCCACTTGTGCTATATTCTGTTAGAGCAGCACTAGAAAACCAACACCAACTAGTGTTTCTGTTATAGTCTACTTCTCAAACTTAATGATACTGGCTTTAGGAAGCTATGACCCAAGCTGGGAACTTGGACCATTTCCCATCACAAACAATGACAGTTTTGAAAATAAAGTATCAGAGCACTAGTTAAGACTACATAGGATGACTGACGAATGTTTTCCCTTTTCTGTGAAGGTAGCAATGCATAAATGTAGCTTTGTTATATTACCTCTACACATTATGTCATCATACAGTGTCTTGGTTTAATTTGTCATATGGTTCTAAGTTCAATGCTGAATAGTTATCAAAGCCTGATTTGGATTCAACTGAATTTATTCTTTTCTTTCAACACTGTAAAGATGTTGTTCTACTGTCTTTCATGTGTATTGTTTCCAGTAAGAAATCTGTTGTCATTTTATTTTTGTTCCTTTACATGTAACCAGGAGCTCTGGTGGCACAGTGGTTAAGGCATCATGCTGTCGACTGAAAGGTCAGTGGTATGAATCTACCAGCCGCTCTGCTGGAGAAAGGTGAGGCAGTCTGCTTCTGTAAAGATTTACCATGTGGAAGCACTATGGGACAGAATCAACGTGATGACAGTGGGTATATGTAATCCAACTTTCTTTCTTTCACTGCTTTTAAGATTTTTCTCTTTATCATTGATTTTTATCACTATGCAACTTTATTGTGATGTGCCTTGGTGTTTTTATTAATTTTTTTTTCAAGAAGCCATTAAGCTTCTTGGATCACTGAAGAATTTGTTTATATCAAAATTGAATATTTTTTAGCCATTATTTCTTCAAATACATTTTCTCTCTCTCTCCCCTGCATCCATTCTCACCCCCCAGGGCTCCAATTACAAGGCTCACTGATGCTCTGTTCTAATTCTTTTTTTTTTTTTTTTTTTTCTGTATGTTTCATTTCAGTTGGTTTTCAATGAATGCTATGTCTTCAAATCCACTAATCTTCTCATCTCCCGTTATTCCCATCAAGTGTATTTTTTCACCTTAGACATTATAGTTTTCATCTCAGTTTTGAGTCTGTTTCAGTTGATTGGTTGTTGTTGTTGTTGTTGTTTGCTGTCGAGTCGGCCCCGACTCATAGCGACCCCTCCTTGGGTTTCCAAGGCAGTATCACTACGGAAGTAGGATTGCCCAACCTTCCTTCCGAGGAGTGGCTGGTGGGTTTGAACCGCCTGCCTTCTGGTTAGCAGTCAAGTGCCTTAGCCACTATGCTACCAGAGTTGATTGGTTATTTTTCTTATTATGGGTTGTGTTTTCCTAACTGTATGCCTAGCAATCTTTGATCGCATACAAGCCATTCTGAATTTTACCTTCTCGATGGCTAGGTATTTTTGTATTCCTATAAATTTCTTTAAGTTTTATTCTGAGGTGCACTTAAGTTACTTGAAAAACAGTTTGATCCTTTCAGCACATGCTTTTAAATTCTCTTAGGCAGGACTAGAACAAGATTACACCTAGGGCTAATTATGCCCCACTACTGAAGAAAGACCCTTCCCAGAGCTTTACTCACTTGTCCCACAAACTGTTTCCCACCCTGTATGAATGCCAGGTACTGTTCTCTTTCATCCTTTTGGATGGTTCTTTCTCTGGCCTCAAGTGGTATCTGAATACATCACATGAATCGTTGTTGGGGGCCCCTGTGCAGACCTCCAGAGTCCATCCTCTGAGCTGAGGTGAGTCCACCTGCTCTGGCACTCTCCTGCCAATTCTAGCTGCTGTGGTCTCCCCGACTCAGTTTTATCCCAACTCAGTGATTCTGCCGTGCTCCATGTGTGCTCCTCACCAGAACCAGGGCCAAGAGACTCTCTCAGTCAGTAAGCTGGGGCAATCGTAGGGCTTACTTGTCTATTTTTCATTAAGTACTCAGGAATTATTGTCCTTCACTGTGTGATGTCCAGCATCGTGAAAACCATTATTCCATATATTTTGCTTCAGTTGGGAGGGTGTATCTCATCAATTACTCCATCTGAGATAGAAGTAGAAGTTAACTTAATTTTTGTATATAATCAGTCACAATCCTGTTGTATACCTTTCCAAAGTGCTGTTAACATATATGAAATTTCCCATAAAGTTTGAAGCCACAAAGGAACCTAATTTCCCCAGCAGACGTCTGTGGCCATGATATAGTGCTGATCAGTCTCTCAAGAGAAAGGTTGGAACTAACGCATCCTTTGACTGCAATCACACTAATCAGAGGTGGAAGAAAGGCAGAGAATGCATGAACTCTTCTAAAAACCTTGTCACTTTGCCCCAGTGCCACATACAGTGGGAACATAGTTTCTTGATGTTTACAACTCTAACCCAGGTCTGTGGAAGCAGAGACATGGCTGACCCTACAATACATTTACCTTTAAATGTTACCACTATTCATAAAATTATTCAGGCCACTTTAAAAGAAAAGAGATCATTTAAGTTCAGCATCTTCCTTCAGGCACAACATTTTCAGGTGAACTAAATGTGGATTGAGGAAATTTAAAGGTGAATAAAAGATGTGGTTCTCAGTGTAGATGAGTTAACTGTACTGAAGAATAGAGAGGAATGAAAGAAATCAATCCCTAACAGATGTCATTTTGCTATACTCAAATAGTGATTTTTGTTCTATTTGTTTGTTTTGGGAAAAATTATTTCCTATTCTTATTGGGCATAAAATGCATCCATAGTAAATGAAATGTTTAGAATATTAACTCATTACCTCCTTTCAAAGCTTTCACTATTTGTTCTAGGGTATCTTTCTCACTATACTGACCTACAGATAGTCTGCTCCACTAAAACCAGCCTAACTCCAAACATACCCTATACTTTCCACCCTACCTTTAAAGCTTAACTAAGGTCACTTATTCCATGATATCTCATCCCATTTGCCCACTCCCGTTTTTGACCCCTTATGAATCCACACAATGCTTTGTTTTGCAGTGATTCATGTATGTGTCTTATCTTCAGAAAGTCTGTGCTTTTGTATGTCACATGTTTAATGTTTCAATCACTGAGTAAATGAATTAAAGAATGAATGAATGAAAGGGTATTCAACTTGTTCTTTATGAGGGGAAAAGGTCTTAACTGAGTAAGTGGATTCAGATAGAATTAAATAAAATTAGGATGAGAATGATGAATCTGCATGTGCATTTTGGAACAGCAGAGGAGTGCCAGAGAATATAAATCAATTAATAAAAAACAAAGTTGGAGAGATTTAAAACTACACTGGCTAAATATGATACCAAATATGCCAGCAGCAAAAGACAAAATAGATAAACTGAATTTTATTTTTATCAAAAAATAAAAATTTGTGCAACAAAGGACTATCAACAAACTTAACAGACAACCCACAGATTAGGAAAAAAAAAAGAGAGAGAGGGACTCATATATCTGATAAGGATTTAAGTCCAGAATACATAAAGAACTCCTCCAACAAAAGACAAAAATCTCATCAAGTAATGAGCAAAGAACTTGAACAGACATTTCATCAAAGAGGATAAACAAATGGCCAACAAGTAAATGAGAAGATGCTCAGCATCATTGGCCCTTGTTATTGCTGTTGTTATGTGCCCTTGAGTCGGACCCGATTCATAGTGACCCCTCCTTGGGTTTCAGAGGCAGTATCACTACGGAAGTAGATTACCCCATCTTCCTTCCAAGGAGTGGCTGGTGGGTTTGAACCACCAGCCTTCTGGTTAGCAGTCAAGTGCCTTAGGCACTATACTACCAGAGCTCCCCATTGGTCCTTAGGGAGATGCAAATCAAAACCACAATGAGAGACCACTTCATCCCCATAAGAATGGCAATGCTACAAAACAAGCAAATGGGAACTAACAGGTGTTTCCAAGGATGTAGAGAGATCAGAACCCTCAACCATTGCTAGTGGGAATACAAAATGGTGCAGCTACTGTGAAATCAGTTTTGCAGTTCCACAAAAAGTTACACATAGAAACGTATGACCCAGCAATTCCACTCATGGGTATACTCCCAAAAGAACTGAAAGAAATGCAAGCAGACACTTGTACCCCAGTGTTCACTGCAGCACTGTCCACAATCTCTGAAAGACAGAAACAATCTAAATGTCTATCAGCACATGAATGCATAAAAGAATGTAGTCCACACAATGAATATCACTCCACCATAATGAGAAATGATGTCCTATACATGCTACAACATGAACAAACCTTCAAAACATTGCTGAGTGAAGTAAGTCCACTATAAAAGAACACATAGGATACCAATTATATGAAAGAAGCAAGTATGTACCACCAAAGTTGATTGGTGGTTATCAGGGGTAGAAGGGAGGGAGAAATTCTTAGGGGTCACTGAGTTTCTGTTAATGGTGGTGGAATAACATAAAGGGGACAGTGGTAATGGTTGTACAAGATGAGTGTAATCGATGTTAATGAATTTTACATGTAAAAATTGTTGAACTTGCAAATGTTTTGTTACATTTAGTTTTCCCACAATAATAATAATAATAAAACTATTACAATAATTATACTGGCAGATTTTATTTTTAGGGGAGAAAATAATTGCAAAAAGAGAGAAAAAAAAAATCTAAGAATTTGGAAGTACCAGCTGAAACCTTTTGTAGCTATCCCCAAATGGAAGAGTGGTATTAAGTTATATTTGAAAGAAGTTGCATGGTTCTGTTTTTCAAGTTCAAAGGGAACTGTTTATGGAATATTTGAAAACTAGGTCTCACCTCAACCTTCAAAAGAATACCAGAATATCTCTGTAATAGAAGGAGCTGGTTAGGTAATTATAAAATCATAAAATCTAAAATATGCCTTCAGTTTTCACTGGAATTCTTTATTTCACTCATTAGAAAAAAAAAATACATGGACAATTTTTTTCTGTCTGTAAAATCTCATACCAATAAAAATATTTCCATGTATCATGTATACATACAACACAAAATGGCTGAGTACAGAAAAGAGATGCAAATTAGTTCCATGGATTTGTCCTGTAACACATCCCTTTTGTCCTTAAATGTGTTTTGTTATCAAACAGATAGACCACCCTCTCCCCGCAAGAAAAGCAGAATATCCAGCAGGTTGCCTGGGTGTTCTGAGCACGTCATTAAGGCCAGTGAAGAGGCAGCTGCAAAGGTCCTGGGGAGGAAGGGTGAGCGGTCAGAGCGAAGTAGGCAAGTAACACCCACTGTAGCCTGAGCCTCAAAATTCAAATCCAAACACATGAGAAAGATTTACCAAGACTACCTACCACTTATTAACTGAGACATGAATTTACTTAAAATCTAATGACTAAAATCTATTAAAAATTATTAATTATGAAACAAAAGCAAGTAGGTATGACTGAAGAAAGATAAATTAAAAGTCCTAAATATGAAAAATACAGTCATCAAGTAAATGCCACCATCTATGCTATTCAGATCATGTGCAGCTATTTTCAGGAATAGAGAAATAGTTCATTAGATTAAAAGTACACATGACATACCAAGAAGGATAAATGAAAACGATTTCACACTGAGACAAACTCTAGTGAGATTACGGGTAATCTGTAAACTATTCTCTCTCTTGTGGTTTTTAAGATTTTTCTCTTTAAATTTGATATTTGGCAAAGATACAGAAATTAGACTGAAATCAGATATTTTATCAGAAAGAACAGATGCAGGAAGCAATGGATTAATATTCACAAAGTACTGTGGAGAAACAGCTAACAACATTGTTGTGTGCCGTCGAGTTAGACCTGACTCATAGCAACCCCTCCCTTGGGTTTCCAAGGTAGTATCATCACCTTTGGAGCAATCTACAGAAGTAGATTGTTACTACAAAACAATCTACAAAACAATCTACAGAAGTAGATTGCCCAACCTTCCTTCCAATCAGTGGCTGGTGGCTTTGAACCACCAGCCTTCTGGTTAGCAGTCCAGTGCCTTAGACACTATGCTACAAGAGCTAAGAACACAGAATTCTATACCCAACTAAAGTATCTTTGAGGCTAAAGATTCTGGAAAAAGTGTAGCAGTGGCTTACTTTCTGAATCTTCCATAATCCCCCCTTCCCCATAAAAACAGACTGAATGACTAGAGTAACAAGACCCAAATCAACAAGATCTGCAAAATAAATGAGAGGATATCTTCACAAAGCCAAAATCTAAATAGATGTGACAAACCACCAAAGCTCTAAGACCTGAATAGTATCAGCAAATGTCTGGGAAGAAGCCAAGATGTCAGGTAAGCTTGAGAACAGAGGAACCCCCAAAATAGCCAACAACACACTGGATCTCCATGAGTTGGAACTGACTGGATGGCAACTAACAACAGCTTGTGAGAACAACAGCTGAAAGTGGGAACAGTTTTTCATGCTCCAGCTGTGGAAGTAGGGAGCCTGAGGAGCAGGGTGAGGGGTGTGGTAAGATCTGAGAGGTCTGGAATTACCAAAACTGAAGGTCCCCTTTAGGGAACAGAATTCCAACTGAGCAAGAGGAGCAAGAAGAGAAGGGGACAAAGTCCAGATAAAAGTGAGGAAGGGGAAAAGAAGAAAGAAACCTCCAAGTATGAAGCCATAGTTTTGAAAACAATGTAAGAAGGATCACTACAGCCATGAAACTAAAAAAGAGTTATTCTAATCTACCCCTTCCTCCTAAAGGTTCATAAAAGCACTCAACAAAAAGGACTATGGCTGAATCTCATATAGCTATTATAAAGAGAACAGTAAATAACAAAATTACTCTTCTACACAGACAATGAAAGATAAGGCATGCCCATAAACCAGGTAAAAGTTCACAGACTGTTATTTCAAAATAAACCAAAAGAATTTTTTTTTTTTTTTTTTAAATATACAACATATAAAAGAACATAAGAATTACTGGGACTCGCATACACTGCTGGTGAGACTATAAAATGATACAACCACTGTGGAAAACAGTATGGCAATTCCTTACAAATTTGGAATTAGAATTACCATTTCACCCAGCAATTCCTTTATGAGGTATATATCCTAAAGAAAGGAGAACCAGGACAAGAACAGACATATGCACACCCACATTCATTACAGCACTATTCACAATAGCAAAAGATGGAAACAACCTATGTACCCATCAACAGTAGAATGGATAACCAAACTATGATACACAAACACAACAGAATACTATGTAACCCTAAAGAATAATGCAGAATCAGCAAAACACTGCATAACGTGGATGAACTTGAAGTAAGTCAATCACAGAAGGAGAAATATTGTATTAGTCCATTATTGTAAAAAGTCAAGGAAAGGTTTACATATGGAAGGAAATTTTCTTTGTTGGTTACCAGGGATGTGAGGGGAGGAAGGGAACACTGCTAGATAGGTAGAGAGTGAAGTATTGATTTGGGTGAAGAGAAAGGCAATGTACCAAATGTGAGTGATCAACACAGGGGCATTGAGGAAGAGGAAGACAGAGACAGGTGCGTGGGAGGTACAGACAACAAAGAATGAACGCTTTTGTACATACAGTACTGCATTGTCAGTGAAGGCAAACACTGATATACATGGATAGATGGGTGGACAGGCTGAACAATTAGGTATGTCAGTGCAGGGGGCAGTGTGCCCAAGACCATGTATAGGGTTGGAAGACAATGTTTCTACAAGTGCAGTTGTGTGTTCTGTAAGAATTCCCAGGTATATAATAGAGCTGACAAGGGACAAGGTTGTAGTCACGTCTTGGCCATATCCAGCTACCCAGAGGGAACAAGTAGTTGGACCTGTGGGCTCGGGACAATAGTTGCAGGAGACATCAAGCTCAATTGGCATGATGTACTACACAAAACACTGTTCCACATCCTACTTTGCCAAGTAGCAACTAGGATCTTAAAAGCTTGCAAGTGGCCATCTAGATTCAATGATGGGCCTCTCCTCATCCAGAGCAAAGAAGAATGAAGAAAACCAATGACACATGGAAACAATTAGTCCAAGCAACTGGTACACCATGTGATCCTCAGCCTATAAGACTATGAGACCAGAACTAGATGGTGCCCCTGGTTACCACTGTCAACCACTTGGAGGGGGATCTATGTAGGAGATCCTGGAGAGAGAAGAAAACAATGTGGAACAAAAGTCAAAATAATTTAAAAGAAAATAAAGGACCAGGTTTTCTGGTCTGATAGAGCCTGATGGAACCACTGAGACTAAGGCCCCTAGCTGCCCTTCAGGTCTGGAAGTGAACCCACTCCTGTGGCTTCCAGCCAAACAAAAGACAGGTATATGAGCTGAACACTTACATTAGGCAGATACACTCCTTGGGGAGATCAATCATGGGAGAAAGAAGGGCTGTGTATGCACAGGGAGACTGCTTGGGGGGCAGGAGTGCAAGGAAGGGAAGGACACAGGGAAGAGCTAACTATGGGGAGGAAGTAGGAGGGGAGCTGTTGCATTGTGGTAAATTGTAGTCAATGTCATGAGACAAAGTGTATGTGAGTTGCTATATGGAAAGTGAATTTGCTCTTAAACTGTCACCCAAATCACAATTTAAAAGAAAAAATAAAAAAGAACATCAGAATTAGAAATACTCTGAATTGGGATGAAACTCAGGAAAGAATCAGAAATAAAAGGAGAAAACACTATCAAATGAAAGAGGCCCCTGAATAAATAAGACATATAATACTTTAAGAAATATTGAAAAAAAAAAAAAGAAATAATAAGAATCCTTAAGAAATGAAGCTATATTTTTCCCTGCTTTCAATTAGGATGTAGAAAGCTACAAAGACTCACCTCCATGCTACCAATGAAAACCAAACCAAAAGAAAGGATAATCTATAACATTGTAACTGTGGTAACTATGTTTGTGTGTCAACTTGGTTGGGCCATGATTCTGAGTCACTTGGCAGCTGGATGTAGTTACACCCATGGTGAGATTAGACATGGCATAATCACCTCCATGGTGGAATCTGCTGTGAGCAGTAATCAGCTAAAGGAGAGTCGCCCTCGAGGTGTGGCCTACTTCCAGTATATGCAGAGAGACGGGGGAATCCTGCATTTGGTTCAGTCTTCCTCCCCAATCCCTGGACTTGAACCATAGGCTTACTGATCTTGGGACTGCTGCCTTTGTAGCTTGTGAGTCATCAATCTGCCACTTTACCTGCCGATCTCAGATTCATCAACCTCAGCAGCCAGCAGCTGCATGAGTCAGGAGAAGCCTCTAGCTTGCTCCAGTGGGCCTGGAAGGCAGAGCTGAAGCTCAAGGTCAAGGAGCCTCCACCCAGCTCCTACAGCTGGCACTATGAACTCATAAGTCTAGCCTAGTCTTCCTCTTGGGCTGGCACTGTGAATTCAGACTTCTAGCCTCCTGAACTGTAAGAGAACAAATTTGTTTGCTGAAGCCATCCACTGGAGGTGGTATTTCTGTTACAGCAGCAGTAGAGAATCAAGACAGTATCTCATTATGAGTCCACGGGGCGCTAAGTCTGGTGAAAAAAAAAAAACAAATGGAGCAACGTGACTGCAAAGAAGACTTAAAGCATTCTCAAGTCAAGGAGAGAAGGGAGTCACCACAGTCTCACCATGAGCAGAGCACAGGAGAAGGAGTGGCCACCAGACATGCCTGTAAGAATATTATGAAGAAGCAGAAAAGCAACTACAAATTTAACTAAACGTGAGCTGCCAAGTGAGGGCTAATGTGTCAATTTGGAATACAAAGACTCAAGAGTAGTCTGACGTTCAGTTGCACCCTTTTTTCCAGGAGCCTCTTCTGGATTCTCAGAAAGATTGGTGCAAGTTGTTGGAAGTGTTCAGCTCCTACTGGGGAACAGGCATTAAGTCCCACATGCTTCCTCAGACCCTTCTCTCCTACAGAGGAAAAGCAATAATGCTGTTGAGAGAGGAACAGCCAACCTTGTTACCTCCAAGTCACTGGCAAAAGACCCTTGTGGCAAGGAGAGGATTAAAAAAAAAAAAAACCACTTAAGGCCCTGGGGCAGCAGGAAGAACAGGTCTTGGACCCATACCAATACGAAGATGTCTGTTACTCCTGAAGGAGGAGCAGAAAACTCCTGCCCAAAACCAATACGTGGACAAGGTAGAGTTTGGGTGCCACAGGTAGAAGCAGAAACCACACGAAAGCCCCTCCCCAAGGCCTAGGTGCACAGGTCCTGCCTATGACACCTGGGAATCTCCCCGTCTCTACATGGGACTGGCTCTGCGTTACAAGCAACAGCAAGAATGTGGATCAAGACTCTCCATGGCGCAGACACACAGGAGCTCCTGAAAGGTGAGAGAGCAGAAGCGATGAGAAAAGGCCTCAGATACCCCAAGCCCCTATTCTAAGCCCACAGCAACAGTGAGCCACAAGGGGAGGGATCGGAAGTGCATGGAGCACTGATGTCAAACCCTTAACAGCCTCACAGCAGAAGAGGCGTGCCCATTTTAAGATACAAACACTATTTGTCTCCCAAAAAGTCACAAACAGAGAAGAAACCAAACATTAGGTGACACCTGATGAAAGAGTATAGCATCACTTAGGAAGTTGCCTTGACCAAAAAAAAAAAAAAAAAAAACAACCCACAACAAAATTGGTCAAATCTCTAACCAGTTCCCAAGGTACACAGAGACTAGAGAGTCTGTGTAGTGTAAAAGAGTTAATATACTTTGCTGCTAATCAAAAGGTTGCAAGTTGGAATCCACCCAACAGTGCCTTGGAACAAAGGCCTGGTTGATACACGTCTGAAAAAAACAGCCACTGAAAACCCTATGGGACACCATTTTACTTTAACACACATGGGGTCACCAAAAGTCAGACTCAACTCCGGGGCAGCTGGTAAAGTTAACAGACACAAAAGAAGAACACAAATGGTGTCACAAGGATGCAATCAACAAAACACAGACCATGAAGACGTCTCTAAGACCATCAGATTTCTACATCAAATACACTGCAAAAACAGTTGGAAGGAAAACGCCTCAAAAGACAACTCAAAGTCATATTTAAAAAACTGATAATGTGGATTTCCTTGGATCTTGATTCAAGCTATAACTTTTTTTTTTTTAAATAACATTTGACACAACTGGAAGTTTGATTATGATTAGGATTTTCAAAATATTAAGAAATTATCATTAAGGGAAAGAGAATATGGAAATTAAAGGCCAGGGCTCCCACAAAAGGGGATGCTAACAAGAGACACCCTACACAATAAACTAGAACCAGTAACAGTTACAGTTACAATTGAGATAGCCAGTCAGAAGGAAGATGCTACTTAGGAACGTGTTCAGTAAGTTAGTAAATTTCTAGTAATTTCAATAATGTTTTAATGCTAGAAATATCAGAGAATGAGAACTCAACGCAGTGGTTAAAACCCAATCGGCTGAGAACACTTCATCCACTCTAGTCCTCTTTCCTAATAGCTCACTAAGTAGATCTTTTGTTTTCATCACTAGGTCATCCTGTTTTCTCACGCCTCATCCTTAGCCTCCCGATTCCAACCCTTTTTGAAATGAGGATTATATACATACACTCAACTTTTATTTGGTTTTGGGATCTCATTTCCAGTGACTGATTATAAATACCCTTCCTTACAATACACTGAGGAAATCACAGGACATCTTTCCCTTTTCTATGGGTTTCATAGTCCAAAGCTCAAGTGAGGTAGGCACACTACTTAAGCACCATTTACCTTGTGAAATGTTCTTTTGGTAAAATATTCACCAACATAATATAAACCAAACCCACTGCCAGCGAGTCAATTCCAACTCATAGTGACCCCCACTGGGTTTCCAAAGCTGTAAATCTTTACAGAAGTACATTGTGCCCCATGTTCCTTCCACAGAGCAGCTGGTGAGTTTGAACCGCTATGCTTCTGGTTAGGAGATACATACATAAAAGAAGCTTATTCAAGAAAAAGGAGCTCTGGTAGCGTAGTGCCTAAGGCACCTGATTGCTAACCAGAAGGCTGGCGGTTCAAACCCACCAGCCACTCCTCGGAAGGAAGGCTGGGCAATCTACTTCTGTAGAGATACTGCCTCGGAAACGCAAGGAGGGGTCGCTGTGAGTCGGGTCTGACTCAATGGCACAAAACAACAACAACATTAAAGAAAAGTGAAATATTTTGTGAAACTTCACTTTTTAACTTTCTTTTAAAAGAATGATTTATGTTATACTTCTTTCTTTCTTTCTTTTAATTTAAAGGTTCATTAGGTATAAAGATTGGCTAGATTAACAGGATATTAAAGGATATTGTGCTTGGTAAAGTGGAGGGTGAACAAAGAAGAGAAAGGCCCTCAATGAGACAGACTGACACAGTGGCTGCAAGTATGGGCTCAGATACAGCAAGGACCGTGAGGCCGGCACAGGACCAGGCAGTGTTCTGTCCTGGTGTGCACAGGCTCCATGTGAGTCGGAGACCACTCGACTGCACCTAACAACAGAGTAACATCAAGAAATCGTGATTTGCCTGCAAGAATTTGCAAATGAAACTTACAGCCATTACACCTAAAATGTATAAAAGCAAGTGTCAAAAGCAAAGCCAAGCCATGTTCTTCTTCATTAGATGTCAAAAACTAAATCGTTCCACATTCTTCACTGATGTGGTTATGAATTCCACCGATGGTTAGTCTCCATTTAGAAAAAGTAAGATTCTAAGGACACTTTTATTTTTGCAAACAACCATCTTGTTCTTGCCTTCTCTACCATGATTTTGATTATGAACAATGTCAATCTAGAATATGGCTGCCTTTGACTGCCCAAGAACAGAAAGCAAACCGTGGCATTAATATGAGCCATTCCAGTTTTTTTATAAAGCAACAAGTCTTTGAGGACTCTAGGAAAGACAGTCATCTAATCAATCTGCTCTGGGTTAACCCGGGTTATAGCTTTCAGAGGAGAAATTATCCTCCCACCAACAAGGAACCAAACTAGCTGATGTACTAAGAAAACTGGACTACTCCACTGTCAGAGGACTTATCTACCAGCATCCACATAGTAGGCTCCTTTCTTTAGATAAAACCACCTTAACCTTAAAACAGGTCCTTAACCTGTTTTAACAGGACACCTGCCTGAAGGCTTGCAGGAAGTCACTGGAAAAGCTTTACCTTGGTTCTTATTAACAAATGAATTTAACAGCTGCCAAATTCAAACAAGAAATGACTTGCATAGACTGTTGCTGCCCTTTATGTTTGTTTATTAGGGGGTATTTCTGAACTTCTGTATGATACATCAACTTCTCAGTGTCCTCAAATTTGTCAAGAGATGAGGACTGGAGCAGTGGAAGAGATCCTTACAAGACATGTTTGTTTTTGAGGAAGTCTGTGTTTCTTTAGGTTTATAACTGGAGGCAAAGGAGATTTGCATTTGAGAGATTGTGAAACTTGAACAAGAGTTTGAAATCTGTAATATTCTGGTGCTCAGGGCTCCTGAAGAAGCCATTTAGCACATCTAACAATCTTCCAAAACAAGGGCAGCCTTTGATGTTTCTCAAAGAAAGAGACGCTCTTACACTCTTCACGGCCTGCCTTCCATTTATTTAGGCAACTTCTAGAGAGTTGATCTCCTTATCTGGGGACAAAGTTTTTGTAAACTGTACAGGAGCCACGTTATCCCGGAATGTGGTGAAATGAGCCACACAGCATTTGTTTATCAGGCGAAGGAAACAATACTGCTCCTTTCCAATCGGCCTTGTCTCCCTCCCTTTCTCACTTAACCAGCTCTTCAACCCAGCTCTCCAACATGGGGCTGCAACCGATTGGAACTTTACAATGCTTTGTTACCATGTCCGCTTTTCTCTAATAAGCACAATGGTTGACTCCCTTTTGAGGCAGGGGCTCCAGGTAATGAGCCGAAGCTTCTGTTAACTCCAAGAACCCTTAATTATTTCCACCATTTTCTCCGTGTGTTTCCTTCGCTGACCATGTGAGTCAGGCGCAGGCTGCTGATTGTCAGAGACGGGAAAGTCACTGGCCTTCCCTCCCGGAAGGGAACAGGATTCTGCAGTGTCCGTATCCACGGACAGAGTATCCTGTCTCAGAGTTTGGGCAGCACCTTCTGTTTTTAGTTTACTGGTGAACAGGGCACATCACAAGAACTTGAAGTACAGCTAAAGCCAAATCAGACTTGACAGAAAATTATTAGCAGGGTACAGAAGGAAAAAAGATCCCCCTTCCTTTCTGTAATCAGGTTAATATGTGCATGGAATGTTTCACTTAAAAAGGTAGTGTGTTTTGGCAAAGCCAGTTTCTTAAGTAGAATTTCAGTTCCCATTATGTGAGGCTATCCACTGCTGCTCTGGCAGGGCCTTTGATCAGTGAACTCAGTGGGGGAGAAGGGCGCAGGCATATTAATAACTCCAACATGGGGCCCTTCGGCCCAGCTGTACCCTTGTCTTGGAAAAAGGCCAATTGCAAAGGGCTCTCATAAGACGACCTATGTGTGCATAGTTTGGAAAGAGGTGAAGGGAAGAGAGGGGTTCAAGGAAGGAAATAAAATCTGGTTTTATGGTAGTTTTTACTATTGTCCTGGTTCTCTATTTGGGTCACTCTGCTACTACATATTTGGATCCTATGAACTCTGGCTCCTTCTCAATTTTTACTATCTTCTTTCCTTCTGCTATAATGTTATGAAGATTAAAGCTGCTGGTTTAATTTACATACCAGCTTAGGACAAGGTTAGGGAGAGGCAGGAGGCTCCCTAAGAGTCTACAAGGATGAGAGGTTAATGGGAACCAGGTGTCTGAAACAGGAGCCCAGGGTCCATTTCACTAGGACTCCATCTTTTGCCCTTTCCCCCCTGCATTGGTATTTTTCACTGTTTTAATCTAACAGTTACAGGCTTTAGACTTCATTAAATTACTGCCTCAATGTGGAGCCCAGCTTGCTCTTTTAGTGGGTGTTTCCTTGTATTATTTCATGCTATTCTCTCATTTTCTTCTTCTGGGATGCTCTTTTGCCAAGTATCCCTGCCTGGTTCTGAAAAGGTTCCTGAGTGAGTCTGCATCATGGTCAAGGAGGAGGCGTTGGTTCTCACTGCAAGTAATGACCTCAGTTCACAGCCTTCTCTTTCCTCTAAAACTCCTCCTTCAATTCTACTATTGTTATCATCTTTATGATCCAAACCTTCTATGCTTCCAATTCCCTAACTGCTTGATAACGACTTGTTATAAGGGATTAACAGGGAATGATCTTGAGGATGAGATGTGATAGCCAAGGGCACTGTGTTAGATAGGATTCAGATTAGACTTCTGTTACAAAGGCCAAAATAACACTAGCTTAAACAAGACAGAGGTTGATTTGTCTCTCATGAAATAGCCCAAGAACTAGCAGCCTGGGCCAGAAAAGGTGGTCAATAGAAAGTTCCAGTAAGATGGCAGATAGACTGCACAGAGCCTCTTCAACTAAGAAAAGAGGAACCAATTAATACAGATACAGCAGATAATCCTGGAGCCCTGAGCTCCAGATACAGAAGTGGAATAAACTCCAACTAGGAGAAGAACCTGCATGAAAACAGCGACAAAGACATACAGAGCCACGGACTGTTAGTGATCTTGAGGACACAGACAATTTGAATACTGCCAAACGGTGTTAGGACCTAAGAATTAACCAAACAATAAGCCCTGCTAGCCAGGGGCTGCATGGAGGACTGCACTGGTGGCTACTGAATAAAACAGGGATTGGTGAAGAGGGAGACTGGCTGAGCTGCGAACTTTCAGCTGTCTGGGGGGTGCAGCCATTTTGAATGTTTACAAGTGGTTTGACCATTTTGGATATTTTAAGCAACAGTGTTCTCTCAGATTCCAGGGACCTAAGAATAGGCTCCACTTGCTAGGGACCACAAGGACATTCCAGACACCAACAACTAGAAAGGTGTGATATTCCCCTTGTTACCTTTATACCCCACACCCTCTTGGTGAACAGAGGTGCAGGCATCCCACACTCCCACCCACCTTCTGGGCCGGCAGGAATTGCATCCCCGTCTGTGTGCTCGTACAGAGCCTGGGGGCCCCATTGCACCCTACCCAGACTTTTTTTTTTAGTTAGTTTGTTTTTGTCTGTTTTAAATTTTTTTTTCATACTTATTATTATTATTATTTCTTCTTCCTTTCCCAGGTTCTAGTTTTCAGCTTTTACTCTTTTACCTTTTCCTGGTACCCGTTTTTTTTTTTTCCTTTTGTGGTTCTCCCCATTCCTTGTTTTTCTTTTTGCATTTTTCCCATCATTATTCTCCGACTCTATCTACCTCTTTTCTCTTCTTCCTCCCTCCAAGGATATTGTGGGTTCCCCCCCCCTTTTCATTCACATTCCTTTTGCCTTTGTTAAATATTTCTTTAAATATTTTCTCTCATTTATTGCCTTCCCCTTTTTTTCCCCCTTTTTCTCTTTCTGGTGATTGTTCCTGTGTGTTTATACGGTGTGTGTTTTTTGTCCTCTTGCTTTTATTATTTTATGGGTTTTTTTTTTTTTTGGTTGTTGTTTTTGTCTGAGTGAGAGACAGCAACCATGCCCACACAAGGCAACCACAACAGCACCTCCTGCAGCTCCACTTACTGAGTGAGAGCTACTACTTCCTTCTGTGCCAACTGGCCAATGACACACAACCACCAATAAAAGCCTGACTCACCCTTAACTGCTATTCACAAACAGTTAACAGAAATCTGTGAAGCCACTCTTACTCTCCATCAGACCCATGAGGAGACAGGTGGTAAGTATGCAAGTGCTGCCAACTAGCAAATAGAGGAGCACAGTACCCTGCTTACTCAGATACATCCAAAAAAAAAGGAAAGGAAAATCTTGGGCGAATCACTCCAAGATAAAATCACCAATTAAATATACATACAACAAAGTCTCAGTATCTCAGACAACTGACCATCACAGTCCACACAAAGAAGCAAGATAAAGCAGTAGAAACAAGGGAGCAGGATATAGACCCAGAACACAACCCTAAGGAAGCAACAGCATTGGAACTCCCTGATAAGAAATTAAAAAGAATTATGTTCAGGTATCTTCAACAGATTTTTCCAAAGGTTAGAAAAAGATATATCAAGAAAAACATTGATAAAATTAAGGAAACCACAGACAAAACCCTAGAATAATTCTGGAAGAAAATACAAGAACAAAATGACTAAATAAATGAAAAATTATAAATTATACAAAATCTACAGAGAGAAATCCAGAAAATTAATGCTAAAATTTCAGAAATAGATAACAATGAAAGGGCAAAGGAGTAGAATAGAATCAATGGTAGGCAGAATTAATGAGAATGAAGACAAATATCTGAATACTTCTTTGGAAAGGGATCAATCAGAAAAAATAACAAAACAAAATGAAGAAAACATAAAATTCATGTGTGATACCATCAAAAGGAATAACTTACATGTAATCGGAATTCTAGTATAGGAAGACAAAAAGAAACACTGAGAAAATTGTCCAAGATTTGTTGGAAGAGAACTTCCCTGGTATGATGAAAGATGAGAGCATATCCATTCAGGAAGTCCAACTAAACCCAAACAGGATAGACTCCAAAAGAAAATCACCAAGACATATCATCATCAAACTCACCAAAACCAAAGACAAGGAAAGAATCCTGAAAGCAGCATGGGAAAAACAATAAGTTACCAATAAAGGGCAAGCAATTAGACTAAACTCTGACTTCTCAGCAGAAACCATGCAGGTGAGAAGGCAATGGTATGGTGTATATAAAATCCTGAAAGAGAGCAATTTCCAACCAAAAATTATATAGCCAGTAAAACTGTCCCTCAAATATGATGGTGAAATTAGGAGATTTCCAGATAAGCAGAAATGAAGGGAATTTGTTAAAACCAGACCAACCTTACAGAAGATGCTAAAAGCAGTCCTTTGAACAGAGAACCAATCATAGCAAACAACAACCAACCGTTAATACACATCATGATGACATAACCCAGAAACCAACCCAGTTATGAAAGCATCCAAAATAAAATAAGCATACAAGATTGTACACAGGGAACCAGAGACATCAACTGGCAAATGGGGACAACTATCAACCAAAAAGAAGGAAAAAATAGTGTAATTATAGAACTTCTAAATGGTGAGGAAGTCAAGAGAATTGCAAAGTAGAATTGCCTGTTCTAAACTTGGGGAAAAAATTATAAATCACAGGGTAACCTTAAGGAAAAATGATAAGCCTTCACATCACATTAATAAAGAAGACAAGTACAAATATTTATTAAATACTAAACACAGCAACAAAGGAAATGATAACACAATTCATAAACAAAATGAGCTCAGCACAGAAAATTATATAGAAGGAACCTGGACCACCACAAAAAAAACACATAACCAAATTACACCAACCAATTCATACTTGTCAATAATTACGCTGTATGTTAAAGACTAAATGTACCACTCAAGAGATGGAGAGTTGCAGAATGGGAAGAAAACATGATCCATCAATATGCTGTCTACAAGACACATACCTTAGAAACAAAGACAAAACTAGACTAAAAATCAAAGGTTGGAAAAAGATATATCAACCAAATGGCAACCAAAAAAGGGCAGGAGTGGCAATATTAATTTCTAATCAAGCTGATTTTAAGACAAAGATTACCACAAGAGACAAGGAAGGATGTTATATAATGATTAAAGTATCAACTGAATGAGAAGATATAACCATAATAAATATCTATGGACCCAATGAAAGAGCCTCAAAATGCTTAAATCAGACTTTAACAGAATTGAAAAGACAAATAGATGACTCCACAGTCATAGTAGGAGACTTTAATACACCACTTTCAATGAAAGATAGAACAACTGCAAAGAAACTCAACAAAGACACTTAAGAAGTAAACAATACAATCCACCAACTTAACCTTATAGACATCTACAGAACACTTCACCCAACAGCAGCACAATATACAATCTTTTCCAGTGTACATGGAATATTCTCCATGATAGACCATATATTAGGCCATAAAGCAAGCCTTAATAATTTTAAAAACATTGAAATACTGCAAAGCATCTTCTCAGATCACAACACTACCAAATTAGAAATCAATAATAGATCAATGAAAAAAAGAGCTAACACATGGAAACTGAACAACACCTTCCATAAGAACAACTGGGTAATAAGCAAAATTAAAAATGAACTTAAAAAATTCCTCGAATCAAAGGAAAAGGAAAACACAACATACCAAAATCTTTGGGACACAGCAAAAGCAGTGATCAGAGGCCAATTTATACCAATAAATGCACACATCAAAAAAGAAGAGCCAAAATTCACATCTTAAACCAAAATCTCCAACAATTAGAAAAAGAACAGCAAGAAAAGCCTACCGTCACCAGAAGAAGGGAAGTAAGATTTGAGCAGAAATCAGTGAAACAGAAAATAGACAATAGAAAAAAAATCAAGCCTAGAAGTTTGTTTTTTGAAAAGATTAATAAAATTGACAAACCACTGGCAAATTTAACAAAAGAGGGAGAGAATACAAATAACACAAATAAGAAACAAACGGGGTGACATCACAACAGAACCAACTGAAATAAAAAGGATAATATCAGGATACTAAGAAGGACTGTACTCCAACAAATTTGAAAATCTAAAAGAAATGGATCAAGTTCTAGAAACACACTACCTACCTAAACTAACTTAGACTGGGAAAAGTTGCATAGACCTCTAACAAAAGAAGAAAATTGAATAGGTCATAAAAAAAGTTACCAACAAAAGTAAGTGCTGGCCCAGATGGTTTCACAGGAGAATTCTACCAAATATTCAGAGAAGAATTGATACCAATCCTACTCAAACTATTCCAGAACATACAAAAGGAATGAATCTTCCCAAATTCATTTTATGAAGCAAGCATAAAAACCTTGATACCAAAACCAGGCGAAACCGGAAATAAATAAATAAATAAGTAAAAATTCACTGCCATTGACTCAGATCTGACTCAAAGCGACCCCTTCTTCAGTTTCCGAGATGGTATCTCTACAGAAGTAGATTGCCCAGCCTTCCTTCCGAGGAGTGCCTGGTGGGTTTGAACTGTCATCCTTCTGGTTATCAGTCAAATGCCTTAGACACTAGGCCACCAGAGCTCCTAAAACCAGGCAAAGACATCATAAAAAAGGAAAACTACAGACCAATATCCCTCATGAATATAGATGCAAAAATCTTCAACAAAATCCTAGCCAACAGACTCCAAAACATATTAAAAAAAAAAAAAATTCATTATATCATAGTGGAGTTCATATTAGGTATGCAAGGATGGTTCAACATTAGAAAAACAATCAACATCATTCATCACATAAATAAAACAAAGAAAAAGAACCACATAATCATATCAATTGATTCAGAAAAGGCATTCGATAAAATCCAACACCCGTTCCTGATTAAAAAATCTCAGCAAAATAGGAGTAGAAGGGACATTCATCAACATAATAAAGGGCATAAATGCAAAACCAATAGCCAACATTATCTTCAATGGAGAGAGACTGAAACCATTCCTCTTGAGAACAGGAACTAGACAAAGATGCCCTCTATCATCACTTCTATCCAAGATTGTATTGGAAGTCCTAATCAGGGGAATGAGGCAAGAAAGGGAAATTAAAGGCATCCAAATTGGTAAAGAAGAAGTAAAACTATCCCTATTTCTGATGATATGATCCCATACCCAGAAAACCCAAGAGGCCCTGTGATAGTTGGAGCTGTATGTCAACTTGGCTGGACCCCAGTTGTGGGTGGTTGTTCCCATGATGGGATCAGATGACTGAGTTCTGAGTGGCCGGTCTGCCCAAGGGGAGTTT
>NW_006921654.1:8206353-8218143 GCF_000298275.1 Orycteropus afer afer
AAAAAAAAAACTTGGGAATAAATCTTACAAGGGACACAAAACACATGTGCAAAGAAAACTATAAAAGACTACTCCAAGAAACCATAAGAGGCCTACATAAATGGAAGAACATACCATCCTTGAGGATAAGAAAATTGAACTTGTGAAAATGTCAATTCTACCCAAAGCAATCCATACATTCAATGTATAGATTTTAATTGCTTTGTCTTTTTGTTGTTGTTCTGTTGGAGTTTTCTCCAACAGAGAATCTATACAATCTATACATTCAATCCCAATCCAGATCCCATCAACATTCTTTAAGGATATCGAAAAACCAATCACTAACTTTATATGGAAAGGAAAAAGACCTCAGATAAGCAAAGCATTATTGAAGAAGAACAAAGTAGGAGGTCTCACACGGCCAGATCTCAAAACCTACTATAGAGCCACAGTAGTCAAAACTGCCTGGTATTGGTACAACAACAGACAAATAGACCAATGGAATAGAATTGAGAACCCAGAAATAGATCCATCAACCCATGGTCATCTGATCTTTGCTAAAAATCCATTAAATGGGGAAGAAATTGTCTTTTTAACAAATAACCAAAAAACCAAACTCACTATCGTGGAGCCAGATCTGACTCATAGCAACCCCTCCTTGGGTTTCCAAGGCAGTATCACTACCAAAGTAGATTGCCCAACCTACCTTCCGAGGAGTGGCTGGTGGGTTTGAACTGCCAGCCTTCTGCTTAGCAGTCATATGCCTTAGGCAAATGGTGCTGGCAAAACTGGATATTCATTTACAGAAAAATGAAAGAAGATCTGTACCTCACACCTGTACATACACAAAAGCTAACTCCAGGTGCATCACAGGCTTAAATGTGAAACCTAAAACTATAAAGTTCCTCAAGGAAAAAAATAGGGACAAAATTAGGGGCCCTAATATATAGCATAAATAGACTATCAAGCATAACCCAAAATGCACAAACAGCTGAAGATAAACTAGATGAACAGGACCTTCTAAAAATTAAATTTTTATGTGCTTTTAAAGACTTCTCCAAAAGAGTCAAAAGAGAACCTACAGATGGGAAAAAATATTCGGCAATGACATATCTGATGGGGAACTCATCTCTAAAATTTATAGAAAATTCCAACAGAACAACAACAAAAAGACAAATAAAGCAATTAAAAAATGGGCAGAAGACATGAATAGACACTTCACCAAAGAGGATATTCAGGTGGCCAACAAACACATGAAAAAAATGTTCAGAATCATTACCCATTAGAGAGATGCAAATCAAAACAACGAGATACCATCTTGCTCCAGCACTAGTAGCATAGTTCAACAAGACAGAAAATAACAAATCCTGGCAAGGATCTGGAGAAATTGGGACTCTCATACACTGCCGGTGGACTGTCAAATGATACAACCACTGTGAAAATCAGTATATAATAAAAAAAACCAAACTCACTGCTGTGGAGTCAATCCCTACTTATAGCGACCCCTCGTTGGGTTTCCAAGGTGGTATCTCTACGGAAGTAGATTGCCCAACCTTCCTTCCAAGGAGTGGCTGGTGGGTTTGAACCACTTTCTGATTAGCAGTCAAATGCCTTAGGCACTATGCCACCAGAGCTCCCACCAGAAAGCAGTATGGCAATTCCTTAAAACGTTGGAATTAGAAATACCATTTGACCCAGTATTCCATTACTAGGTCCTAAAGAAGTGAGAGCCATGACTAGAACAGATATATGCACACCCATGTTCATCACAGCACTATTTACAATAGCAAAAAGATGGAAACAACCTAGGTGTCCATCAACTGAAGAATGGATAAGCAAACTATGGTACATACACACAACGGAATACTATGCAACCCTAAAGAATAATGTAGAATCTGCAAAACACTGCATAATGTGGGTGAAGTTGGAGGACATTATGCTGAGTGAAATAAGTCAATCACAGAAGGAAAAATATTGTATTAGTCTGTTATTGTAAAAAGGAAAGGTTTATCTATGGAAGGAAATTTTCTTTGTTGATTACCAGAGGTAGGAGCGGAGGGGAGGAAATACTGCTAGATAGGTAGAGACGAGTATTGATTTGGGTGAAGAGAAGGGCAATGTACCAAATATGAGTGATCAACATGGTGGCACTGAGGAAGAGGAAGACAGAGAGAGGGGCATGGGAGGTACAGAAAACAAAGATGAATCCTTTTGCACATACAATACTGCATTATCAGTGGTGGCAAACATTGATCTATGAGTGGAAAGATGGGTGGAAAGGCTGAAAATCCGGCATGTCTAGGCAGGGGAGAATGTTCCCTTGACCGTGTATAAGGTTGGCAGACAATATTTCTATGAGTATATTGTTGTTGTTGTTGTTGTTATGTGCCATCGAGTCAAACCCGACTCATAGCAACCCCTCCTTGGGTTTCCGAGGCAGTATTACTATGGAAGTAGGATTGCCCAACCTTCCTTCCAAGGAGTGGCTGGTGGGTTTGAACTGCCAGCCATCTGGTTAGCAGGCAAGTGTCTTAGCCACTATGCTACCAGTATATTAGTATGTTCTTTAAGAATTTCTAGGTATATAGTATAACTGAAAACGGACAAGGTTGTAGTCACTTCTTGGCCGCAGCCAGCTACCTGGAGGGACTGAGTAGATGGACCTGTGGGCTTGAGACCATGGTCGCAAGGGACATCAAGCTCAATTGGTGTAAAATACTACACAAAAACATTGTTCCACATCCTACTTTGTTGAGTAGCCACTGGGATCTCAAAAACCTGCATTCAGCCATCTAGATGCAATGATGGTCTCTCCTTGTCCAGAACAAGAAGAATGAGGAAAACCAAAGACGTATGGAAATAATCAGTCCAAATAACTGGTACACGATGTGATCCTCAGCTTATGTGACTATGAGGCCAGAAAAATTAGATTATGCCCGGCTACCACTGCCAACCACTCAGAGGGGGATCTATGTAGGAGATCCTGGATAGAGAGGGAGAACAATGTGGAACAAAACTCAAAATCATTAAAAAAAAAAAAAAAAAGGACCAGGTTTTCTGGTCTGATAGAACCTAGTGGAACCCCTGAGACGATGACCCCCAGCTGCCCTTCAGCTCAGGAACTGAACCCACTCCTGTGGCTTCCAACCAAAGACAGGCATGTGAGCTGAACATTTACCTTAGGTAGATATATACACTCCTTGGAGAGATCAATCATGGGAGAATGAAAGGGGGGATGTGTATGCACGGGGAGACTGCTCAGTGGGCAGGAGTCCATGGGAGGGAAGGACACAGGGAAGAGGTAATTATGGGAAGGAAGTGGGAAGAGAGCTGTTACATTGTAGGAAATTATAGTCAATGTCATGAGACAAAGTATATGTGTAATGCTGTATGGAAAATGAATGTGCTCTATAAACTTTCATGAAAATCACAATAAAAATTTTTTTAAAAAAAGGTGGCTGATTATATGACTCCTCCTATCTAGCTGCATTTCTCCTCTCCATACAGAGCTTCCAGAGCAGGGTCTAGGATTACTTCTCCAGCTCCTGTCCCCATAATCCCATTCTGCCAGCAGGAAAGGAGAAAAGTGTAGGGGAGGACAGGCTTTTGGTAGGATGTTTTTAAGGATGTTAACTTGTACTGATCACTTCTCCTATTCCATAGTCCAGCACCTACTCTACAGCCACCCCTAGCTGCCAGGGATTGGGATGTGACTGCATTAGTTGGTGGCATTGTTTGACACAGAAACCTACTCGCATCTTGTCTTAAACAGCTACAAGACTCACTGCCATCAAGTTGACTCTGACTCATAGTGACCCTACAGGACAGAGCAGAATTGCCTGGTAGGGTTTCCAAGGCTATAAACCTTTACAGAAGCACACTGCCATGTCTTTCTCCTGTGGAGCAACTGGTGGGTTCAAACTGCTAACCTGTTACTTAGCAGCTGAGCACCTAACCACTGTGCCACCAGGGCTCCTCTCAGACAGCTATAGGGGGTGTGAAATTATGACACAGTTACAAACAGAGCTAGCATATTTATTCTGCCATCTTGGAAAGGCTAGAATTAGAGGAAAGGAACAGGTGGCAGCATGCTGGTCTTGTTCTCCTTTTGTTTTTGAACAACTCATCTCTCATCAAGGAGCTCTGGTAGCAGAGTCCCTAAGGCATGTGACTGCTAACCAGAAGGCTGGCAGTTGAAACCTACCAGCCACTCCTCAGAAGGAAGGTTGGGCAATCTACTTCCCTAGTGATCATGCCTTGGAAACCCAAGGAGGGGTCACTATGAAGTGGGTACGTCTCGATGGCAGTGTTTTGTTTTGTTTTCTCTCATCAAGTCACTGATTTATTCATTCAACAAACCCAACACCTACTGCAAATTAGGCACTATACAAGGTCCTGGGCATACAAAAATGCCTCCATTATATGCCCTGCCCTTATGCGTCTTCAGACAAGGAAGGAGATGTGAATGAATAGGGTATGTTAGCAATTGGTGAGACTTTAGTAGGACTATAGTAAAGCAGGGAGCTCTGGTAGCATAGTGCCTAAGGCATTTGACTGCTAACCAGAAGCCTGGTGGTTCAAACCCACCAGCCACTCCTCAGAAGGAAGGTTGGGCAATCCTACTTCCGTAGTGATACTGCCTCGGAAACCCAAGGAGGGGTTGCTATGAGTCGGGGCCGACTCAACAGCATATAACAACAACAACAAAATAGTAAAGCATGTACAAGCAGAATGAAAGGAAAAGAGGGAAGGAGGGATGAGATCGCACAAAGCCTTGTATGTCACGATTCCAAAAAATAAAATACAAACTTGAAGGGGATTCAAATTTATCCTGTAAACAGTCATAACAAGCTACCAAAGGAAATAGGATGAATAGAGTTAGTTTATAAGTGTATGATCCCTCCATAAAAGAGATAGTTGATCAATTTGACTACATGAAAAATTTTTAAAAGAAGGCTTGACACAAACATCATAAACAAAATCAAAAGATGTCTTGAAAAGTGAGAAAGATATTAACCACACATGACAGAAAAGGAAGCTCATTTTCACACATATGGAAAATCTGTGAAAGGCGGAAACCTGTCAGAGAAGGAAACTCAAATATTTTCCATTAATAGACAGTGATAGAAAAGTGGTAAGATTGCACCCTGTCAAAGGTGGAAAACTTGCAAGACCCGAAAAACAAGGCAATTTCATCAAGTTCTGTTCTCACAAGTTTCACTGTAATACAAAAAATCTAAACACCAGTGGTTAAAAAAAAAAAAAAAAATGCATGAAAGATAGGAACAGGATCCTTTATAGAAAAAATAAAGTACTAATTAGTTACAAATATGAGAAATGTGCTCAATTTCGCTTAAAAGAAATTAAAATAATACTGGACATAACACATTTGAAGTTTGCAAGTGCACAATTATTGGTAAGGGTTGTGAGAAACAGGTAGTCAGAGCAAAAAGCATCAGTCCAAACTAAAGGGAGTACTTCACAATGAAAAAAAGGTACAACCCACTGTGGCAAACAGATAGCCAGTAAAATGGCCACCAAGGATCCCCACCTCCTGGCATCCATGCTCTTGTATAATTCTCTCCCCTTGGCTGTGAGCTAGACCTACTGACTATCTGCTAACCAAAAAATATGAGCAAAATGATGAGATGTTGTTTCTGAAACTAGGTAACAAAGGACTCTGGCCTCCATCTTGTTCACTCTCTCTCTTGCTTTCTCCCTTCCTCGTTCACTCTGAGGGACTGCATCTGCCAAATGCTGTTAGAAAATTCTAATTGTGATCTTCTAATAGTGTGTAATGTAGTAAACCCCAATGAGATTCACAGGAACTCTATGAAGTTTTTGCAAGAATTATATATATCAGCAAACCCTTCTGCCAGCTTGGACTGGAAGAGGTAGAATGAAAAGTACAGTATAAAATGAAGAGAGGCCACTGGCTCCCCAAAATTATACTGTCAGGAAGCAGGCTGAAACACCTTCTCAGCTGCAAAATGTGCTTTTTAAAAAACAAAGGATGACTTAGAGAAAAAATGTCAACCATCCAGAGCGCAGAGCCAAAAACCGTGAAGACATATTCCTTGAATGACTGGGTCTTGCAACCTAGTCAAAGAATGTTCAAAACTAACCTGACTAGAATTTAGAATTGCCATAGACCACAGTGATTTCTGAGTGCCTCCCATTTTCTCCCTTTTTGAACAAGGTTATCCGCTGTCTGTGCCAGTACTCTATAGTAAGTATGGGGAACAAGGGAAGGAGAAATAATCTCTCTTTAATTTTGCTATCAATCCATGCCGTCAAGTCAGCTTTCACGCACAGCGACCCTATGTATATTGAGATGAAGCACTGCCCTGCGCCACCCTCACATTCCTTGCTACGCTGGAGCCCATACTCCCAGCTCCTGTGTCAATCCATCCTGCTGAGGGTCTTCCTCTTTCTCACTGACCCTCTGCTTTACCAAGCATAAAATGAAGTCTGGTCATTCTCGCTCCTGAGAAGCATTCCAGCTATACTCCTTCCAAAACAAATTTCTTCTTCTGGCCATCAACAGTATTTTCAATATTCTTCCTCCACAACCCTATCCAAATGTGTCAATTGTTCTACAGTCTTTCTTATTCATTGTCCAGCTTTCACATTCACGTGAGGTTATTGAAAATACCTTGGCTTGGATCAGACGCATCTTAGTTTTCAAAGTGACATCTTTGATCTTTAACACTTTCAAGAGCTCCCTTGAAGCATATTTGCCCAGTGCAATACATCCTCTGATTTCTTCGTTTCTGTTTCTGTAGGTGTTGATTGTAGATCCAAGTAAAATGAAATCTCTGACAGCTTCAATCTTTTCTCCATTTATCGTGATGGTGCTTACTGGTGCAGTTGTAAGGATTTCTGTTTTCTTTATGTTGAGGTGTAATCCATACTGAAGGCAGTAGACTTTTGGGGTAGGTCAGTTTGTGTGTCAACTTGGCTGGGCTGGTTGAGTGGCTGGGCAGCTGGATGTAGTATTCCCCACGATGAGACTGGTAATCAACTCCAGGGTGGGATCTACTGTGAGCAGCTGAGTAGCTGTCTTAGGAAATGTGGTCTGCTTCCTGTATATAAACAGAAACCTTGGGGAATGGTCTCTAGTTTATGGCATGCTTAAACCCTGCATGTAGCCATGTCATTGTTGAGCAGCCTACCATGCTCTGCTGACCTTGGGACTTATAATTGGCTTAATGGCCTGTTGTGTGGTTTGGTAACATCGGAACTGTGCCATTTTATTTGTCAACCTTGGGCTTATTACCCTCAGCAGCCAATAGCTGCCTAAGTGAAGAGATGCCTCTAGCTTCAGTGGGCCAGAAGCAAGAGGCAGAGCTGAAGCCCAAGGTTGAGGGGCTTTTATACAGCTGCTAGAGCCTGGCACTTTGAACTTGGACTTCTAGTCTCCAAACTGTAAGAGAATAAACTGCTGTTGGTTAAGCCATCCCATTTGTGGTATATTCCTGTCAGAGTGGCACTAGGTAACCAGAACAGTCTTTTCTCTTCATCAGTAAGTGCTTCAAATCATCTTCAGTTTCAGCAAGGAAGATTATGTCATCTGCATATCATAGGTTGTTACTGAATCTTCTTCCAATCCTGATGCCATGTTCTTCTTCATATAGTCCAGCTTCTTGGATTACTGCTCAGTAGACAGACTGACTAAGTATAGTAAAGGATACAGCCCTGACAAACACCTTTCCTGATTTTCAACCATGTAGTATCCCCTTGTTCTGTTCAAATGACTTCCTCTTTATTTGTGGGCAGGTTCCTCTTGAGCACAATTAAATGCTCTGGAATTCCCATTCTTCACAATGTTATCTATAATTTGTTATGATCCAAACAGTTGAGGGCCTTTTCATAATCAATAAAATACAGGTAAACATCATTCTGGTATTCTATGCTTTCAGCAATGATCTGACATCAGCAATGATATCTCTTGTTCCATGCCCTCTTCTTAAACCAGCTTGAATTTCTAGCAGCTCCCTATCAATATACTGCTGCAACCGTTTTTTAATTATCGTCATAAAATTTTACTTGCAAGTGATATTAACGATATTATTGGACAATTTCTGAATTCTGTTGGATTACCTTTCTTTGGAATGGGTATAAATACGGATCTCTTCCAGTCAGTTTCTTCCAAATTTCTTGGCATATATGACTGAGCACCTCCAGTGCTCTGTTTGTTGAAACATCTTAATAAGAATTCTGTCAGTTCCTGGAGCCTTGTTTTTCACCAATTCCTTCAGTGCAGCTTCAACTTCTTCCTTCAGTACCACAGGTTCTTGATCATATGCTACTTCCTCAAATGGGTGAACACTAACCAATTATTTTTGGTACAGAGACTCTGTATTCCTTCCATCTTTTTTTGATGCTTCCTGAATCATTCAGTATTTTCTCCCTAAAATCCTTCAATACTGCAACTCAAGGCTTGAATTTTTTTTTTTCAGTTCTTTCAGCTTGAGAAATGCCAAGTGTGTTCTTAATTCAGAAGACTAAACTAAGTCACGCCTAGAATCATGATCCACAGGAACCATTAGACAATAAAAATCTGTTGTTTTAAGCTACGACATTTGGGAGTAAATTGTTAAAAGAAGATCCAAAAATAAGAAGTATTTATATTCAATAAAAAAATCCACTGCCATGAAGTTGGATCTGACTCATAGTGACCCCTCCTTGGGTTTCCAATGCAGTATCATCACTACAGAAGTAGATTGCCCCATCTTTCTTCTGAGGAGTTCAATTCATATCTCAAGTAATATATATTGAACCATACTCTGAAAATACAGGATTTCATTTTTAAAACTTTGGAATATTCATAACAGTTGATCTTGTATTAATCGTCATCAAATTCATTCATTCATTCATTACAAGCAGCAGAAATAGTACAATAAAAAATATCTGATCCAAAGGGGAAAAACACTCTAGAAATATTTTATAAATTTATTCCCAATAAATCTTAAGACAAAAATAAAATCAAAACTAAAATTACAGAATATCTAAAAATAAAAACAATACAGCTACAACAGCGCTCAGTGGGAAATTTATAGCCTTAAATGCATTTTTTTTTTTTTTTAGTTTGTAAGTTATTATATATAAGAATAAAAGTTTGAATTTCAAACTCAAGAAATTAGTGGGGTGGCATCAAGAAACCATGTCGCTAATGAGTAGTTTAATCAAGAAACAGGGTTGTTGTTGTTGTTGTTATGTGCCATCGTGTCATCTCCGACTCACGGTGACCCCCCTTTCTTGGGTTTCCGAGGCAGTATCACTATGGAAGTAGATTGCCCAATCTTCCTTCCAAGGAGTGGCTGGTGGGTTTGAACCGCCAACCTTCTCGTTAGCAGTCAAGTGCCTTAGGCACTACGCCACCAAAGCTCCCAATAAAAATTTTTAATTAGCAAAGAGCTGCCATCCTCCCTCAAAATGCACCAAATCATGAAGTTAACAGGAATTCACTTTTTACCACTGTTATTTAGCAGTGTTGTAGTAGGAGTAGCTGATACAATTAGGCAGGAGATAGAAATAACAGGTATTAAATTGGAAACAAAGTAGCAATACTATCATTATTTGTAAGTGATGATTCTATCCCTGAAACATAAAGAGATTCAAGTGAAAAATCACTCCAAATATCAGGAGAATGCAGTAAGAGGGTTGAGTAGAAAAATCAATATACGAAAACCAATAGTTTTTAGATGAAAAAAACCTATTGAAAATGGCAAAAAAAAAAAAAAAAAATGTACAAGAAAGAGGCAGTTCTACCCAAATGAAACCATAAAATGCTAGTGTAGTACAAAAACAAAGGCTTCAGTAAGTGGAAATGCATATCCTATTCTCAGCAAGAAAGTTTTAACAATATGAAGATATCACAGCTCCCTAAAAAAATGCTAATGAATAGAAATTAATACTATGATGACAATGTTCTGATGTCTGGGCTGTGCTATATGGTGGCTACTAACCCAAATGGCTATTTAGAATTTAATATATGGCTAGTATGATTGAGGAAATTAATTTTTAATCATTTTTAATTTAAATAGGCACATGTGGTTAATGGCTACTGAATCGCATAATACAGGCCTATAAATCTATAGGCCTATAAAACACTATCATAATAAAGATACAAAGGAATTTGCAAAGAAATCAGACAAGCTGATTCTAAAGCTGATAGGGAAAAATAACTGTACAAGAATAACTAAGAAAATTCTGTAAAAGAAGAATTAGTGGTGCTACCTGTTGGGAGACAATTCTCCATGGGTCCCTTGAATTTTTGTACATCTTGCGAACAGATGCACTAACTACCTTTTTGTTCCTAACTGTCCTTTCTAAGAGGTTTACGTAACAAACAGCTATTAGAAATAGCCTATCTAACATAGTGTCCCTGGGAGCTCTGGTAGCATAGTGGCTAAGACACTTGCCTGCTCACCAGAAGGCTGGCGGTTCAAACCCACCAGCCACTCCTCGGAAGGAAGGTTGGGCAATCCTACTTCCGTAGTGATACTGCCTCGGAAACCCAAGGAGGGGTCGCTATGAGTCAGGGCTGACTCGACGGCACATATCAACAACAACAACAACAACATAGTGTCCCTAGGTGTAAAACAAATAAATAGCCAGTAAGTGTAGCCAACAACTACAATCCAAAGAGGAATGGAGGAACAGGAAACTAAAGGTGGTTTCCCCAATAAAACTTCATGATCCCCTGCCCAGTTTCTGGACCTAAGTCAGTTTTTAGATCTATTTTCAGGGAATACCTATAGACCCAAAGCATTAGAATGGGCATCCTGTAGAGTCAAGGTATATGGAGGTCAAGTAATCAATTTAGTTCTAGAAAAGCCTGGATTTTATCTTGGAAGAGCCAAGATAGCAGTGTAAGCAGCTGCACACTCCTGCCCTTCCACAACAGAAACGGAAAACATGAAGCAGACATTAAATAGTCTTAAGACTCTGGGAACCAGTCAGAGTTAAAGTATTAAAGCAAATACTGAAGAAAAATCTGCTCCTTCTCCCCATCTCTGCAGCAGAAAGGACCGTGGCAGAGGCTTCTGTGTCAGTGACACACTGAAAACTATGCTCCCAGGCAAGGGCCTGCTCTCTGGCACTGGAGTGCATGTAAGAGAGTTCGTTTTTGCCAGCGGGCTGTTGTGTCTGTCTGTTCTTATTTGTTTGGGGGCTGCCTGAAGGACTGAGGAGGTGCTACTAGTTTGGCCAAACTCTGAGCTCCAGCAGGACCGGGAGGGAACACTATGCAAGGCCAGCAGGCTGTCCCCACACTTAATGAGATTAGTATAACTAAAGTACACTGAAGCATCTAAGAGAAGGACTGATGTGAGACTGTCAAAATTTAGAAAGTTATACAGCAGTGTGCAAAAAATGGAAGTTTTGCAAGTCTTTTTAACAACTGTACTGGACAGAGCAAACAGAACCAACTATTTTGGAACGCTGGAACACCTAAGTCAACCAGGGGAATGCTTGAGGATGGGACAAGTTGCTTATCTTTCATAGGTAAACCACATGTACTAACCAGCTACTATCCCCCATTCCTCAGCCTTGCTGTGGTGGAAGGGACAGTAACCCATGTTCCTAAAGCAGCTGGCTGGTACTTTGTGGGCAATGGGGACCTTGTCCTCCTAGGATCTGAGATTGCACAGTTTGCAAAGGTGGGTTGGTCTGCCCTTATCGCTATTTACCTTAAAGGTAAATCCCCTCAACATCACAATAGGCGTTCTTTGC
This sequence comes from Orycteropus afer afer, assembly GCF_000298275.1. NCBI lineage: Eukaryota > Metazoa > Chordata > Mammalia > Tubulidentata > Orycteropodidae > Orycteropus > Orycteropus afer. The sequence continues at coordinate 8,218,072 of NW_006921654.1, forward strand.
CAGTGCACACGGCTCATTCTCCAGGATAGACTATACGCTAGTCACAAAACAAATCCCAATATATATATATAT
>NW_006921654.1:8219658-8230808 GCF_000298275.1 Orycteropus afer afer
TCTCACTTCTTTAGGGTATATACCTAGTAATGGGATGGCTGGGTCAAATGGTATTTGTATTTCCAACTTTTGAAGGAATCGCCATACTGCTTTCCCCAATGGTTGTACCATTCTACAGTCCTACCAGCAATGCACGAGAGTCCCAATCTCTCCACAACCTCACCAGCATTTGTTATTTTCTGTCCAAATCCCAATATTTTTAAAAAAGATTTAAAATCTTACGAAATATGTTCTCTGACCACACGTAATCAAAGTAGAAATTAATAATAAAAATGAAACTGGAAAATCCAAAAATATGTGAAAATTACATTATTTAACAACCAATGGGTCAAGGATAAAAATCAGCAGACAAATCAGAAAATACTTAGAGTCAAATGAAAATTAAAATGCAACATACCAAAACTTATGGGATGCAGTAAAGGCAGTGCTCATAGGGAAATTTTTAACAATAAAAAGATATATTAAGAAAAAGATCTCATATTAACAATTCAGTTATACAACTTGAGGAAACTAGAAAAAGAAGATCCAACCAAGTCCAAAGCTACCAGAAGAAAGGAAATAACAAAGATCACAGCAGAAGTAAATAGAAAATAAAAATACAATATAGAAAATCACTGAAACCAGAAATTGATTCTTTGAAAAGAAGAGAATTAAAATCTTCTAGCTACACCAACAAAGAAAAAAAAATGCAAATAACTAAAATCAGAAATGAACACAGAGACATTACAATAGATCCTACAGAAATAAAAAACCTAACATAATAATGATGAACAACCAACAGATTAGATAAAGCAGATAAATTCCTAAAAAACACAAAACTAAGTAAACTGTCTCAAGAATAATGTCAACAGATCCATAACAAGCAAAGAGATTTAATAAGTAATTAAAAACCTACCAACAACAAAAAGTCCTGGGCCAGATGACTTCACTGCAGATTGGCATCAAAAATTCAAAGAATAGTTGACACCAATCCCTCTTAAACTCTTCCAAAAAAAAAAAAAAAATAGAAGAGGAGGGAATATTTCCTAACTCGTTCTAGGAGGAAGGCTTTGCCCAAATACCAAAGTCAGACAAAAACAGAAGAAAACTACAGTTCAATTTGATTCCTTCTAAATAGAGATGCAAATATCCTCAACAAAACACCAGCAAACTGAATGGAAAAGCATATTAAAGGGATTACTGCTGCATGACCAAGTAGGATTTATACCAGGAATGCAAGGGTGGTCCAACATTAGAAAAGCAGTCAACATAATATATCACATTAATAGAACAAAGGAAAAGAACATCCACATGTGATCATGTAGACACAGAAAAGGCATTTGATAAACTCCAATACCTTTTTCATAGTACAAACACTCAGCAAATTAGATATAGAAAGGAAATTCCTCAATATAAAGAGCAATTATGGAAAACTCAGATAATATCATACTCAACAGAGACATACGAGCGCTTTCCCCTTAGGATCAGAACAAGACAAAGATGGCTCTCAACACTGCTAGTCAATATTTTACTCGAAGTCCTTATCACAGCAATTAGGCAGGAAAAAGAAAGCTAATTATCTAAAATTCAGGAAGGAAAAAGTGAAAATATCCCTATTTGCAGATGACATGATCCTATTCATAGAAAATCCCCCAAATCCACAAGAAATATCTAATAAATGGATTCAGCAAAGTTGCAGGGTACAAGTCAATGCTGCCTTTCTATATGCACCAGAATGAGTGTTCTGGTTACTTAGTACCGCTCTAACAGGAATACCACAAATGGGATGGCCTTAACAAACAGGAGTTTATTCTCTTACAGTTTAGAGGCCTTAAGTGCAAGTTCAAAGTACCAGGCTCTAGCAGCTGTATAAAAGCCCTTCGGCCTTGGGCTTCAGCTCTGCCTCTTGCTTCTGGCCCACTGAAGCTAGAGGCATCTCTTCACTTAGGCAGCTACTGGCTACTGAGGCTAACAAGCCCAAGGTCAACAAATAAAATGGCACAGTCCCGATGTTACCAAACCACATGACAGGCCATTAACTCAAGTCAATTGTAAGTCCCAAGGTCAGCAGAGCATGGCAGGCTGCTCAACAATGACATGGCTACATGCAGGGTTCAAGCGTGCCATAAACTAGAGACCATTCCCCAAGGCTTCTGCTTATATACAGGAAGCAGACCACATTTCCTAAGGCAGCTACTCAGCTGCTCACAGTAGAACCCACCATGAAGTTAATTACCAGTCTCATCATGGGGAATGCTACATCCAGCTGCCCAGCCACTCAACCACGCCTACTCAAGTTGACACACAAACTTAACCACCACAATGAGTAATCTGAAAAGTAAATTAAAAGAAAAAATCCATTTATAAGAGCATCTAAAGGAATAAAATACATAGAAATATATATAACCAGGATTATGAAATACTTATATACTGATAATTATAAACATTGCTAAAAGAAATTAAGAAGACCTATATAAATGTAATGGCATTCGGGGTTCATGAATTAGAAAACTTAACACTACAACCCCCCAAATAATCAACAGATTCAACACAATGCCCCTCAAAATTCCAACAGCCATCTTTGCAGAAATGCCAAAGTCAATCTTCAAATCTACATTAAATTTTAAAAATCTATATGAAATGCAAAGCAATCTTGAAAAAGAAGAACTAAGTAGGAGGACTCATATCCCAATTTCACGAACATACTATCTATGGCCAGTTAATTCTCAACAAGGTTGTTAAGTTCATCTTATGGGGAAGGAATACTCTCTTTAATAAATGGTGCTGGGCCAACTGGATCTCTAAATGCAAAAGAATGAAATTAGAATCATGCATCATACTGCATATTAAAAATAACCTAAGATGAACCAACGGCCTCAGTATAAGAACTAAAGCCATAAAAATCTTAGAACAAACATACAACTAACGCTTTGGGAATGAATTTCCAACAATGGATTCATGGAAATCACATGAAAAGCACAAGCAACAAAAGATAAAATAGCAAACTGGACTTTATCAACAAAGTGAAGACACAAGGTACAGATAGGGAGAAAATATCTGGGAATTATAGATCCAATAAGGGTTTAATATGCAAAATATATAAATAATCTCCACAACTCAACAACAAAAAGGCAAGTAATCCATTTGAACAAAGAATGTATACAAATGGCCAGTAAGTATATGAAAAGGTGCTCAATGTCATTAGTCATTAAGGAAATACTAATAAAAAACAATGAGATACCACTTCATCCCCATTAGGATAACTACTATCAGAAAAATAGAAAATAATACGTGTTGGTGAGGATGTAAAGAAAGCAGAACCCTCATTGATTGCCGGTGAGGACTATAAATGGTACAGCTGCTGGAGAAAACAGTTGGGCAATTTCTAAAATAGTTAAAAATAAAGTGTAGCACACGTACTAAAATTGGAACAACACAGAAAAGATTAGCATGGCCCCTGCATAAGGATGACACGCAAATTCATGAAGCTTCCCATATTAAAAAAACATAATTAAGTTAAACATAAACCTACCATATGACTTGGCAATTCCACCCCTAGGCATATAATCAAAAGATATGAAAGCAGGGACTTAAAAAGATACCTGTACACTAATGTGCACTGCAGCACTAGTCACAATATCCAAAAGGAGGAAACAACCTAAATGCCCATCAACAGAAGAATGAATAAACAAAATGTGGTATAAACATCCAATAGAATGTTACCCTTCCATAAAGCAAAATAAAGTCCTGACACATACTACAACTTAGCTAAACCTTGAATACATTATGCTGAGTGAAATAAAACAGTTAACAAAAGGACAAATAGTAACATAACTCTTAGGAATACATACCAAAACCAAACCCACTGCCATGAAGTCGATTCCGACTCACAGTGATTCCCACTGGGTTTCTAAGGCTGGAAATCTTTAGGAGAGTAGATGCCCTGTCTTCCTCCTGCAGAGCAGCTGGTGGTGGGTTTGAAACACTGACTCTCTGGTTAGTAGCCCAAATGCCTTACTCACTGTGCCACCAGAACTCCTTGTATGAATATGGTAAATACATGAAAATACAGACACCAAGGTTCAACATTAGATACCAGAGGCAGGAGAGAGGGAACAAGGAGTCAATGTTTACGGAGACATGGAGTCTCTGTTAAAGGTGATGGGAAAATTTTGGAAATAGATAATGGTGATGGTTCAATAACATGATGAATGTAATTAATGTCACTGAATTGTACATATAAAAAATAATGAAATGACAAATGTTTCGTCATACATATTTTCACCACACATACATATACACACATAAAAAGAACTGAAAGCAGGAATGCCAACAGATGTTTATACAGCACTATTCACTGCAGCATTGTTCACAATAGCCAAAAGGTGGAAACAACTCAAGTGTCCATCAACACCATGAATGGATAAAGAAAACGTGGTATATACATACAATGGAATGCTATTCAACTATAAAGAGAAATGAAGTTCTGATATATGCTACAACGTGGATAAACCTCAAAAACATTATGCTGAGTAAAATAAGCCAGACACAAAAGAATAAATATTGTACTGATTCCACTTATATGAAGTATTTCGAATAGGCAAATGCATACAGATAAAAGTTTATTAATGGGTATCAGGGGTGGGTGGGAGAGAGAGATACTGCTTACAGGGTACTGAGTTTCTGTAAAGGGTGATGAAAATTGGGAAGCAAATAGTGGTTATGGGTGCACAACACGGGGAACTTAATGTCACTGAATTATACACATAAAAATGGTTGAAAAAAACCAATATTTTGTCATATATTTTATCACCAAAAAAATATTTTTAATAAATTGTCACTGCTGAGCATGGCTCTTCGCCTGTGCAGGTGTTGGGGAAGGCGAATAAAAGACTGTGAAACTCTGCTCTCCAACCTGAAAAGTTATTCAAGAACAACAACAAAGATCTAAGGAGTTAAAGAGCACTGGTTCCTCGAATGGCACATTGTTGTTGTTACGTGCTGTCGAGTCTGACCCGATTCATAGCGACCCCTCCTTGGGTTTCTGAGGCAGCATCACTACGGAAGTAGATTGCCCCATCTTCCTTTCGAGGAGTGGCTGGTGGGTTTGAACTACCAGCCTTCCGGTTAGCAGTCAAGTGCCTTAGGCACTACGCTACCAGAGCTCCTTCAAATGGCATACTGCACAAAAACATTGTTCTATATCCTACTTTGGTGAGTAGCAACTAAGATCTTAAAAGCTTGCAAGCAGCCAACTAGATGCAACAATGCATCTAGAGCAAAGAAGAAAGAAGAAAACCAGAAATCCAAAGCAAAAAAGAATGAAGAAAACCAGACTCAAGGAAACAATTGGTCCAAGTGACTGGTAGACCATGTGATCCTCAGCCTATATGACCATGAGACCAGAAGAACTAAATGGTGTCCAGCTACCACTGTCAACCACTCAGAGGGGGACTGGTACAGGATATCCTGGATAGAGTAGGAGAATAATGTGGAACAAAACTCAAAATCATTAAAAAAAAAAGACCAGGTTTGCTGGTCTGATAGAGCCTGGTGAGAACCCTGAGGCTATGGCCCCTAGCCACCCTTCAGGTGTGGAATTGAACTCACTCCTGTGGCTTTCAGCCAAACAATAGGCAGGAATATGGGGTGAACTTTTACATCAGGTACATACACTCCTTGGAGTAATCAATCATGGGAGAAAAGAAGGGCAGTATTTGTACAGGAGACAGTCTGGGGGGCAGGAGTGCATTGGACAGCAGGATACAGGGAAGCGGTAACTACAGGGAGGAAGAGAGCTGTTACATTGTGGGGAATTGTAGTCAACATCACGAGACAAAATGTGTATATACTGCTGTATGGAAAATGAATTTGCTTTGCAAAATTTCACCCAAATCACAATAATTTTTTTTTTTAAAATAATTGCCTGCAGAACCCTTTTCTGACCTTAAAACTCAAAACTCCCTGCTGTCTAGTTGATTTGGCTACTAGTGACCCCTTTTGGGTTCCGAGGTGGTATTTCTACAGAAGTAGATTGCCCAGTCTTCCTTCCGAGGAGTGGTTTGAACCGCCAGCCTTCTGTTTAGCAGTCAAATGCCTTAGGCATACCTCCTTAACCACCTGAAATGCTCCAAAGTTCCACAAAATATTTTCCACCTGATGTAAATTCATATTCTGATAGTTAATTTGGCTGGCTTTTTTTTTTTTTTTTAATTGTGATTTGGGTGAAAGTTTACAGAGCAAATTCACTTTCCATACAGCAGTTCACACACACATTGTCTCATAATATTGACTACAATTTACCCCAATCCAACAGTTCCCTTCCCACTTCCTCGCCATAGTTACCTCTTCCCTGTGTCCTTCCCTCTATGCACTCCTGCCCCCTGAGCTGTCTCCCTTAAAACAGCCCTTCCTTCTCCCATGATTGTTCTCTCCAAGGAGTGTATCTACCTCAGGTAAATGTTCAACTCATATGCCTGTCTTTTGTTTGGCTGGAAACCACAGGTGTGGGTTCAATTCCAGACCTGAAGGGCAGCTAGGGACCATAGTCTCAGTGGTTCCACCAGACTCTATCAGACCAGCAAACCTGCCCCCCCTCTTTTTTCCCCCAAATGATTCTGAATTTTGTTCCAAATTGTTCTCCCTCTCTATCCAGGGATATCCTACACAGATCCCCCTCCGAGTGGTTGACAGTGGTAGCTGGGCACCATCTAGTTCTTCTGGTCTCATAGTTGTATAGGCTGAGGATCATATGGTGTACCAGTTGCAAGGACTGATTGTTTCCATGAATCTTTGGTTTTCTTCAGTCTTATTTGCTCTGGATGAGGAGAGACCCATCTTTGCATCTAGATGGCTGATTGCAAGCTTTTAAGATCCCAGTCGCTACTCACCAAAGTAGGAGGTGGAACAATGTTTTGTGTAGTATGTTATGCCAATTGAGCTTGATGTCCCCTGCAACTATGGTCCCAAACCCACAGGTTCAACTACTCAGTCCCTCTGGGTAGCTGGCTGTGACCAAGAAGTGACAACAACCTTGCCCCTTGTCAGCTCTACTGTATAGAATTCTCACCTGGGAATTCTTACAAAACATACAAATACACTTGTAGAAACGTCTGCCAACCCTATACATGGTCTTGGGTACACTCCCTGCTGCATAGACATACATAATAGTTCAGCCTGTCCACCCATCTATCCACCCGTATATCCATGTTTGCCTTCACTGGCAATGCAGTACTGTATGTGCAAAAGGGTTCATCTTTGTTGTCTGCACCTCCCATGTACCTCTCTATGTCTTCCTCTTCCTCAATGCCACTATATCGATCACTCACATTTGGTACATTGCCCTTCTCTTCACCCAAATCAACACTTACCTCTATCTAACAGTGTTCCCTCCCTTCCCCTCCCACCCCTGATAACTAACAAAGAAAATTTCCTTCTATAAATAAACCTTTCCTTGATTTTTACAATACCAGACTAATACAATATTTGTCCTTCTGTGATTGACTTATTTCACTCAGCTTAATGTCCTCTAATTTCATCCACATTATGCGATGTCTTGCAGATTCTACAGTATTCCTTAGGGTTGCATAGTAGTCCATTGTGTGTACGTACCATAGTTTGGTTATCCATTCCTCAGATGATGGACACCTAGGTTGTTTCCAACTTTTTGCTATTGTAAATAGTGCTGCAATGAACATGGGTATGCATATATCAGTTCTTGTTATGACTGTCACTTATTTAGGGTATATACCTAGTAATGGAATGGCTGGATCAAATGGTATTTCTATTTTGGCTGGCATCCTTCTTATGAATAAATTTGTTCCTCCATCTAGAATTCAGGGTTATTTTGAGAAGATTTCTACTCATGCCCCTAGTCTCCTCCTTTACTATTCAACCCATTCCCTAGCCAGATAGCTTTATATTTTACGGCTATTATTATCTGTTGTTGAGGCAGTTTTGACTCACAGCAATCCGATAGACAACAGAATTAAAGACTGCCCACTCTTGCAGCATCCTCACACTCGTGATGATGCTTGAATCCATTACTGCAGCCACTGTGTCAATCCATCTCATTGAGGGTCTTCCCCATTTTTTACTGACTTTTTTTTTTTTTAATTTTATTGCGATTTGGATGAAAGTTTACAGAGAAAATTCATCTCCCATACAGCAGTTCACACACACTTTGTCTCATAACATTGACTACAATTTCCCACAATGCAACAGCTCTCTTCCCATTTCCTCCCCTTAGCCACATATTCCCTGTGTCCTTCCCGCCATGCACTCCTGCTCCCTGAGCTGTCTCCCTGTGCATACAAAGCTCTTCTGTTCTCCCATGATTGATCTCTCCAAGGAGTGTATCTACCTAATGTAAATGTTTAGTTCATATGCCTGTCTTCTGTTTGGCTAAAAGCTACAGGAGTGGGTTCAATTCCAGACCTGAAGGGCAGCTAGGGGCCATAGTCTCAGGGGTTCCATCAGGCTCTATCAGACTAGCAAACCTGTCCCCCCCCCCTTTTTTTTTGTGAGTTTTGTTCCACATTATTCTCCCACTCTATCCAGGATCTTCTGCATAGATGCTCCTCTGAGTGGTTGACAGAGGTAGCCAGGCATCATCTAGTTCTTCTAAGTCTTATAGTCATATAGGCTGAGGATCTCATTTGTACCAGTCCTCTAAACTAATTTAATTGTTGCCATGTGTCTTTGGTTTTCTTCATTCTTCTTTGCTCTGGATGAGCAGAGACCCATCATTGCATCTAGATGGCCGCTGGCAAGCTTTTAAGATCCCAGTCGCTACTCGCCAAAGTAGGATGTGGAACAATGTTTTTATGTAGTATGTTATGCCAATTGAGCTTGATGTCCCTTGCAACCATGGTCCCAAGCCCATAGGCCCAACTACTCACTCCCTCTGGGGAGCTGGCTGTGGCCAAGAAGTGACTACAACCTTGTCCCTTGTGCTGACCGTCTACTTTACCAAGCATGATACCCTTTCTCTAGGGACTTGTCCCTCCTGATTCCATGACCAAAGTAATAAAAGAGACAAAGTGAGCCATCTCACATCTAAGGAACATTCCAGCTGTATTTCTTCTAAGATAGATTTGTTCTTTCTTCTGGCAGTCCAAGGTATATTCAATATTCTTTGCAAAACAACAATTCAAATGCAGCAATTCTTCTGCAGTCCTTCTTATTTATTGTCCAGCTTTCCCATGCATATGAGGCAACTGAAAACACAACAGGTTGAATCAGGCACACTTTAGCCTTCAAAGTGACATCTTTGCTCTTTAAAATTTTAAAGAGGTCTTTTGCATCAGATTGCCCAGAGCAATATGTTTTGGTTCCCTAGTGCCACTCTGACAAGAATATACCACAAATAGGATGGCCTTAACAAACAGGAGTTTATTCTTATAATTTCGAGGGTTTAAGTCCAAGTTCAAAGTGCCAAGCTCTAGGGTCTGGGTGAAAGCCCTTCCGCCTTGGGCTTCAGCTCTGCCTCTAGCTCCCGGCACACTGAAGCTAGAGGCATTTCTTCACTCAGCTGCCGGCTGCTGAGGCTCAGACGCCCAAGGTTGACAAATAAAATGTCACAGTCCTGATGTTACCAAACCACACGGCAGGCCATTAATTCAAGTCCATTGTAACTCCCAAGGTCGGCAGAGCATGGCAGGCTGCTGAGCAATGACACAGCTACATGCTGCGTCCAAGCATGCCGAAGGCTAGAGACCATTCCCAAAGCTGCTGCTTATATACAGGAAGCAGACCACATACCCAAAGCAGCTACTTAGCTGCTTGTGGTAGATCCCACCATGGAGCTGATTGCCAGTCTCATCATGGGGAATAACTACCACCAGCTGCACAGCCACTCAACCAGGCCCAACCCAGTTGACACAAAAACATAACCACCACACAGTAAGTCCTTTGATTTCTTGACTGCTACTTCCATGGGTATTGATTGTGGATACAAGTAAAATGAACTCCTCGACAACTTCAAACTTTTCTCCATTTACTAGTCCGGTTGTATTTTCATTTTATGCTGAGATGTAATTCCTACTGAAAGCTGCAGTCTTTGATCTTCATCAGTAAGTGCTTCAAGTGTTCTTTGATTTCAGCAAGGAGGGTTGTGTCATCTGCATATTACAGGTTGTCAATGAGTCTTCTCCCAATTCTGATACCACATTCTTCTTTATATAGTCCAGCTTCTCAGATTATTTGCTCAGCATACAAAATGATTAAGTATAATGAAAGGATACAACCCTGACACACATCCTTCCTGATTTTAAACCATTCAGTATCCCCTTGTTCTGTTTGAATGATTGCCTTTTGGGTTTCTGTACAGGTTTCTCATCAGCACATGGAAGTGTTCTGGAATTCCCATCCTTTGCAATGCTATCCATAATTTGTTATGATCCACACAGTTGAATGTCTCTGCAAAGTCAATAAAACACAGGTAAACATCTTTCTGGTATTTGTTGCTTTCAGCAAGATCCATCTGTTATCAACAATGATATCCCTTATTCCATACCCTCTTCTGAATCCAGCTTGAATTACTAGAGTTCCCTGTTAATGTAAAGCTGCTAACATCTGTAAACTACTTTCAGCAGAACTTTACTTGCATGTGATATTAATGATATTGTTCTGTAATTCTCATATTCTGTTGGATCACCTCTTTTGGAATAGAAACAAAATATGGATCTCTTCTAGTCAGGTGGCAACAAGGTAGCTATCTTCCAAATGTCTTGGCATAAACGAGTAAGTGCTTCCAATGCTGCATTCATGTGTTGAAACATCACAATGTGAATTCCATCAACTCCTGGAGCCCTGTTTTTTGCCAATTCCTTCAGTACAGATTCAACTTCTTCCTTCAGTACCATCAGTTCTTGATTATATGTTATTTCCGGAAATGGATGAACGTTACCAATTCTTTTTGGTACAATGACTCTGTATTCTTTTGATGCTTCCTGCATTGTTCAATATTTTGTATGTAGAAGCCTTCAATATTCCAACTCAAGATTTGGATTTTCAGGAGATCCAGCAAGATGGCAGACTAGGCAAAAGACTGCACAGACCCTCTTCAACAAAGAAAAGGGGAACCAATTAACACAGACACAGAAGATAATCCTGGACCCCTGAGCCTTGAAGGGAAGGATATAGAAGTGGACTAAACCCCATCCAGCAGA
>NW_006921654.1:8242895-8252969 GCF_000298275.1 Orycteropus afer afer
AAAAAAAAAAAAAGTTACCTAAACTGACTAAAAGAAGAAGTAGAAAAGTTCCACAGACCCCAAACAAGTGAAGAGATTGAATCAGAAATAAAAAAAACACCCAAAGAGAAAAAGCCCTGAATCAGATGCCTTCACTGGGGATTCTAACAACATTTAGAGAAGAATTGACATCAAGCCTGTTCAAACTCTTCCAAAAAGTAGAAAAGAAAGAAACTCTTTCTATAAAGCCAGTATTATACCCATACCAGACAAAGACACCATAAGAAAACTACAGGCCAATATCCCTTATAAATATAGATGCCAAAATTTTCAACAAAACACAGGTGGTCCCTGACTTACAAGAGGGTTCCATTCCAACACTATGCATAAGTCAGTTCTGACAGAAAGAAAATACCTTTTTTTTCAGCCTTTATTATTGCCTTTTATTATCAGTATCTTTATAAATCATAAAGTAAACATCTGCAAGTAAACATCTGAGAATGATACCAGCAAATTACACACTGAAACACTGTATGTAGACATTCACTAATGAGATGTACCAAAAAAAGAGAGAGAGAGAGACAGTCATAAAAGCAGCTTGTCATATCCTGAGTACATCATACATCAGGATGTAAATTTAATCAGGGATGTGAAACTCTAGTGAACAGAATCCAACAGCATGTTAAAAGCATGTTAAAAGAATTATAAACCACTGTATTCTTAGTAACAACAAAAATAGATTGTATATAGATAAAAGGAAAAAAAAAAACAAAACCACACTGCTATGGAGTTGGATCTGAATCATAGCGACTCCTCTTTTGGTTTCCGAGGTGGTATCACTACGGAAGTAGATTGCCCAACCTTCCTTCCAAGTAGTGGCTGGTGGGTTTGAACTACCAGCCTTCTGATCAGCAGTGAAATGGCTTAGGCACTATGCCACCAGAGCTTCTATAGATAGAGATAGGTGTGTGTGTGTGTGTGTGTGTGTGTGTGTGTTTATTATACACCATGATCAAGTGGTATTTACTCCAGGAATGCAAGGCTGGTTCAATGTTAGGAAATCAATCATAATACACTGACTGCATTAATAGAACAAAGGTAAAGACTAACAAGATCATCTCAAGTGATGTAGAAAAGGCATTTGATAAAATCGAACACCCTTTGTTAATAAAAAATCTCAAAAGATAGGAATAAAAAGAAAGTTCCTCAATATGATTAAGGACATTTATGAAAAATCAACAGCCAACATTACACTCAATGTAGAATTATTGTGAACTTTCCCCTCAAAAACTGGAACAAGACAAGGATGCTCACTCTCACTAATCCTATTTAATATTATACTAGAAGTCTTAGCCAGAGAAATAAGGCAAAAAGAAGAAATAAAATGTATCCAAACCAAAAAGAAGGTAAAATAGTTTTTATTCACAGATGACATAATCCTGTATACAGAAAATCTAAAGAATCTACAAAACAGCTTGTAGAGCAAATAAAGAAATTTAGCAAAGTTATAGTATAGATCAACACACAAAATCAGCTGGGTTTCTATAGACCAGCAATGAGAAATCTAATAAGAAGATGAGGAAGAGAAATCAATTTACAGTAGTATCTAAGAGAATAAGATACCTAAGAACAAATTTAATCAGGGATGTGAAAGACTTACACAATAAAAAGTTTAAAAACACTGCTGAAAGAAATTTAAAAAACTACTGCCATCAAGTCAATTCTGACTCAAAAGCAACTCTTTAGGAGCTCTGGTAGCATAGTGCCTAAGGCACTTGACTGCTAATGAGAAGGCTGGTGGTTCAAACCACCAGCCACTCCTCAGAAGGAAGACTGGGCAATCTACTTCCATAGTGATAATGCCTTGGCCCAGGAGGAGTCGCTATGAGTCGGGGCTGACTCGATGGCACATAACAACAACAACAGGACAGAGTAGAACTGCCATAGGGTTTGCAAGGCTGCAATTTTTCTTTTTTCTTTTAGAAGAAAGATCAAGCTTTATCGGGCTGACTCCGGCATCCATGCTCTCAGTAACTTACACTTGTTACTCACTGATAGATTACAAACAGTCTCTCTTGATGCTGTTCCCACAACAGAACAAAGCCTGGGTTTTTTGTTAGCTGTCACTGAGTTGCTTCAACTCACAGTAACCCTATGTACAACAGAATGAAACAATGCTTGGTCCTGCGCCAGCCTCACAATCCTTGCTATACCTGAGTTTAAAATTAAAGTAAAAATAAAAATTAAATTAAAAAAACCTCTGTGACCCCTCCTTGGGTTTCTGAGGCAGTATCTCTACAGAAGTAAATCCCCCGTCTTTTTTCTGAGGAGTGGCTGGTGTGTTTGAACCGCCAGCCTTCTGGGTAGCAGTCAAATGCCTTAGGCACTATGCCACCAGAGCTCCTTATCTGAGTTTAGGAAAAGTTAATATGGAAAATATTTTAAATTAGGAATATATATATTGTTTTACTCAGTGGAAATCTTTTTATTTTTTTTTAATTGTAGTTTGGGTGAAAATTTATAAAGCAACTTAGTTTTCCATTCACATTTATATGCATTTTGTTTTGTGACATCAATTGCAATCCCTCAATGTAACAGTCCTCTTCCCACTTCCTCCCTGAGTTCCTGAATATTTCCATTTGTCCTTCTTTCTGACCCTTCCTACCTTTTGAGCTTCATTTTTTGGCAAATGCTGCTCTTTTTTGTCTCCTAGGGTTGATTGTACTGAGTAGTACATTCTTCTCCACTGGTACTGTTCACTTCACAGGGCTGTCTAATGTTTAGCTGAAAGTTGATCGCCAGCAGTGAGTTCAGTTCCAAGCTTGAAGGGGATCTAAGGGCCACAGACCCAGAGGCTTGGCTAGTCTCTTTCAGACAAGTATGGCCTTTTTCGTTTTTTACTTTTGTTCCACATTTTTTTCTCCCTCTCTGTCCAGGACGCTCTATTGTGATCCTAATCAGAGCAGTCAGTGGAGGTAGCTGGGCACCATTTAATTCTTCTCGTTTCTGGATAGTGGAAGCTGTGGTTCATGTGGTCCATTAGTCCTTTGCACCAATTGTTGCCTTGCATCTTTGATTTTCTTCACTCTTCATTGCTCCCGAGGAAAAGAGTCAAATAATTGCATCTCAGATGACCACTCGCAAGCTTTTAAGACCCCAGTCACTACTCACTAGAGTAGGATGTCAAACACTCTTTGTGGACTATGTGATGCCAATACCTAGATGTCCCGACACTGTGGTCCCAAGTCTCCAAGCCCAGTGACTCATTCCTCAAGGTGTTTCGTTAGTAAGTTTTCAGAATTTTGCCCTTTGCTATGCTCTGTTGTTGTTGTTGTTGTTAGGTGCCATCGAGTCGTGTCTGACTCACAGCGACCCTATGCACAGCAGAATGAAACATCGCCCGATCCTGACTCAGCTCCATGATTCTTGCTATAGTTGAGTACATCGCCACCACCACCATGTCAATACATCTCACTGAGGGCCTTCGCCTCTTTTGTTGACCCTCCACCTTACCAAGCATGACATCCTTCTCCAGGGAATGGTCCCTTCTGACAACATGACCAAAGTAGGTGAGATGAAGTCTGGCCAGTCTCGCCTCCAAGGAGCATTCCAGCTGCACTTCCTCCAGGACAGATTTGTTAGATCTTTTAGCAGTTCAACAGCACTCTCACCATTCTTCACCAACACCATAGCTCAAAAGCATCAATTTTTCTTTGGACTTTCTTATTCATCGTCCAACTTGAGAGCTGAAAAAATCATATCTTGTGTCAGGTCCACCTTAGTCCTCAAGGAGACATCTTTGCTCTTCAGCACTTGAAAGAGGTCCTTTGCAGCCAATTTACCCAGTGCTATATGTCGTCTGATGTCCTGACTGCTGCTTCCACTGGTGTCAATTGTATAACCAAGCAATGTGAAGTCTTTGACAGCTTCAATCTTCTCTCCATTTATCATGATGCTGCATATATGTCCAGTTGTGAGGATTTTTGTTCTTTATATTGAAATGTAATCCATACTGCATACTGTATTCTTCAATCTTCATCAGTTAAGAGCTTCAAGTCATCCTCACTTTCAGCAAGCAAAGTTATGTCATCAGTGTATTGCAGGTTGTTAATGATTCTTCCTCCAATCCTGATGCCATGTTCTTCTTCATATTGTCCAGCTTCTTGTATTATTTACTCAGCACACAGATTGAATAAATATGGGGAAAGGATACAACCCTGACACACTCCCTTCTCGATTTTAAGCCATGCATTATCCCCTTGTTCTGTTTGAATGCAGCCTTCTGGTCTGTATACAGGTTCCTCATGAGCACAATTAAGTGTTCTGGAATTCCCATTTTTCTCGATGTTATCCACAGATTGCTTTGATCCACATAATAAAATGCTTTTGTATAGTCAATAAAACACAAGTAAACATCTTTTGGTATTCTTTGCTTTGAGACATTATCTCTGACATTAGCAATGTCCCTCATTCCACATCCTCTTCTGAATCCAGCCTGCATTTCTGGAAGTTCTCTGTCAATATACTGCTGCAACTGTTTTTGAATTATCTTCAGTAAGATTTTACTTGCATGCAATATTAACAATATTGTTTGATAATTTCCACATTCTGTGGGATCACCTTTCCTTGGAATGGGTACAAATATGGATCTCTTCCAGTCAGTTGGTCAGGTAGCTGTCTTCCCTATCTCTTGGCATAGCCGAGTGAGTGTCTCCAGTGGGGCATCCATTTGCTGAAATATCTCAATGGGTATCCCATCAATTCCTGGAGCCTTGTTTTTCACTACTTCCCTCAATGCAGCTTCAACTTCTTCAATACCATTGGTTCTTAAACATATGCTACTTCTTGACATGGATGAATATCGACCAGTTCTTTTGGTACAGTAGTACTCCTTCCATCTTCTTTTGATGCTTCCTGCATCATTCAATATTTTGCCCATAGAATCTTTCAATATTTCAACTGGAGGCTTAAAGTTCTTTCACCTTGAGAATAGCTGATCGTGTTCTTCCCTTTTGATTTTCTAACTCCAGGTCTTTGCACATTTTATTATAGTAATTAGCTTTGTGTGTTCCACCTGCCCTTTGAAATCTTCCATTCAACTCTTTTGTCTTGTCATTCCTTCCATTTGCTTTAGCTACTCTTCCCTCGAGGGCAAGTTTCAGAGTCTATCCTGACATCTATTTTGGTCTTTTCTTTCTCTCTCATATTTTTAATGACCTCTTGCTTTCTTCATGTATGATGCTCTTGATGTCATCCCACAATTCTTGTTTTTGGTCACTGGTGTTCAGTGCATCAAATATATTCTTTAGATAAGCTCTAAATTCAGGAGGAATACAATCAAGGTCATATTTTGGCTCTCATGGACTTAATTGTCTTCAACTTCAAGCCGAACTTGCATATGAGCAGTTGATGGTCTGTTCCACAATTAGCTCCTGGCCTTGTTTTGGCTGAAGATATTGAGCTTTTCCATTGCCTCTTGCCACAGATGTAGTCAATCTTATTCCTATGTACTCCATCTGGTGAAGTCCATGTATATAGTCACCCTTTGTGTTCTTGAAAAAAGCTATTTGCAATGAGTAAAACATTGATCTTGCATAATTCTATCATGAAATCTCCAGCCTTATTTCTGTCACCAGGGCCAAATTTTCCAACTACTGGTGATTCTTCTTTGTTTCCAAATTTTGCATTCCAGTCACCAGTGATAATTAACACATCTCGATTGCACTTTCGGTCAATTTCAGACTGCAGAAGTTGATAAAAATCTTTAGTTTCCCCATCTTTGGCTTGCAGGCATATAGATAATATCCTATCACTGACAGCATTGTACTTCAGGACAGATCTTGAAATCATCCTTTTGATGATGAATGCCATGCCGTTCCTCTTCAAATTGTCATTCTCGCCATAGTAGATCGTATGGTTGTCTGCTTCAAAATGGCCCAAAACAGTCCATTTCAGCTCACTAATGCCTAGGATATCAATCTTTATGTGTTCCATTTCATTTTTGACAACTTCCAATTTTCTAGATTCATACTTTGTACTTTCCATGTTCCAATTATTAATGGATGTTTGCAGCTGTTTCTTCTCAATTTGAGTTGTGCCACGTCAACACATGGAAGTCCTGAAAGAGTTACTTTATCCATATCATTAAGGTTGGTTCTACTCTGATTAGGCAGCTTTCCTAGTCCTATCTTTCCTAGTCCTATTTTGAGTGCCTTCCAACCCAAGGGGGCTGGTCTTCCTCCACTGTGTTGGGCAATATTTCCAAGCTATTCATAAAGTTGCCCAGTAATGTATCAGACAGTGTTTCTCTGCTATTCATAAGGTTTTCCCTGGAAAATTCTTTGAGAAGTGGATGGCCTCTTCCTTCTTCCTAGTCTGTCTCAGTCCGTAAGTTGCACTGAAACCTGTGCACCATGTGCAACCCTGCTGGTGTTCGAAACACCGGTGGCACAGCCTCACAACTATGTGAAAGCCACATAGGATGACAAACTGACAGACAAATTTGTCTCCTTTAGCTGTTGGAACCTCTCCACCCTCCCCCCTTACCTAATTCCTATCTGGATCCTGTGGCTTTTGTGGTCCCCGGCACTCTCCCCCTCCCTTTCCTGGCTCTGGAGGCTGGGGCCTGCCTGCCTCCCATCCCTTACTTGAATCCTGAATTGTATGCTCTACAATATCCTTAAATATATTTGCAGCACATACAAATATATATGTAATATGTAGATATAAATATTCTCTGTCAAACCTATACAGGCTTGTGGGTATATTCCCATTCACGTTCCTACATCTGTTAAGTTTGCATGTCTACCTATGTATCTACACACAGATATTGTTTATTATTACTAGTATTGCAGGATTACACATGTAACAGTTTGTACATTTGTTGTCTTTGCTCTTGTGTGCCTCTGAGGGATTTGCTTTACCACTAGTTACACTGTGCTACCCTTCTCCTCGCTGTATATTGCTTTTCCCTTCGCCAACATTAATACATCTACTCTCCAGTTAGTGATTTACCCTCCCTTACACTCTGATCCCTGGTCACCATCAAAAAATGTTTCTTCCTGTCTGTAAACCTTGACTTTCTATAGTAGCAGCCTCATGCAATATTTGAGCTTCTGGGATTGACTTATTTCACTCAGCGGAATGTCCTTCAGGTTCATCCATGTTATGAAATGTTTCATGGATTCATCATTATTCTTTAATATTGCACAATATTCCATTGTGTATATGTACAAAAATTTGTTTATCCATTCATCCATTTATGGGCACTTAGGTCGTGTCCATCTTTTTGCGATCATGAACAAGGGTATGCATATATTTGTTCATATCATGGCTCTCATTACTCTACAATATATAGCTAGTAATGAGATTGCTGGATTGTATGGTATTTCTATTTCCAACTTTTTAAGGAAGCACTGTATTGTTTTCCACAGTGACCATAGTGGTTGTACCATTTTACATTTTCACCAGCAGTATAAGAGAGTTCCAATCTCTCCAAATCCTCATCAGCATTTTTTTTTTTTAACTTTGCTGTTATTGCTGGGGTAAGATGACATCTCACTGTTGTTTTGATGTGCATCTCTCTAATGGCTAATAATTTTGATCAGTACTTTTTCATGTGTCTGTTGGCTGCCTGTATGTTTTCTTTGGTGAAGTGACTGTTCATGTCCTCTTGCAAGGCTGGAAATCTTTATAGAAGCTGACTGCCAAAACTTTCTCCCCCAGAGCAGCTGATGGGTTCAAACCTTTTGGTTAGCAGCTGAGCACTTTATCTACTGTGCCACCAGGGTTTGCTGAAAGAGATTAAAGACCAACTAGAAAATATCCATATTTTTTTCCATTCCAAAGAAGAGTGACCCAGCAAAATATGGAAATTATTGAACTGTATCATTAATATTACATGCAAGTAAAATTTGGCAGAAGGTAACTCAAACATGGTTGCAGCACTACATCAAGAGGGAGTTGCTAGAAACTGAAGCTGGATTCTGAAGAGGGCATGAAACAAGGCATATCATTGCTGATGTCAGATGGATCAAGGCAAAAAGGAAAGAATATCAGAAAAATGTTTACCTGTATTGTATTGATTATTCAAAGTCATTCAACTGTGTGGGTCACAACAAACTATGGTTAACATTGCAAAGAATGGGAATTCCACAACACTTAATTGTGCTCATGAGAAACCTGTATACAGATAAAGAGGCAGTAGTTCAAACAGAACAAGGGGATACTACATGGTTTAAAATAAAGAAAGGTGTGCATCAGGGCTGTATCCTTTCATTGTACATATTCAATCTGTATGCTGAGCACATAATCCCAGAAGTTGGACTACATGAAGAACATGGCATCAGAATTGGAGGAAGACTCATTAACAACCTGCCATGTGATATGCAGATAACACAACCTTGCTTGTTGAAAGTAAAGAAGAAGATCACTTACTGACGAAGATCAAAGTCTATAGTCTTCAGTATGGATTACATCTCAACATTAAGAAAATAAAAATCCTTATAATTGGACCAATAAGCAACATCATGATAAAACATCATGTCAGGGATTTCATTTTACTTGGACCCACAATCAATGCCCACAGAAACAGAAGTCAAGAAATCAGAGGATATATTACACTGGGAAAATCTGCAGCAAGTAACCTCTTTAAAATGTTAAAGAGCAGAGATGTCACTGTGAAGACTAAGATGTGTCTGACTCAAGCCACGGTATATTCAGTAACCTCATGTGAAAGCATGGGCAATGAATAAGAAAGACTGCAGAATAACTGATAGCATTTGAATAGTGGTCTGAGAGAATAACCCTGAAAAGATCATGGTCTGCCAGAAGTACGAAGACATCTGTCTTGGAAGAGCTACAGCCAGAATGCTCCTTAAAAGCAAGAATGGCCAGACTTCATCTCATCTACTCTGGTCATACTGTCAGAAGGGACCAGTCCCTGGAGAAGGATATCATGCTTGGTAAAGTAGGGGTCAGCAAAATGGAGAAGAACCTCAGTGAGACGGATTGACACTTTGGCTGCAACGATGGGCTCCAAGCATAGCAAGGATTGAGAGGATGGCACAGGATTGGGCAGTGTTTCATTCTGTTGTTCACAGGGTCATTATGAGTCAGAGCCAATCCAATGGCACCTAACTAACAACACCTTTCTATATGGTATCATTTTTCTTCTACTGAAGATTTTCCTTTAAGATTTCTTGCAATGCAGATCTTCTGGGAATGACTTTTGTCCATTTCTATTTGCCTGAAGGCATATTTATTTCACCTTCATTTTTGAAATATATTTCCACTGATTCCAGATTAAGGCAAACTACAAAAAAAAAAGGCCTGGTGATTTATTTTTGAAACTTAGCCAATGAAAGCCTTACGGATCACAACGGCCTTCCATTAGTCAGGCCGACTTGATGGCAGTAGACAACAACTATGGTTCATTGATTTTCAACAAGGTGCTAAGTCTATTCAATAGGGAAAGAAGAATCTCTTCAATAAATGGTGCTAGGAAAATTGGATTTTCACATGGAGAAGAATGAACCAGATGCATGACTCACACCATACACACACACACACACACACACACACACAAAAGCAATGTTAAATGTATTAAAAATATAAGTGTGAAAACTAAAACCATAGAAAATAAAAAAGAGTGGCCATGAGACCTGTTATTTAAAGATGGATGATCAGATATGACAACAAAAACGTTAAGAGCAAAAGATAAAAGTTATAACAGGGAACTCATAAAATTAAATACTATTTTTCATCAAGGAATTTATCAATGAAGAGACAACCTAGAGAGTGGGATAGAAAATTTTGGGTTTTTCTATATTTGCTAAGGGTCTAAAATCTAAAATATACATTTTCAAAAAAGAACTTCTACAATTCAGCAAAAAGAAGACAATTTTAAAAATGGGACTGAACAGATATTTTGCCAAACAAGATGTTCAAATAGGCAAAAAGCACATGAAAGATGCTCAATGTCATTAACCATTGTTGTTGTTATGTGCTGTCGAGTCGGCCCCAACTCATAGCGACCCCTCCTTGGGTTTCCGAGGCAGTATCACTACGGAAGTAGGATTGCCCAACCTTCCTTCC
>NW_006921654.1:8253309-8271198 GCF_000298275.1 Orycteropus afer afer
GAAGGAAGATTGGGCAATCTACTTCTGTAGTGATACCGCCTCGGAAACCCAAGGAGGGGTCGCTATGAGTCAGATCCGACTCAACAGCACATAACAACAACAACTGTGGAAAATGGTTCAGTTGTTCCTCACAAGTCTGAACATGAGACTATCATATGACCCAACAATCTAAATTCTAGGCAAGTACCCAAAAGAAGTGAAACCAGGAACATAAACAGAGACTTGTATACCAAAGTTCATTGCACTACTTTTACAACAACCAAAAGGTGGAAACAATCTAAATGTCTACCAACAGATGAATGGATAAATGAAATGTGGTCCATCTACACAATGGAATACAACTCAGGCATAAAAAGAAATGAAGTCCTGATGCGTGTAACAAAACAGATGAACCCTGAAAACACGCTGAGTGAAATAAGTCAGTCAAAAAAGAAAAAATACTTTCTCATCTTAGTTATGTGAAATAAACCACTATATAAAAATCAGGAATGGGAAGGAGTTTTTGCTTAGGGGCGATGATATTAAGTTAAAACCAAACCAAAACCAAACTCAATGTTGTCGAGTCTTTTCTGAAATCCATTTTGGACTTTTTTTTCCCCAGTGACCTTTTGCCTTCTTCATGTATGATGTCATCCCAAAACTTGTCTGGTCTTGGGTCATTGGTGGTCAGTGCCTCAAATCTATTCTTCAGATGGTCTCTAAATTCAGGTGGGAGAGATATAATCAAAGTTGTATTTTGGATCTTGTGGGCTTGTTTTAATTTTCTTCAGCTTCAATTTGAACTGATGCAATTGATAGCCTGTTCCACAGTCTGCTCCTTGGCTTGTTCTGACAGGTGATATTGAGTTTCTCCATGGCCTTTTCCAAAAATATAGTTGATCAGATTCCTGTGTATTCCATCTGGTGAAGTCCACATGTATAGTCACCATTTATGTTTTGAAAAAAGGTATCTGCAATGGTAGTTGGTCTTGCAAAATGCTATCATGTAATGTCTGGAATCATTTCTCTCACCAAGGCCCTATTTTCCAACTACCAATGATGCCTGTTCTTTGTTTCCAACTTTAAAATTCCCATCACCAGTAATTATCAATACATGTTGATTGCATATTTGGTCAATTTCAGACTGAAGAAGTTGGCAGAAATTTTCAATTTCTTTATATTTGGCTTTAGTGGTTGGCTTGTAAATTTGAATAATAGAAGTATTAACTGGTTTTCTTTGTGATATATAGATATAGATATATAGATATATAATCTTATTAGTGACAGCATTGTGCTTCAGAATAAATTTTGAAATATTCTTTTTGATGATGAATGCAATGCCATCCATTCCTCTTCAATTTGTCATTCCTGGCATAGTAGACCATAAGACTGTCAGATTCAAAATAGCCAATACCAGTCTATTTCAGCTCACCAACACCTAGGATACTGCTCTTCCTGCATTCCATTTCATTTTTGATAACTCCCAATATTTGTAGATTCACACTTCATACATTCCACGTTCCAATTATTAATGGATGTTTGCAGCTGTTTCTTCCCATTTTGAGTTATGCCCCACCAGCAAATGAAGGTCCAGAAAGTCATTAAAGTCGACCCTATTTTGAGGAGGCAGCTCTTCCCTAGTCGTATTTTGAATGCCCTCCAATCTGATGGGCTCATCTTCCAGCACTGTATCAGGCAATGTTACTGGTATCATAAAGTTTTTCAGTAATTTATCAGATAGTGTTTCAGTGCTATTCATAATGTTTTCAGTAGCCAAAATTTTCAGAAGAGGATGGCCTCATTCTTCTTCCCCCTCTGTCTTAGTCTGGAAGCTCTGCCGAAATCTGTCTACCATGGGTGACACTGCTGGTGTTTGAAATACCAGTGGCATAACTTCCAGCCTCACGGCAGCACGCAAGGTACCACAGTATGATAAAATGCAGATGAGCGATGGTGTCTTCTCATCCTCCCTGGAATTCTATTTGTCGCCGATTTTTTTGTGAACAAGTAATAGTAAATGCCCAGAATTCCTAAGAACCACTAGAACGCTGCTAACCAGGAGGTTGGAGTCCACCCAGAATAACCTCAGAACAAAGCCCTGGAGATCTAGTTCTGGAAAAATTCAGTCACCGAAAATCTTATGGAGCAAAGTTTTACTCTGACATATAATACAGTTGCCGTGAGTTGAAATGCACTTGACAATAAATATTTTTTATTTTATTTTTTTATGCAATGCACTGACCCTGGATGGCTCTACAAAGAGTTTTAACAAGGCAGGTATGTAGAACAAAAAATAAGGACTGAAATGTAGAAGATTGTTACTCACATTAGGTGAAATAGCTGTTTTGTTTTTAAATGCATTTATGCACTTTCTATTAAAAAACATAAATGCTTGTTTAGAAATTAATTAGCATGGCTGATAAAGAGACACAGGCAGGGAAAGAACCAAAGTTAAGGATCAGTAGACCAAAACCAAACACCTTGAGAGAATGGCTTACTGGGCTTGGGGACTTTAGGTCCACAGTCTTGGGGGACATCTAGGTTAACTGGTATAAAACGTAGTCCACAAAGACTTGTTTCTATATACTATTTCAGTGTATAGCAACTGGGGTCTTAAAAGCTTGCAAATGACCATCTAAGATGCAACTATTAGTCTTTGTTCATCTAAACCAAAGAAGAGAGAAGAAAACTAAACATTCAAGGAAACAATTAGACCAAAAGACTAATGAACAATGGATCATGTGAACCACATTCTCCATTACCCAGAGACCAGAAGAACTAGAGATGGTGCCCCGCTACCTCTACTGACTGCTGTGATCAGGATCACAACAGAAAGTCCTGGACAGAGAGGGAGGAAAAAAAAATGTAGAATAAAATTAAAAAACATAAAAAAGACCAGACTTTCTGGATTGATAGAAACTAGTGGAACCCCTGAGACTATGGTCCTTACACATCCTTCAAGTCTGAGAACTCAATCCACTCCTAGGGATCAACTTTCAGCCAAACTAGACATAACGGTGAGCAATAAAACCAGGAAGGAATGTACTCCTCAGAACAATCAAGTACAGGAGATCAAAAGGGCAGCATGTGCCCAAAAACATAGCTCAGAAGCAGGAAGGGGCAAGGAAAAAGCACAGAAGGACTAACTGAAATGAGGAACCCAGGGAGGAAGGGGGAAGAACGCTGTTATGTTACAGAGATTGCAACCAATGTCACAAAACGTGTGTAAAACTGCTGAATGGAAAACTAATTTGCTCCGTAAACTTTCACTCAGACTACAATTTGAATTAAAAAAAAAAAAAGGATCAGGAGAAATACCTGCTGGACAACCTAGGGGAGCCATGCTTCAGGGCTTATAGTCATTCACCTAAGAGCAGATGGACTAATACACAGAAGCTAATATATCAGTTTAAAAGAAGCTCTCGGGTATTTTTTTCTCTGACCAAATATTTGCATTCTGTGCCTTGAATAAAAAGTTTTAATTTCTAGTGTTAATGGGTTTAGTCACTGATGACTTGTTTAATTTGGTCTTTTTCTTTAAAATGCTTGACACTGGTAGGCTGAGTTTTCAAGATATGTGTTTAACCTTATAAAGACCTACAGACAGGTGATACAGTCTTATGTGGGGAGAGAGATAGTAAAGTTAGTTGTGTTAATGTAAAATCAATGCCTACAGAAGAGAAAATTAGGGGGAAAAAACCCTCTGATTTTCCTTTCTTCTTCCTTTTTTCCTGTCGCTCGTCTGTACAGTTTGGAACTCTAGGTATCATTATATTATAAAAGTTTCCAGGTTTCCATTCTAATGGGTTCCAGGTTTTTCTATTATGAGGGGAGAACCAGCAGACTTAGTAAATCCTTATTTACTTGCCCCAAAGGCCAGCCAGTGCTCTTTCGTCTCCGGTGCCAGCTTCTACTCACTCAGGGCCACTTCTCAGGTTCTTTTGCTGCCCATCATTAATCTTTCAAGCTACAGCTGGATGGGTTTAGAACAAAAGCATCAGAGTCAACGAAAAATGAAATATTTACCTGCACCAATGGGGAAAAAAAGGCCTATCAACCTTGTCCTTACAATGCAATCATGTTACTATTTTATTTTATTCACTCTCTAGATAGAAGATAGGCTACATATATCCACACACATATATATTCACTTTCTGCGTTATTTTACATATATATATTTACTATCTATGCTCATTTGTAATGAGATGTAATATATAGAGCTCAGTTAGTTACCATGGAGACAGTGGTCCTCTGTTTCTTATCACAGAGCCACACTATCGTCTGGTGTCAGCAAAGGAGGGATGACAAAGGCCTCCCCAAGAGCCTAGCTCTGCAATTACTGAGCAGTCAAGCGCCTCTTTTAATAGAGCACATCCAGGTATCCATGGCTCCTCACTCAACACCGTCTTCTCGTCTTCCATTTTAAAGTTACATAGCGGGATGCGGTTTCTGAGTTTAGGTATCTTCCTCTGTTAGATGGCCTGTTTATTCAGGATTTCAATGACATTCTATGGTTTTCCACATGACTAAATATAAGAGCACTCACCAGCAACTCTCCTCTTTATTCTGAAATCTTCTATATATTTGAGACTGAACAAGAATTATTTTCTTTTGAGGCTTTACAGAGGTCTTCCTTTCATATATTAATGTTTTTATAGTTTATCATTAACTAATAAAGAGGAGTAGATAAGTGAGAATTGTCACTGGTCTCTAAATTTCTTTTTAGTCCAGGGTTTTCCCTGCCACCCATAACCAAATTGCCAAAAATATTAGGGAAAAAACAAGCAACCAACCAACCTGACTGATGGGCATTTCTTCTCTGTCTTCTGATTGTGATATAAATGAGGAGCCAAATGAATCAAAGGTATATAATAAGAGAAACAAAAGATCTGATTTTCCTTCAGGGATTTTATCCCATTTGGGGGTTGGTTTGTCTACTGTCCAGATTTGCCTAGATGCTCAGATTCTAACATTCCAAACTCACTTGGAAATTTGGAACCAAAAAAAAGGTATGGAGGTGTGGATTGAGCCACCTGAACTGACCTGGATCTATTATTGTAGACAGCCTCCTTATAGTAATAGCTATCTAAGCTTTGCTCTGCGTAGTGTCAGTGTTATAAAATACATAATTATCTTTCATTCAGGTGAAAAGTTCTAGAATATTGCTAACATGCCCTTTGCCCAAAGAAGAGGGAAAGTTCAGGTGTTTAAAAATATGATCAGGGTTTGGGGGGTGGAGATAAAAACAGTGAGATATTTACAAAGTATATGACATGACACTGCTCTGAATAAACTGAAATTCTATTTGGAGAAACACCTTTAAACTTACGTACAGGCTTCATAAAACAAATTCAACGGCAAAAAGTATACAAGAAGAAAAAGGTAAGGGGGGGGGAGCAGAAAAAGATCAGTGAAATCCAGAGTTAGTAAGATTAACCACAAGAGGTGAGGTTTGAGATTGGTCTTCAAAGTAGAAGAAAAAAGAGGAAAATGGATTCTAGGAAAGGAAAATAACAGAATGTAACATGGTGGTGGGAAGGCTGTGGTCTGTTTAG
Source organism: Orycteropus afer afer (assembly GCF_000298275.1). Lineage (NCBI taxonomy): Eukaryota > Metazoa > Chordata > Mammalia > Tubulidentata > Orycteropodidae > Orycteropus > Orycteropus afer. The sequence continues at coordinate 8,258,844 of NW_006921654.1, forward strand.
AGGAGATCAGTAGTTTTTTATTTTAAAGAAAACTTCTAAAATCAGTTCAGGTGATGATGTCAGTTTCTTCCTTTTAGACCAATCCCCAAGCTCCTTCCCTTTTCCCTTCACTTGAAAGAAAGTGAGATGGGGGGGAGGGGAGGGGGAAAGGGAGAGGGGGAGGGAGAGGTGGAGAGACCATGAGGGAGAGAGAAGGAGAGAAGGGGAGAGGGAGGAGGAAAGGGAAATGGAGTAGAAAAATTGCACTCAGAATGACACAATAAAGGAATGAAAAGCAGAGCTTGCCTATTTTTGCAGGTAGAGAACAAAGTGGGTTTTCACAGGCAGAGTGTGGACACAATCTGCCCTATACAATCCCCATATGTCAGGAATGTCATTAATTAGAGAGAAGTGAATGACTGGATACTTGCCAAATTCCGTTCAGGAGATCAAGGGCTATACACTTACAGGTTTTTACCTATGCTCCTGAATCCTTGCTATAGCTATACAGTATGTATAGGCATTGTCAGGAGCTTGACAGGAGTCTGAATTAATGCTAGGTTTTTAATAGAGGCACCCTGGTGGCACAGTGGTTAAACTGCCCAGCTCTCAACCAAAAGGTTGGTGGTTTGAACCCACCAAGCGCTCCACATTAGAAAGATATGGCAGTCGGCTTCTGTAAAGATTACAGCCTTGGAAACCCTATGGGGCAGTGCTTCTTTGTTTTATAGCATCATTATGAGTAGAAATTGATTTGACAGCAGTGGGTTTAGTTTTGATTTTTAATAGACACATTGATTCCTGACACTTGTTACCAAAAGATAGTTCTACAAACATACAGTTCTTTTGAACTGGACACCAGAAGAAAAGATACTTGATCAGTGGCGTGAGCTGGGGAAATGCCAACACAAATGTTGATTGCATCTACTCAAAGTCTGCAGAAAAGGTTTACTGAGAAGTGGCTGGAGGAAATAACAATGTTCATCTGTTGCATATGCTAACAATAAAAGTGCTCTCTCGATAGACAGCTCTCACTCTGTGTGCCAAGAATAGGGCATGATCATGTGCATGATCTCATGGAATCCTCATAATTCTATGAAATAAATAGTAGTCACCTCCAGTGAGGAAAATGAGGTTCAAGAGAGGTTAAATAACTTGCCCAAATTTACAAATAAAAGTGGTATATACCATGGAACACAATGACCCGATTCTATTTTAACAAAGGCAGAATTTACTTCAAAATACAGAATTACTGTGATATATATTTCTTTCGTATTTTCTCCTCTTATTTCCTTTCAAGAGCTCTTGGTGAGAAAATATAAAAGAAATAATCTGTGTTTTCTCTAAGTTTTATCAATATGGGAAATAAAAGTTGGAAGATATTTCTATATAGTCAAAAGAGAAGGAATAGAAGCATGGCACTCATATGGGAAGACTTCTGGGGACACTGGACAAATAGTGAAAATCCATATAACTCTCCTTTTTAAAATGATTCATCTTGTCTCTTTAGCTACAGGGAGACTCATGCAAAAGGAATAATAAAAATTGACAGGTAAGGAGATTTTGGTGTTTCTTACATTCATTCATTCACCATTCTGTGGCTACAAGGATACAAACCTCAAACTCTGCTCACTTAATGTCATTCCTTGAAAATGCCAATGTTGTTCCTGTGATGTAGTGAACTACTTAATATGATTCTTCTACCCACAGTCTTTGTCATTCCCACACCAAATGACTAGGTTGGACTATGAAAATTAAGGTGCTTGAGGCCCACCAAAGGCATTGGAGAGTTTGCTAATAATGTAAATAAGGTAAATGGCAGACTTGTGCAGGTAGGACCATGGAAATAAGGTGTATGGAACCCTAATGTGGGGATTGGTCAGTTTTACCATTCCACTAGGCTTAAAATGAAGGAGGTCTGGGGCATGTAATAGTTAAGGTATTTGGCTGCTAATCAAAAAGTCAGTGGATCAAGCCCACTTGTTGTTGTTATGTCCCATCGAGTAGGACCCGACTCATAGCATCCCCTCCTTGGGTTTCCGAAGCAGTGTCACTACGGAAGTACATCACCCCATCTTCCTTCAGAGGAGTGGCTGGTGAGTTTGAACTGCCAGCCTTCTGGTTAGCTGTCAAATGCCTTAGGCACTACGCTCCCAGAGCTCTCTATTCATCAATAGATAATTTAAAAAGATTTATGTCTATAAGCAGCATGATTACCTTGGAAACTTTTCTAGAATTTTCACCTTAAAAGTTTGCAATATAGCTCACTTGCCTGGAGAAGGGTGTTTTAAGTAAAACACAATGTTCAGTACATCATGTGAAGTTTTTTTTGGAAGGCTTTTGGCTCTTTATCAGCATTCCAGAGCAAATGCAAGGTGGTAAGAGAAGAGTTGATCAGATTAGAACATAGAGTAGAATTTAGTGAACATGGATAAACAATATGGAAAGGAGACCCTTAATAAACTCAATAAAGGCATTAAGAAATCGTAATAGAATCTAGGAAATGGTGATGCAAGTATATATCCCTGCACAGCAATGCAAAGCCTTTCAGATTACTCCAATGTAACAAGTCAGGAGCACTGTTAACTAAAGTTAATAAATCCTGGCATATTACCCCCTTCATCTTTTTTATATTTTAATAAGTCTTTTTCTTTTACATGAAAAAAAAAAAAATAACAGAAAGAAAGAAAATCAACAAGATTTGGCAGCATCCAAGAGATACATAAATCAATTTAAAATAAAGTAATAATAAAAACTCACTCCCATCGAGTCATTTCTAACTCATGTTGTTGTTGTTATTGTTTTTAAGTGCCGTCAAGTCCTTTCCGACTCATAGTGACCCCATGCACAGCAGAACGAAACACTGCCCAATCCCACGTCAGCTCCATGATCCCTGCTATATTTGAGACCATCATTGCAGCCACCGTGTCAATCCATCTCGTTGAAGACCTCCCCCTCTTTCGTCAACCCTCCCCCCTACCAAGCATGACATCCTTCTCCAGGGAATGGTCCCTTCTGACAACATGACTAAAATAAGTGAGACGAAGCTGGCCATTTTCACTTCCAAGGAGCATTTTGAGTGCACTTCCTCCAGGACAAATCTATTAGTTCTTTTAGCAGTCCATGGTACTTTCAGCATTCTTTGCCAGCACAACTCAAAAGCATCAACTCTTCTTCGGTCTTCCTTATTCCTTGTCCAACTCTCACATGTATACGAGGTGATTGGAAATATTACGGCTTGTGTCAGGCGCACCTTAGTCCTCAAGGAGACATCCTTGCGCCTCAGCACTTGAAACAGTTCCTTCATGGTTGACTTTCCCAATGCTACATGTCATCTAATGTCCTGATTGCTGCTTCCATTGGCATTGATTGTAGAACCAAGCAACGTGAATTCTTTTAAATTCTTTTTTTGAATTCTTTTATGAGTCAGAATTTTTTTTTTTTTTTTTTTAAATACTGACTCATAGCTACCCCCAAAGGCCAATTTGGTTCTTATCCTTCAAAAATATTTCTGTCCCCATTCTAAAAGAATGTATTCAAGAGAAGGAGTTACCACTATAAACTAATAACATTTCAATTGTTTTCATTAAGAAGGTTGTATATGCAATAATGTTGACAATTGATGTTGAGTCAGTCTCTGACTCATGGCAACCCTGTGCACAACAGGACCGGATAACTGTGATCCATAGGGTTTTTATGGGCTAATTTTTAGAATTAGATCACTAGGTTTTTTCTTCTTATTCTATCACAGTTCAGCATCACAGCAACGTGCAAGTCTCCACTGGCAGATGGTGGTGGTTGCACTTGAGGTACACTGACTAGGAACTGAATCAAAGTAAGAATTCTACCATTGAATTCCCACTGCCCTCCGTTTGCAATAATACTGATGAGTTAATACACTAGCATTTATGCCACCAAGTTAAATTATACATCTGTTCCACTGACAAAGGCACTATTCACTTTACTGTATTTCAGCAAAATTCTCTTGCAATAGACTTTTATCAGTTTACGAAATCAAGAGCAAAATCCATATTTTTATATATATATAAATCTCTCTCTTTCTTTTTTAACTAACATCTCCCACCTTGATCACTAGACTTACTCCATATGACTTTTGCTTGTTCTGAAAACAGACACCCTCAATTCAAAAACATGTAACATTACTATGTGCAAGTCATGGGACTATTGCACCACCTCTTCCATCCATCATTTCTTTGTAATTTCCACAGCCAATAACCTCCCTTTGCCAGGACCTATTTTTTAACTAGTCAGGATAATCCTCTGAAAGTATATACCTATCTTTTCATCCTTTTGTTCAAAAACCTCAATGGCTTCTTGTACAACAGGAGAAACTAATCACTCTCTCACCATCTAATTGTTACATAACCAAACTAGTTGCTATCAAGTCAGTTCCCAATCATGGTGATGCCATGTGTGTCAGAGAAGAACTGTACTCCATAGGGTTTTCAATGGCTGTGACCTTTCAGAATCAGATCACCAAGGTGCCTTCTGAGTGAACTTGAAATTCCATCCTTTGATTAGCAGCCCAGCTGGAGTCCACGAGGACTCCAACATTTAGGTAGTGCTATGTGCCTAAGGCATTTGACTGCTAATCAGAAGGCTGGCGATTGAAACCCACCAGCTAATCCTTGGAAGGAAGGTTGGGCAATCTACTTCTGTAGTGATACCACCTTGGAAACCCGCAGAGGGGTGGCTATGAGTGAGATCCAACTCGACAGCAGTGAGTTTGTTTTTTTGTTTTTATGCACTAGTGGGGAGCTCTGGTGGCATAGTGCCTAAGGCATTTGACTACTAACCCGAAGGCTGGTGGTTTAAATCCACCAGCCACTCCTCGGAAGGAAGGTTGGACAATCTACTTCCATAGCGATACCGCCTTGGAAACCCAAGGAGGGGTTGCTATGAGTCAGATCTGACTCCACCACAGTAAGTTTGGTTATGGTTTTCTATGTGCTATTATGGAGTCCTTGAGTGGTACAATTAATGTGCTTGGCTGCTAATCAAAAGGTTGGAAGTTTGGATACCTGGGTATAAATCTCAATACTGACACATACTGTGTGCTTCCAAGGTACCTCAGAAGTAAAGTCTGATGATGTATTTCCAAAAAAAATCGGTCATTGAAAACCCTGTGGAGCACAGTTCCACTCTGACACACCGGGGGTTGCCATGGGGTAGCCATGAGTTGAAGCTGACTCCTCAGCAACTATCATGTGCTAATATTGTTCTAGGACAGGAGAGACTCTGAAACTTGCCCTTGAGAGGAGAGTAGCTAAAGCAAATGAAAGAAACGACAAGATAAAAGAGCTGAACAGAAGATTCCAAAGAGTAGGTCAAGCAGACAAGGCCAATGACTGTAATGAGACGTACAAAGACTTGGAGTTAGAAAACCAAAAGGGAAGAACACGCTCAGCATTTCTCAAGCTGAAATAACTGAGGAAAAAAAATTAAGCCTTACGTTGCAATATTCAAAGATTCTATGGGCAAAAAATTGAATGATGCAGGAAACATCAAAAGAAGATGGGAGGAATATACAGAGTCACTGTAGCAAAAAGAACTAGTAGATCTTCATCCCTTTCAGGAGGTGGCATATGATCAAGAACCAATGGTACTGAAGGGAGAAGTCGAAGCTGCACTGAAGGAACTGCCAAAGAACAAGGCTCCGGGAATTGACGGAATACCCATTGAGATATTTCAACAAATGGATGCTCCACTGGAGGCACTCGCTCAATTATGCCAAGAGATTTGGAAGACAGCTACCTGGCCGACTGGAAGAGATCCATATTTGTACCCATTCCAAAGAAAGGTTATCCCACAGAATGTGGAAATCATCTAACAATATCATTAATATCGCACATAAGTAAGATCTTAACTGAGGACAATTAAAAAATGGTTGCAGCAGTATATTGACCGAGAACTTCCAGAGGTGCAAGCTGGATTCAGAAGAGAATGTGGAACAAGAGATATCATAGCTGCTGTCAGATTGATCTTGGCTCAAGGCAAATACCAGAAAGATGTTTCCTTGTGTTTTATTGACTATGCAAAGGCATTTGATTGTGTGGATCATAACAAATTGTGGATGACATTGAGAAGAATGGGAATTCCATGACACTTGACTATGCTCATGAGGAACCTGTACATTGACCAGGAGGCTGTCATTCAAACAGAACAAAGGGACATTGCATGGTTTAAAATCAAGAAGGGAGTGTGTCACGGTTCTATCCTTTCTGCATACTTATTCAATCTGTATGCTGAGCAAGTAATCTGAAAAGCTGTAATTTATGAAGAAATCCATATGGAGGAAGAATCATTAACAACCTGTGATATGCTGATGACACAGCTTTGCTTGTTGAAAATGAGGATGACTTGAGACACTTACTGAGAAGATTGAAGAATACAGTCTGCAGGATAGATTACATCTCAATATAAAGAAAACAAAAATCCTCACAACTGGGCCTATAAGCAGCATCACAATAAATGGAGAAAAGATTGAAGTTGTCAAAGACTTTTCACATTGCTTGCTTCTACCATCAACACCAATGGAAGCAGCAGTCAGGACATTAGATGATGTATAGCACCAGGCAAGTTGGCTGCAAGGGACCTCTTTCAAGTGCTAAGGGGCAAGGATGTCTCCTTGAGGACTAAGGTGCACCTGACACAAGCCATGATATTTTCAGTTGTTTCGTATGCATGTGAAAGCTGGACAATGAATAAGGAAGACTGAAGAAGAATTGATGCTTTTGAGTTGTGGTGCTGGTGACGAATGCTGAAAGTACCATGTACTGCTAAAAGAACTAACTGCTAAAAGATCTGTCCTGGAGGAAGTGCAGCCAAAATTTTCCTTGGAACCAAGAATGGCCAGACTTCATCTCACCTACTTTGGTCACATGTTGTCAGAAGGGACCATTCCCTGGAGAAGGATGTCATGCTTGGTAAGGTGGGGGGTTGATGAAGGAGGGGAAGGCCCTCAACGAGATGGACTGACACAGTGGCAGTGACGATGGGCTCAAGTAAGCAAGAATCATGGAGCTGGCACGGAACCAGGCGGTGTTTCATTCTGCTGTGCATGGGGTTGTTAGGAGTTGGACAGGACTCGACAGCATCTGACAACAACAACATTGTTCTATGTACTTTACATATTATTCCTCGTTATCAATCTTGAAAGGTAGCTTAAAAACATTATCCCCATTTTACAAATGAGGAAGCCAAAATGCAGAGTTGAAGTCACTTGTCAAAGGACACGATGTGTCAGTTCTGAGATTTATATTCAAGAACTCTGGTTCCAGAGTCATCCTGTTTCTTTTCCTACTTCACCTACTATTCCCCATTCTGTGACTGAATCAAATGCTTTTCTGCTTCCAAGTCTTTGTTTACTGGTTTCCTCTGCCTGGTTTGCCTTCCTCCTACATTTCCCTACCTACATTCATCTAGGCCTATATGAAATGCCATCTCTTCTATGAAGCTAACCAGATTCTTCCTCCATTCCACTGTACTCCTTTCTTACAATTATTTTAACATTGTATTTTGTACTATATTAATGTGTAAATATAGCTCTCAATTTTAAGTTTTAAAGGAGTGAGCCATTTCTTGTTTTTCAGACTACCCCTTTAGCACTTAAAATAACATCAGTTATTGTTACTGACACAAGATAGATGGCAGGCAATGGCTATAATTGAAAATAAATGAACTACTGATGGATCCAATGGGCAATGTTAAAAAAAATATTGTGAATAATCGATAACTATTAATTATTATGAAAAGATGAGTATATTCAGAGGACTGCATCACAGGCTTGGAAAATAATTCCAGAACTGTTTTGGACACTCATATAAGTACATAGCATTTCAAAATAATCACTTTGAAAATGACAACAGATTTTATAAATTTATTCAACTATTATTTACCAATTAGTTACTACACACTAAGCACAAAAGATATGAAAATACAAAAATAAAAGTTCCAGTGTGTTTCACCAAAACAAACAACACATCTGTCTAACCCCATTATAGTTTTATGAGAAGATGACTTAACAGGAAAATACTACTGGGAATTATCCTATGGCATAAGCCTCTAAAAGGCATATCAACTACGCATAGGTCTCCCTTCAATGGTATAATCAAGAGAAAGCCAAAAAGAAAGTCCTAAAAACCCCAAACTCTAATGCTTTATCTCCATCCCTGGAGACTTGTAGGAAGAAAAGTCTTCTTTTTCATATGCTTAATAGGCAATAAATTATTATGGTATTTTGTGGGATTTTGAGATTCCTAAGTGGGAGATGCTATACTGGTTCATAATTTGAGCAAAGATGATGGCTTTGTGCACCACTGAAAATGCAGATTTAATATATCTATTAATGAGCATGTTTGAAACTATGTTACTTACTATGACTCTATCTCCACTTATGATAATACCATTAACAGAGAAGTCTAGGTGTTTTCAGAATTTCAGGTTTCTTTTCTTCTTAGTTTTCACAGATATCTGCTGCGGTTTAGAGCCACTCTTCCTATGGAATAAATGCAATTAAAAAGTTCCTTTTCCTTCAGCTTTTATGTAATTAAGATGATTTTCTATATGATTTTTTAAAGACCATAATGATCTTATCAAATCACTGTCAAAGTAACAACTTAACATAAAACATTAACAGTTGGGAGTGTTTACACAATAAACATATATGTATATATATACATATACATATATATATACACACATCTATACATATATATATGTATGTATAGATGTGTGTGTGTGTGTGTGTGTGTATCTCCAGTCTGCATGAGTTAGGTGAATTTATTCATGCCATTTATTTCCTCTGGACTACAAATAAATGTTTGTACCTTTATTATTGTTTATTGCAATTATAAAGACAACACTTTATCAGGCTTTATATATAGTAAATGGCTGTGCCAAACAAATGCTTTTCTGATGAGTTCCTATAGGTCACCAAGTATCACGAAACAAGGAAAGATAGCATAGACAACAGAGTAACAAAGCACAAGTAAGGTACACACTAGCAGGTGATTTTATAACTGAAATATTTGAGTATAACAGAATCAGAGATCTTTGGGCTAGAAGAGGCTTCATTAGAATTTTTCCTTGCCTTTAGCTGGGAACACCCATTTTGGATAGAGTAGAATATTGTTTTTAGCCTCCTCTTAGAGTTGGAGATTCTACCATCCTTTTTGATCATCCACGCTGTGTTTATGATACATTTTAAGTCTGTTTCTCTTATTCCGTCCTGAAGATGGAAAGGAACTAACAATTACCACTTCTGTAGCAAAAGCCTTCCTATACTTGAGGAAAATGATTAAATCATTCAGTAGCCTTATTTCCAGAATAAAAACAAAGCAGATAATTTTTGCTTTGTTTTAGGTAAGAAGGACACAGGGAAGGAGTAACCATAGGGAGGAGGTGGTTCCTTGGGGGGATTAACCGGTACTGTGAAACAAAATGTGTATGAACTGTTGAGTGTAAAACAAATCTGCTTTGTAAATTTGCACCCAAATCACAATAAAAAATTTTAAAAAAAAGAAAGATACAGGATGTGGTTTAATGTTGATCCACACATAACATTCAAAATCCTCGCAAGCAAGTTAGGGAAGAAGAATGGAATAACCAAGAATAAAGATAGAGCAGCCCAAATCTGGTAATGTAGTGCCTAAAGTATTTGAATGCTAACCAGAAGGCCGGCGGTTCAAACCCACCAGCCACTCTTCAGAAGGAAGGTTGGGCAATCTACTTCCATAGTGACACAACCTTGGAAACCCAAGGAAGGGTCGCTATGAGTCGGATATGACTCAACGGTAGTAAGTTTGGTTTTGGTTTTAGGCCAGATGCAATGAGAAATATAAGCTGAAAGAGAGACTAAAGAGAATAGACTTATGATGGGCTTTGAATATAAGATCTGAGTGCTATTAGAAGACACTGTACAGAGTGGTTTGTATTGTTATAATCACAGTTGTCATCATCATATTAATTAACTTACTGAATACCTACTATGTGCCAGACACCATTCTCAGTGCTAAACAAGTATGAACTAAAAAAAATCATTATAAAGTCTTAAGAGTAGGAATTATTATTATTCCTGAATTTCAGGAAAGGAAATGGAAACAAAAGCTCACAATACTTCAGTGTTTTCTATAAGGTAGACATCATTTCTATTTGACAGATAAGAAAACCGAGGATCACAGATTAAGTAACACACCCATGATCACAATAGCTGTAAGGGTCAGAGCTGGAATTTAAACCAAGATTTCTATGATAGCAAAGTTTGTCTTGCTTTTCAGTTCATGTTTAACTTGACTGAGATATGAAAGAAAATAAAAAATAGTAACCAGCACTTGTTGAGAGCTTACTATATATGCCAGGCATTCTTGAAAGTGTTTGTAAGTATTAATATATTTAACCCTCCTAACAATCCTATGGGGAGCTCTGGTAGCGTAGTGGGTAAGGCACTTGACTGCTAACCAGAAGGCTGGTGGTTCAAACCCACCAGCCACTCCTCAGAAGGAAGGTTGGGCAATCTACTTCTGTAGTGATACTGCCTCGCAAACCCAAGGAGGGGTCGCTATGAGTCAGGGCTGACTCGAGGGCACATAACAACATAACAACAACAACAGTCCTATGAGATGGGAACTATAATTACTTCCACTTTACAGATAAGGAAACTGAGGAACAGAGAACTAGCATGTCTAGAGTCGTTCAGCTGCTAAGTGAGAAAAAGGACTCAAATCCAAGAAGTCCAGTTCTAAAGCTATGCTCTCACCACAACAGTGTACTGCCTCTTAAACTAAAGAATATAATGAGAGCAAACTGTTAGGGACATTGAAAGCTGAGAACTGTCTCTGTGATGGTTAATTTTATGTGTCAACTTGACTAGGCTGTATTGCCCAGTTGTTTGGTCAAACACTCATCTAGATGTGGCTGTCAATGAATTTTGTAGATGTGATTAACATTTATAATCAGTTGACTTTAACTAAAGAAAATTACTCTCAACACTGTGTGTGGCCTCATCCTATCAATTGAAGGTCTTAAGAGCAAAAACTGAGGTTATACATACACACACGCACACACACATTCTGCCTCAGTTGCCAGCCTGCAAGCCTACCTTAGAGATTTCAGACTCAAGATGGTAACATCAACTCCTGCCTGAATTTTCCAGTTTACTGGCCTTCCCTAAGACTTTTAAACTTACCAGACTTCATAACTATGTAAGTGAATTACTTGAAGTCAATCAATTTCCCTCTCAATATCTCTCTCTCTCTCCCCCCTCCAAACCACCACCATTCATCTGTCATACTATGGTGGCTTGCCTGCTGCTGTGATACTGGAAGTTATGTCACCAGTATTTTAAACACCAGTAAGGAAGGAAGATGGGGCAATCTACTTCCGTAGTGATACTGCCTCGGAAACCCAAGGAGGGATCGCTATGAATCGGGTCCGACTAGACGGCACACAACAACAACAACAACAAGGTCACCCATGATGGACAGGGTTTAGTGGAGCATCCACATTAAGACCGACTAGGCAAAAGGACCAGGCTATCTACTTCTGAATAAACTGGCCAGTGAAAATCTTACAAATAGCAGTGGACCACTGTCTAACACAGTGCCAGAAAATGAGCCCCTCAGGTTAGAAGAGACTCAAAATATGACTGGAGAAGAGCTGCCTCTTTGCACAACTCAAAATGAGATCAAACAGCTGCAAATATCCATTAATAATTGTAAAGCAGAATGTATGAAGCATGAGTCTAGGTAAATTGGAAGCCTCAAAAATGAAATGGATAAGATGGCAGAACAGGCAGACAAGCTGGACAGACTGTCTTCAACAAAGAAAAGAGAAGCCAATTGACAGAGATACAAAAGATAATCCTGGAGCCCTGAGCTTTGAAAGGAAGTATACAGAAGTAGATTAGGTACCAACTAGTGGAAACACTTGAATGAAAACAGTAAGTATGGAGATGGTCAGAGCTGCAGACTATCAGCTACTCTGAAGGGATCAATAGCCTGGATATTTCAAAGTGGTGTTGGGACCTGAGAATTGACCTAAAGATCAGCCCTGGTTGCCAAGGGCTCCAGGGACAAATATGTGGTGGCCTATGACTAGGAAGGGAAACAGCAAAGAGGGAGACAACCTGAGCTGTGGACTTTTGGCTGTCCAGAGGGTACAGCCATTTTGAACATTTACAAGTAGCGGCTATTTTGAATATTTAAAGTGACCAAGGGTACACCCATTTTGAATGTTTACAACTGTTGGCCATTTGGGATTTTAGTGGTGCATTTAATCCATTAACATTCAGGGTGATTATTGATAAGTTTGAATTTGTTGCTGTCATTTTGTTATGTATTTTTTCCTGGTGTCCCTG
>NW_006921654.1:8274083-8287343 GCF_000298275.1 Orycteropus afer afer
CCAGGATTATCTTCTGTGTCTGTATTAATTGGTTTCCCTTTTCTTTGTTGAAGAGGGTCTGTGCAATCCTTCTGCCTAGTCCGCCATCTTTCCATTTGGGATTTTAAAGTGACAGCATTCTCATTCAGATTCCAGGGACTTAAGAATAGGCTCCATTTGCCAAGGAGAGCAGGGACATATGGGAGGCTGACAATAGGAAAGGAGACAGTGTATAAAGGCTGCCAACTAGCAAATAGAGGTGCACCCTGCTTATACAGATAACATCCTAACAAAACAAAGAAAACGAAAATTGTGGGCAAGTCACTCCAACATATAATCACCAATTAAATATAAACATAAAAACATCACAATGTCTCAGATAAAACAGAGCATCCCAGTCCACACAAAGAAGCAAGATAAAGCAGGAGAAACAAGGGACCAGGATCTAAAATACATCTCTGAGGAAGAAGCAGCACTGGAACCCCCTGATAATGAATTTAAAAAAATTATATTTAGGTACTTTCAACGGATTGACAGACCAAGGAAAACACTGACAAAATTGAGGAAAACACTGAGAAAAACCTAGAACTATTTCAACAGATAATATAAGAACAAAACAACAAAATAAATAAAAAATTAGAAATGACACAAAATTTACAGGTAGAAATCCAGATTACTACTAAATTTTCAGAAATAGATAACACATTGAACAGGCTAAGGAGTAGAACTGAATCAATGGAAGACATAATTAGTGAGATTCAAGATAAATACCTCAATACTTCTTTGGAAAGCGATCAATCAGAAAGAAAATCAAAACAAAATGAAGAAAGCCTAAGATTCATGTGAGATACCATCAAAAGGAATAACCTACGTGTAATCAGAATTCCAGAACAGGCAGAGACAAATAAAACCACAGAGAAAATTGTCAAAGATTTGTTGGAAGATAATTTCCCTGTTACGCTGAATGATGAGAATATATCTATTTAAGAAGTCCAACAAACCCCAAACAGGATAGACCCCAAAAGAAAATCACCAAGACATATCATCATCAAATTCACCAAAACCAAGGACAAAGAGAGAATCCTGAAAGCAGCAGTGGAAGAATAAAAGGTTACCTACAAGGGACAACCAGTAAGACTAAGCTCAGATTTCTCCGCAGAAACCATGCAGGCAAGAAGACAAAGGGATAGTATATATGAAACCCTGAAAGAGAAAAATGTCCAACCAAGAATTATATACCCAGCAAAACTGTTCCTCAAATATGATGCTGAAATTAGGGCATTTCCAGATAAGCAGAAATTAAGGGAATTTGTTAAAACCAGACAAACCTTACAAGAGATACTAAAGGGAGTCCTCTGGACAGAGAACCAACAACAGCAAACAAACAACTGACCATTAACACACATGATGACATAACCCAGAAACCAACCCAGTTATGGAAGTATCCAAAGTAAATAAGCCTTACAATCTTGTAAGATTGTAAACAGGGCACCAGAGACATCAATTGACAGATAAGGATAACTACACACCAAAAAGAGGGAAACAATTGTGTAGTTACAGAACTTTTAAATGGTAGGGAAGTCTAGACAACTGCAAGATAGAACAAACTGTTCTAAACTTGGGAAGAAAATTATAAATCACAGTGTAACTTCAAAGAAAAGTGATAAACCTTCACATCAAAATAAAAAAAAGAGGACCAACACAAATATTTAGCAAATACTAAAACAAAAGCAATGAAGGAAGTGATAACACTATTCATAAACAAAATGAGCTCAGCACAGAAAATTGTATGGAAAAAAGAAATCTGGAACACAACGAAAAAGCACATAACAAAATGATAGCAACAAATTCATAGTTGTCTATAACTACACAACTGACATGGGACTTATCTCAAATTTTATAGAAAATTCCAACACCTTAACAACAAAAAGATTAACAATCCTATTTAAAAATGGACAGAAGCAATGTCATGAGACAAAATACATGTGAACTGCTGTATGAAAAGTGAATTTGCTCTGTAAACCTTCACCCAAATCACAATTAAAAAAAAAAAAAGGGCAGCACAAGACATGAATAGACGCTTCACCAAAGAAGATATTCAGGTGGCCAGCAAATGAAGAAATGTTCGCGATCATTAGCCATCAGAGAGATGCAAATCAAAACAATGAGACACCAACTCACCTCAGCACTAATGGCAAAGTTCAAGAAGACAGAAAACAAATGCTGGCGAGGATATGGAGAGATTGGGACTCTCATACGCTGCTGGCAGGACTGTCAAATGATACAACCACTGTGGAAAACAGTATGGTGATTTCCTAAAAAGTTGGAATTAGAAATACCATTTGACCCAGCAATCCCATTACAATGTATATATCCTAAAGAAGTGAGAGCCAGGACAAGAACAGATATATGCACACTCGTGTTCATCGCAACACTATTTACAATAGCAAAAAGAAGGAAACAACCTACATGCTCATCAACAGAAGAATGGATAACCCAACTATGGTATATACACATAATGGAATACCATGCAACACTGAAGAATAACTTAGAATCTACAAAACACCACATAACATGGATGAACTTGGAGGACATTATGTTGAGTGAAATAAGTCAGCCACGGAAAGACAAATATTGTATTAGTTCATTATTATAAAATGTCAAGGAAAGGTTTATATATGGAAGGAAACCTTATTGGATACTAGGGGAGGGGAGGGAACACTGAAAAAAAAAAATATCGCATTGACCCATGTCACTTTAGTTTTGTGTATTTCACAGTACGTAAATTATATTTCAATAAAATGTTTTTTAAAAAAGTAAAATGGAACACATAAAGATCTATATCCTAGGCATTAGTGAGCTGAAATGGACTGGAATTAGCCATTTTGAGTGGGACAATCATAAGGTATACAATACCAGGAATGACAAATTGAAGAGGAATGGTGTCACACTAGTCATCAAAAGGAACATTTCAAGATCTATCCTCAAGTGCAATGCTGTCAGTGATAGGATAATATCTACATGCCTAAAAAGGAAGACCAG
This sequence comes from Orycteropus afer afer, assembly GCF_000298275.1. Taxonomy (NCBI): domain Eukaryota; kingdom Metazoa; phylum Chordata; class Mammalia; order Tubulidentata; family Orycteropodidae; genus Orycteropus; species Orycteropus afer. The sequence goes on from NW_006921654.1 coordinate 8,277,105, forward strand.
GGTAATAAGACTATTACGCAAATTTACATAATCACAAATGCCAAAGATGAAGAAATTGAAGATTTTTACTGATTTCTGCAGTCTGAAATTGACCAAACATGCAATCAAAATGCACTGATAATTACTGGTGATTGGAATGAGAAAGATTGAAACAAACAAGATGGATCAGTAGTTGGAAAATATGACTTTGGTGATAGAAATGACACTGGTGACTGCATGACAGAATTCTGCAAGATCAATGACTTATTTACTGCAAATACCTTTTTTCAACATAATCAGTGAATATTCATGTGGACCTCATTGAATGGAACACATAGGAATCAAAGCAATTGTATCTGTATAAAGAGACAATGGAGAAGCTCAGTATCATCAGGCAGAATAAGGCCAGGGACCATGTGCAGAACAAACCATCAACTGCCCATGTGCAAATTCAAGTTGAAGCTGAAGAAATATGAAACAAATCTATGGCAGTCAAATTATGACTTTAAGTATGTCCCACCTGAGTTTAGAGACCAGCTCCAGAACAGATTTGAAACATGGACCACTAATGACCAAATACCAGACAACTTGTAGGATGACATCAAGGACATTATACATAAAGAAAGCAAGAGGTCATTAAAAAGACAGGAAAGAGAATAAAAAAAAAGGATGACAGAAGAGACTGAAACTTGCTCTTGAAAGGACAGTAGCTAAAGCAAATGGAAGGAATGATGAAGCAAAAAAGCTGAATGGAAGATTTCAAAGGGCAGCTCAAGAAGATGAAGTATTACAATGAAATGTTTTAAGAAAACCAAAAGGGCAGAACACATTCAGCATTTCTCAAGGTGAAATAACTGAAGAAAAAATTGAAACCTCGAGCTGAAATTTTGAAAGATTCTATGGCAAAATATTGAATGACACCAGAAACATCAAAAGAAAATGGAGGAAATACTATACCAAAAAGAACTAGTCAATGTTCAATCTTCTAAGGAGGCAGCATATAATCAAGAATCAGTGGGACTGAAAGAACAAGTCCAACTTGCACTGAAGACACTACCCAGAAATAAGGCTTCAGGAATTGATGGAATACAAATTTGAGATGTTTCAACAAATAGTTGCAATGCTGTAAACCCTCACTTGTCTATGCCAAGACATTTAGAAGACAGCTATCTGGTCAGTCGACTAGAAGAAATCTACCCACATCCATGCCCATTCTAAAGAAAGGTGAATCCAACAGATAGTGGGAAATTATTGAACAAAGTCATTAATATCATGTATAAGTAAAGTTTTGCTGAAAAAAATAATTCAAAAACAGTTGCAGCAATACTTTAATAGGGAACTGCCAGAAATTCAACCTGGATTCAGAGGAGGGCATGGAATGAGGGATATCACTGCTAATGCCAGATGGACCTTGCCTAAAAGTAGAGAATACCAGAAAGATGTTTACCTGTGTTTCATTGACAATATAAAGGCATTCAACTGTATTGATCGTAACAAATTATGGATAACAATGCTAAGAATGGGAATTCCAGAGCACTTAATTGTGCTCCAGAAGGAAGACTGGGAGATCTATTTCCGTAAAGATTTACCACCTCCGAAATCCAAAAGGGGTGCCTATGAGTGGGAATCGCCTCAATGGTAGTGTTATCTTTTGTTGTTGTTGTTGTTAACTGTGATTATGTGGAACCTGTACATAGTAAGGGACGGTCTTCAAACAGTTATCCTATACACTCACGGATTTTCTTCAATATTTTAAATTTCCAGGGGCTTTATCACTTTTCCCAGGATAGATGAAGACATAAACAAATCCCTTGTCTACTGTGTTTTAAATTATGTCGAATCCACTTTTTAGAATTATGGTTCTTTTTTGTAGGCAATGTTATTTCCTACATTTTCAAAGCACGAAAAGGAAAACTTGCAACTAATTTTTTTTAAATAAAATATTAAATCTACCCTCTTAGTGCTTGCATGTCCCTGGATGCATCTTTGATTTTACTTAAAACCTGAAGTAAATCTAAAATATACCAAGAAGGGCCCGAAAAACCAAGGTCAGAGAAAATGGATGCAGTTAGCAAAGATTACATGCATCGATGAGCTATAGTAAATTGAACACTTTTAAATGCCAGAGATTTTCTCTGTGAAACTGGGAGGTTTGAGAGAAAAATCAATAATGCTGGGGAAAGGAAATCCTCTTCACACACCTCTAATTAGTCATAGCAGAATCTGGTGGATTTCCGTATCACAACTGGATCAACTTGTGAAACTGATTTTGATCTAGATTCAGTCAGTACATCCTCCACAAGAAGCTCCATTCCAATCAAAGGCTTTTCAACTTTGAAAGATCCCTAAGATGGCTCTTCTGCTTTGCATCCATGCTACATTATCTTCAGTGTCTATCTAATGTTGTCTACAGAAATCTCCCCGGAATTGCCCCACAGGAGCTCGGTTTGTAAGAATAGGCAAAGGATCTTCAAACTGGTTGGCTTCAGCTTTACCTTGAGCACTCAGAAATCTCTATTTGTAAAAGTGAAACCAGGCATAAAGAGGCACAGTGCTTCAGATCTTTAATTTTTTAATAAATCAAATAAATATTGGCCATATTGTTTATATTAGGGCATGAACCCTTCTGTAAAGTCACTGTTCAGATCTAATAATGGAGTAGGTAAAGGGTTTCTGAACTTGTGAAAAATCGATAGCAAAGCTGCTGATGCAAATTTATTTGAACCCCAGGGAACGTATCTTTTAAAGTTCTGGGAAAATTTTAAGTACAGTGTGCAAATCAATAAATGGACAAAACATCTCCGTTCATGTGTTCCTGCTTCTTTGGAGAGGAAACAGACCTTTACATATAATCTTTCTCTTACTCCCTCCATGAACCTTTCCCCAAAATCACTTTTTTGCTAAAGAAACTGATGACAAACAACTCCACATGCAACATTCCTGTTTGGTCATCATTAGAACTGGTGTAGAGGCAACTGCTCTGAACAGGATGACTCCTTGAGCCCTAAAAGGAGGCTTCCTCTTTTCACCCTTGGGCCCTCCTATGTTCATCTTCTCCCATCACACCCACTCAGTTGTGGAGCCTCAGGTGACTGGGATGATTTGAGGCCATTTTCAGAAAGGGTTGGCATGGCCTGTTTGGGTGGTATGTGATGTTCTGAATAAAATGCATCTATGAGATTAAAAAAATATTTTTTCATTACTACTTATTTTCACAGTCCACTAAGCAAAAACACAAAGCAATTTTTTTTCCTACCCCCATTCCTCCTTTCTCTCCCGTTTTCTTTCTTCCTCCTGTGGAGTTCAAATTAAAGAAAGGTGAAAATTGAAGCTGTTGTACGCAAGGCGATTGCAACATGCATATTTGATTTTTATGATGGATCTAAATTGCTGAATAAGGCCATGGAACAAAAGGAGACTGTGGCTTCCTGCCCATCACGTGCAGCCACTGAATGCAGAACAAAAGCTTCGACCATTAGGGGCTCAGCAGGAAGACACATTATATAAATGACTTTGTCTTCTGTGCCCCCTCTCCCCCACTGGGTGCACTGGACAGGATGAGGATATGTATATCTATGATTTGCTAGAGAAGGAGATAAGAAATCCTGGGTGCAGTGATGGGAATAGAAGTGAACAGCACGTTATGATTCAAAGGGGCCCCATTCTTGACTCACTGGACAAATGTGGCCCTCAGAGCTGTGGTCAGAGCACCACCTAAGACAGTCTCACCCTTGAAAAATCTGCTGTCTTTGTAGAATAACCTATGACTTTTCTTTTAACTTCTTTGGTTTCTTTCATCAGGAATAATGAAGCAGAAGTAAAAACACTTGAAAACAAAAATATGAAGGCCTATTTTCCAAGGTAATATCCATAGCTACCTAAAAATAACTAACTCTCTGTGGCACTAGTTAGTTTTGTTAAGAAAGGACACTCTAATACCCCTTCATACTCAAACCTTTTCTTTTAAGCAGAACAATAGAAAACGTATCAAAAAGAATACTAAACTATCACATAGCCAAGACAACCCAACTTTACCAGGCCCTCTATGTGGGTGTTATAACTAGGTGCTGCTGTTTTTCTTTGGCTTAAAACGTCAGTAGTCCTACACACACACACACACACATTTTTGTTTGTTTGTTTTTTGTGTAGGACTACTATGCATTGACCAGGAGGCTATTGTTCGAACAGAAAAAGGGAACACTGCATGGTTTAAAATCAAGAAGGGAGTGTGTCAGGGTTCGATCCTTTCCCCATACGTATTCAATCTGTATGCTGAGTAAATAATCTGAGAAGCTGGACTATAAGAAGAAGAATGTGGCATCAAGACTGGGGGAAGAATCAATAACAACCTGCAATACGCTGATGACAAAACTTTGCTTGCTAAAAGTGGGAGGACTTGAGGCACTTACTGATGAAGATTGAAGAATACAGTCTACAGTATGGATTATATCTCAATATAAAGAAAACAAAAATCCTCACAACTGGACCTATAAGCAGCATCACGATAAATGGAGAAAAGATTGAAATTGTCAAGGACTTTACATTGCTTGGTTCTACAATTGACGCCAATAGAAGCAGCAGTCGGGACATCAGACAACGTATAGCACTGGGCAAGTTGGCTACAAGGGACTTCTTTCAAGTGCTGAGGAGCAAGGCTGTCTCCTTGAGGACTAACGTATGCTTGACACAAGCCATAATATTTTCAATTGCCTCATATGCATGTGAGAACTGGACAATGAATAAGGAAGACCAAAGAAGAACTGATGCTTTTGAGTTGTGGTGCTAGCAAAGAACGCTGAAAGTACTGTGGACTGCTACAAGAACTAACAGATCTGTCCTGGAGAAGTGCAGCCGGAATGCTCCTTGGAAGTGAGAATACAGACTTCATCTCACTTGGGTCATGTTGTCAGCAGGGACCAGTCCCTGGAGAAGTACGTCATTCTTGGTTAGGTGGAGGGCCAACGAAAGAGGGGAAGGCCCTCAATAAGATGGATTGACAAGGTGGCTGCAGTGATGGGCTCAAGTATAGCAAGGATCGTGGAGCTAGCACGGCACTGGGCAGTGGTTCGTTCTGCTGTACATAGGGTCTCTATGAGTCGGACACAACTCGATGGCACCTAACAACAACAACAATAACTGATGTTTTAAGCCAGAGAAAAACAGCTGTACCGAGTTGTAACAATCCCACAGAGGGCCTGGTAAATTTGGGTTGTCTTGGCTATGTGATAGTTTAGTATTGTTTTTGGTATATTTTCTCTTGTCTTGCTAAAAGAAAAGCTTTGAGTGTGCAAGGGGTATTAGAGTGTGCTTTCTTAACAAAACTAATGATCAATAATGCTTGCATAGAATTTTTGTTTTATAGAAAGATTATGTTTCACAAATGTGAATTGTCTTATTACTTCTAGTATCACTGAAAGAGATAAGGAATAGGAGGAAATCTTGCAGATTCTAGGTTGAAGGAGAGAGTGGTTAATGGTTAAGCACATCATGAAAGATTGAAGCCCATGTCACCAAATGTCCCATGTCAGCCCCAATTCTCTATATATGAGGAAATATCACAATGGTAAGTTTCTGTCTCAAAAAGCATACCAAATTGTTCCTATAGCCCTCCAACTCTTTAAGATAATAGAGAAGGCGGTCCACAGTGAACCTAACAGAAAACCTTTCAGTCATGTGCTGTAGAATAAGAACTGAGGGTTTTGGAGAGAATGAATCCCAAAGACAAACCCAACATATGAATATATACATCCTTAAATAATAGAATAATGACTGAACAGTGTGAAGCTGGCTACGGTAAATGCCAGAAGACAACTGCCATTTGTCACGTACCATCATTACTCTGTTTCAAAATGGCCAGACAATTCATTTAAAATAAGGTAGAATTGTATGACTCACATGAAAGCTGAGAAGAAGGTCAGGAGGAACAGTGAGCTGTCACTGTAGAGTAGGTCTGTCTGAGCTCTCAATGTCACCAAACTACCTTTTTACTAGGTTTTTTTTTTTTTTTTGTCTCTTTATGAGGTGGTTAAATTTCTTTTATTGACTAGGAAAAGGTCTATCAACAAAGGCTACTTAGTGGCCTAAGGATGTAGAGAGACTTATGCTTATTACTAACAGCTGCAACAGTCCATCAGCAGGAACTGTCAGAAATTCGAGCCAGATTCAGAGAAGAGTGTGGAACAAGGGGAATCATTGTTGATGTCAGATGCATCTTGGCTGAAAGCAGAAAATACCAGAAGGATGTTTACCTGTGTTTTAATGACTAAGCAAAGGCATTTGACTATGTGGACCATAACAAATTAGCGATAACATTGCGAAGAATGGGGATTCCACAACATTTAATTATGCTCGTGCAGAACCTGTACGTAGACCAAGAGGCCACTGTTTTAACAGAACAGGGAGATACTGCATGATTTAAAATCAGGAAAGGTGTGCATCAAGGTTGTATCCTTTCACCATACTTATTCATTCTGTAGGCTGAGCAAACAATCTGAGAAGCTGGACTATGTGAAAAAGAATGTAGCATTGGGCATTGACAACCTGCCTTGCTTGGTGAAAGCAAAGAGGACTTGAAGCACTTATTGATGAAAACCAAAGATTATAGCCTTCAGTATGAACTGTACTTCAGCATCAAGAAAACAAAAATTCTCGCAACTGGACCAATAAGCAACATCATGATAAATGGAGAAAATACAGAAGTTATCAAGGATCTCATTTTACTTGGATCCACAATTAATACCCAAGGACTCAACAGTCAAGAAAGCAAACGACTTACTGCAATGGGCAAAAATGCTGCACAAGATCTCTCTAAAGCGTTCAACAGATGTCACTCTGAGGATGAAGGTGCACCTGAGGACACAAGCCATGGTATTTTCAAATGTCTCATATGTATGCAAAAGCTGAACAACAGATTTAAAAAAAAACAACACCAAACTCACTGCCGTCGAGTCAGATCACAGCGACCCCTCGACCCCTCCTTGGGTTTCTGAGGCAGTATCACTCAGAAGTAGATGGCCCAACCTTCCTTCTGAGGAGTGGCTGGTGGGTTTGAGCAGTCAAATGCCTTAGGCACTATGCCACCAGAGTTCCCAAACAATGAGCAAGGAAGACTAAAGAAGAACTGATGCAGTTTGATTATGGTGGTGGAGAAGAATACTGAATACACCATGGACTGTCATAAGAACGAACAAATCTGTCTTGGAGGAATTACAGCCAGAGTGCTCCTTCGAAATGAGGACGGCGAGGCTATCCTGCCCTACCTTCTCGCCATAATCCTGAGTTATTTGTCTCCACCCTAGACATGCTGGCCCTCTTAAGTCTACAAATTTCTCTGGTCTCAGGGTTTGTGCTTATTGTTACCACTCCCTGTGAGGCTCCTTCCTATTTTCTTGGCTCCTTTAACAACTTTCTCATCTTTCCTTCAAGAAGCACTGGTGGCATAATGAGTGTAAGGGCTCAGCCATTAACTAAAAGGCTGGCAGTTCAAACACACTCAAGGGCTCCATGACAGAAAAGACCTGGTGATCTGTTCCTGTGAGGATTACAGCCTAGAAAACCCTACAGGTGATTCTAATCGATCACACTAAGTCACTGTGATCGGAAAAATAGACTCCATGATACCTAATCACCACCACCACCTCACCTGCAGGTATCAACTCACTTATTACTTCATCCTTGCTGTTGTTGTTGTTAGGTGCTGTCAAGTTATCTCTGACTCATAGCGACCCTATGCCCAGCAGGACAAAGCACTGCCTGGTGTCATGCTAGCTTCATGCTCCTTGCTATACTTGAGCCCACTGCCACAGCCACTGTGTCAATCCATCTTGTTGAGGGCCTTCCCCTCCTTTGCCAACCCTCCACCTTATCAAACATGACATCTTTCTCCAGGGAATGGTCCCTTCTGACAACATGACCAGAGTAGGTGAGATGACGTCTGGCCATTCTCACTTCCAAGGAGCATTCTGGCTGCACTTCTTCCAGGACAGATTTGTCAGTTCTTTTAGCTGTCCATGGTACTTTCAGCATTCTTTGCGAACACCACCAACTCAAAAGCATCAACTATTCTTCTGTCTTCCTTATTCATTGTCCAGCTTTCACTAGGGAAGGATTTTCTGACTAGGTCAAATCCCCTCATTTATAAACTCACATTTTTTCACTCATAGTACTTACCACAGTGGCATATTTATGTTCATTTTTATCTTTTTTTTATTAATGTCAGACTCCCCAACTCAATTGAGAGAGAGCTTTATAGGGGCGGGGACTTTGTATGTTTTTGATCACCACTATATTCTTAGAAGGTAAGAGAATGCATTGAACAAATTAAAAAAAAAAAAAAAATCCCACTACTACTGAGTCAATTCCAACTCACAGTGACCCTACAGAACAAGGTAGAACTGCCCCATAAGGTTTCCAAGGCTATAAATCTTTAAGGAAGCAGACTGCCTCATCTTTCTTCTGTGGAGCAACTGGTGAATTTAAACCACCAACCTTTTGGTTAGCAGTCAAATGAATTAATCAATATGCCAATAGAGCTCCCTATGGAACAAAAAAAGAAAAAACTCACTGCCATAGAGTCAATTCCAACTCAAAGCAATTGAGGTGGTGAATCTTAACAGAAGTAGATTGCCCAGTCCTCTTTCTGCAGAGTGGCTGGTGAGTTTGAACCGCCAACCTTCTGGTTGGTTAGCAGTCCAATGGCTTAGGGACCACACCACCAGAGCTCCTTACAGAGCAAAGGAGTTAAATATTTATGAGAAGTCATGAACAGATGAATGCTAGGGGAAAAAATGGTCAATGGTCAGTTTAAAATATGAATATTCTTTCTCTATACATGTCATTTTTTTTCTATGCATGTTACTTCTAAATTTCAAAGGAGATTATGAGTAGTAGTAAACAAGAATATCTGGGACTTTTTTCTATACATGTCATCTAAGACAGATCATTCTATTTCTTTTCCAAAATGGTCTTATTTCATTTGTCTTGGTTAATTGCTATGGCTAGAACTTCTAATACAATGTTGAATAGCAGCAGTTTGACAGTGGGTACCCCTGTTTTCCTCCTGATCTTAGGGAGACTCTATTTTTAATTCCTGAATTTGGTTAGGTATCACCCCTGCCACCACCTGCCCCTCCCCTCCCTGTATGATGAGTGTCATCTGGGAATAAATATTTCATTCTTCATTTCAAAGAACCAACTTTTGGCTTTGTGGATGTCCTTTATTTTATGTTTGTTATTTTATTAATCTCTACTCATTATTATCTTCTAGATTTTTTCTTTTTTTTGGCAGGGGGAATTTATTGCCATTTGGTATTCATTTTGGTTTTTTTTTAAACTTTTTATTGTAATTTGGGTGAAAGTTTATACAACAAATTGGTTTCCCATTCAACAATTCATATACATTTTATTTCATAACAATGACTGCAGTCACCACAGTGTAACACCACTCTTTCCACTTGTCCTTTTTTCGTATCCCCTCCTGTCTTCTGAGCTTTTTCCCTGGGCCAGTGTTGCCCTTTCCATCTCATATGGTAAAATGTTCTAAGTAGTGTGTACCTCCCTAGTGTTACTGTTCATCTTACAGGCCTGTCTATTGTTTGGCTGAAAGTTAAGCCATGAGCATGAAAATTCAGTTCCAGGCTTGAAGGGTGACTAAAGGCCGTAGTCTCGGGGGTACCACCAATCGCTATCAGACCAGTAATCTTGGTCATTTTTATGATTTTGAGTTTCATCCCACATTCATTTTTCTCCCACTCTATAGAGGACCTTCTGTTTTTATCCCTTTTAGAGTGGTCACTGGTGACAGCTGGGCACTATCTAGTTCCTCTAGTTGCAGGGCCGGCAAGGCTAAGGTATGCATGGCCCATTAGTCCTTTGGACCATTTGTTTCATGTGTCTTTGATTTTCTCCACCCTTCTTTGCTTCAGACAGGGAGAAACCAATCGCTGCACCTTAGATGGCTGTTGGCTAGCTTTGAAGTCCGCAGTCACTACTCACCACAGTAGGATATAGGATATTGTCTTTGAGAAGTATGTTATTCCAAGCTGTCCCCTAAGACTTATCTTAAACCCCAAGCCCAGTGACTCACCATCTTAATAATTTCTTCAGATTTAAATTTGCTTCTTCTACCATCTTCAGATGAATGCTTAGATCATTGATTTTCTTTTTTTTTTTCCTAATATATTACTCTAAGGCTAAAATTTTCCCTGTAAGCATGCTTTAACTATACTCCCACAAATTTTTAATATGTAGTATTTTCATAAT
>NW_006921654.1:8288161-8292456 GCF_000298275.1 Orycteropus afer afer
TTTTTTTTGCTGAGTGTGTGCTGGACAAATTCTCAGTTCGTGTTTATCTGAAAATATCTGTATGACACCATTATTTCTGAAAGCTATCTTCCCTAAATATACAATCGTAGATATTTGGATATTTTCATGTGTGCTTGTTTGTATACATGTTATGTATTTGCATATATGTGTGCACACATATACATATATGTACACACACACATACTTAAATACATGTTATTCCATTGTTTCCTTCTGGTTTCTAATGTGTCTCCTGAGAACTATCAGCTGCCAGTCTTGTTGCTATACATTTTTCATTAATTTTCATGATATTTTCAGTGATCCAGTGATTTTCAAGTGTCTTGCTTAGGGTTTATGGTGATTATTATTATTTTTAAATACATTTTATTGAGATATAATTTATGTACAGTGAAATACACAGAAATAAAGTGACATGGGTCAATGCATTTTTTTTTACGGTGATTCTTGAATTTGTAGCTTGATGTCTTTTTTACTCTTTCAAATAATTTTCAGCCATTTCTGAAAAATGGCAGAATCTGGCCCTCTAACTTCATGAGGGAGAAAGGTTCATTCCTAAGCGGTAGAAGTCAGACATACTTCCACAATCATTTGTTCTTTTTACCAATTCTGACGGCAGCCATCCATCCAACAGCACTCTCCACTTCTAGGCTGGGTTCAATAATTTGTTGTAATAGCCATACAGAACTCATAGACCATACTCACGATGTTGGGGTTTAATAGGGGAGTAACAAGTTATTATTCAGGATCAGAATCAACTTGGAAGTAACAGGAACAACTCAGGATACAGTTCTTCAATCAGGACAGCTTCCTCTCAGTTGTGCCACAAGTATGCTTCTGTCCCTGGCCCTTCTATATCCTGGCCTCTGCCCTGCTCAGCCAGTTATTACATGTCTTTAGCTCATTGATAAGTGGTGGGAGGCACCACTACTCTGCCAGGAAGCCTCCTGCTCAAAGGTACTCAGCCCTAGCACTCTGTGGGTCTGTGAAACCACTACAGCCGTCTGCTGGTACTGTGCTGCTGCCGCCTCTAGTATTACAACTCTCCAGTGTTACAGTTCTCTGAATCCTAGGTCTAGGTGGTTCTCAGCTCCTGGTTTTTCTTCTTGATGATCATGAAGCAATCCCCCTCCACCTCTAGTAATGGTTCTTTTTAAGCCCGGTGGGATGGCACACCTGACCAATCTCCTTGGTGAGTCACAGGCAGCTTCTCTGCATCCCACCCAATCCCAGCAATATTTTTACATGCCTTATTTGCATACTCCCATACAATCATTCTGGGAGAGTTACAAAATCATGGCCAGAAAGGCCATTAAAAAAAAAAAAAAACCCTACCAACAATTATTTTTCAAATATTTGAAAAATAATGTATTATGTCTTCTCCTTCCTTGTTGTTAACTGCTGTCAAACCAGCTCCCTCTCACGGTGACCGTGTGTGTAACAGAATGAAACACTTCCAGGTCCTGTGCCATCTTCATCATTGGTGGTATGACGGAGGCCATTATTGGGGCTACTGCATCAATCCATCTCATTGAATGTTTCTCTCATTCTCTCAGACCTTCTTTATTACCAAACATGATGTCCTTTGTCAGCCTTGAACTCCAGTTCTTCCTCTGAGGGATGATCATTCTCGATATTTAGTCTCTCAGCCTTTTAAGGAAATGGAAAGATATCTGGATCTATAGAAATTGGCAAACACCTCTGAGGAAAAGCAGTTCTAAATGCCAGATTCCTCTTGGATAGCCTGAGTTGGCCTCATGATTGTTCACTACATTATTAGTGTTTCAAGCCCTTACGCAGAATATTGTATTCTATTTCCTCACCAATAGGAGAGGTCTGAATTACTTAGTCTAACATCATTACTCAAAGTTACTCCATAACTTACTTTCAAAAAGCCTATTTAACTGTCAAAATAAATTCTTCACAAAGTGATCTGCCAATCATTTATTTAAGAACCACCTACAATGCTGACACATTATGTGAATTCCTGGGCTTGCTCTCAAATCTTGCCATATCAGAACTGCATTTTTTTTTTTAACCAACTGCCCATTTCACTGAGAACAATTCTGTATATAAACATAGATAACTTTATTTATATGATAATAACTGACCATCAAGTCATAAAATAGCTACCAATCTGTAAAAGAGTTGATTATCTGTCTTCTAAACAAAAGTGCCTATATAATCTGCATCTTTAAAATACAAGCAGGTAAAATGAAAGATAAGATATGAAGCAAACTCCCCTAGTTTCAAAAATATCTCTCATAAATGGATAACCAAATCCACTGTGAAAATTTACATATTAGAAAACACATTATCTTTCTTATTCTTTTATTTACATGTGAACTCTTATCTTTAATACATAATTAGGAGATCTACATATATATGTAAAATATAAAATAGAAAGAGCCAAATCAAGAAATTTTGCTCATTAATAACACTAAGATATATCATAAAGGGAAACTACTCAATAATAAAAGCCACTGAGACAGACTTGGAAGAAGAAGAGGCCATTCACTTTTCAAAGAATTGGCCAGTGAAAACCTTACGAAGAGTAGTGAAACACTGTCTGATATTTACTGGAAAATTTTATGAATAGCCCTGTAACACTGTCTGATACAGTGCTGGAAGATGAGCCCCTCAGGTCAGAAGGCACTCAAAATATGACTGGGAAAGAGATGTCTCATCAGAGTAGAGCTTACCTTAATGATATGGATAAAACAGAGCTTTCAGAGCCTCTGTTGGCTGAAGTGGCACAACTCAATATGAGAAGAAACAGCTGCAAACATCCATTGATAATTGGAACATGGAATGTACCAAGTATGAATCCAGGAAAATTGGAAGTTGTCAAAAATGAAATGGAATGCATAAAGATTGATATCCTAGGCATTAGTGAGCTGAAAAGGACTCACAAATGTCTTGGCCATTCTGAATCAGATAACCATATGATCTACTATACCAGGTGTGTTAGACTGGGTTCCCCAGAGAAACAAAACCAGTAAAGCTTATATATAGAGAGAAAGGGAAATTTATCTTAGGAAAATGGCTCACACACTTATAGAAGCTGGCAAGTTCCAAGTTCTTGGATCAAACGTCAACCTGGATGCTTTTCCTGACTCATGCAGCTACAGGGGCTGACGAGCTCAAGGTTTGTGTGCAGTATACCGGCTACTGACTACAATGAATGATGAATCCAGGGTCTCCAGGCCAAATGGTGGAATGTTTGCTCACAGACAGTTGTAGGCAGCACAACAGAATCCCGACCCACAGAACAGTGTCTCTTTTCCCAGGATGTCCACAAATACAATGGAACCAGGCCACACCCCTAGGGAAACTCCCTTTCAATGGATTGGCTGCTTAAAACATATACATCTGACCCCATCATTGGAACAACCCACATCACAATTGCTTAAACCACACAGAATTGTGGTCCAGCCAAGCTGACACATGCTCCAACTATCACACCAGGAATGACAAATTGAAGAGGAATGGCATAGCATTCATCATCACAAAGAATGTTTCAAGATCTATCCTGAAGTACAATGCTGTCAGTGATAGAATACTATTCATATGCCTACAAGGAAAGCCAGTTAATACTACTATTATTTATTTTTACACACCAATCACCAAAGCCAAAGATGAGGAAATTGAAGGTTTTTACCAACTTCTCCAGTCTGAAACTGACCAAACATGCAATCAAGATGTACTGATTTTCATTAGTGACTGGAATGCAAAAGTTGGAAACAAAGAAGAATCACTGGTAGTTGGAAAATTTGGTTTGGAGATAGAAATACTGCTGGAGATCGTATGATAGAATTTTGCAAGACCAAAGACTGGGAGCCGGCAAGATGGCAGAAAGACTGCACAGACCCTCTTCAACAAAGAAAAGGGAAACCAATTATCCAGATACAGAAGATAATCTTGGACTCCTGAGCCTTGAAGGGAAGGATATAGAAGTGGACTAAACCCCAACTAGCAGCAGAATTTGCATGAAAATACCAAAAAAGGAGACAGACGGAGCTGTGGTCTGGCAGCGATCCTGAGCGATCCTGATGGCAGACAGCTTGGAGATTCCTGAGTGGTGGTAGGACCTAAGAATTAACCTAAAAATCACCCTGCTAGCCAGGGACTTCACGGAGGACTGTGCACGGTGGCTGGGGAACAAACGGAGAAGGTGAAGAGAAAGGGGGGCTGAACTGTGGACTTTTGCCGGTCCAGAGGGCACCACCATTTTGACGGTTTAAAGAGTGGCTTGACTATTTTGGATAATTAAAGAG
>NW_006921654.1:8300131-8321684 GCF_000298275.1 Orycteropus afer afer
AAAAAAAAAAAAAGTTATGTGGCTCAATTTAGCACATCTATGTTTTACATTAAGTACATAACTTCAACTTTCTGATACTACCATCCCTGTTCCTGTCCACTTTACTCTTCTAAATATGAAAGTCAGGGAACCTGTCCCTCAGTTTCTCTCATGCAGACAAACACTGTATTATGCTCAATAATACCTGAAAGATAGTTTATTTCTGGTAATAGATTCCACTTGTCCTCACGAAAATAATCTACAGTATGGAGAACTAAACTCACTAGGAGAGTTCATAATAATGACCTTTCCCAGTTATGCTGTGAATTAGGAGAGAAGATACAACATTTGGGTGAAGGCTAGGGTTCAAGAAATGGTGTATTATTTTGATTCATTAAGTTAAAAATAATATTTAATTTGGAAAAGTTTTATCTCTGAGGAGCAGTTAATGTTAATGTATTTGATTCACATTTTCAATGGAAAAAATAAGAGAAAAATCTCATGGCAATAATGCCAGAATCAATTAAAGTAATTTGTTGGGGAAAACTTGCCACATTAGAAACCAATTGTTATAACTGTCAAAGGTCATATGTTTCTCACATTTTCTTTCTTATGCTCCCAAAAGGTCTAAACTAAGAGCTTACGTTTCTCTTTCTCCTCTCTGTAAAAGTAAGAAGATAAATGGAGGCGAGTGGAACAGAACTGTTTCCTCTCTGGAGTTTCTTCTGTCTATCATTCCACTTCCAACATAAAAAATCTAAATGGCGGCTCACAAAATGATGACTCAATTAAAAAGAAACCAAGATGAGCTTTAAAAATGCTTTAGGCATTTAAATTACATTTTTTTTGTTTGTTGCATTTTTCCCCTTTGTTCAAGTATTTGCAGTGGAAAAGGAAGCTGTGCCCCTAAGACACAATTCGCAGAATGCACCATGACTTGAGCTGCATTTGAGGCCTCTCTGCTCATTAAGGGTATCTATGAGTTTCTTCTTCGTTTTTCAAAAGGGCAGAATCCAGTAATAACTCAAATGCCCAGACCTCTCCCCAGACATCATTTTTCTAACAGTCCACAAAGAGCTGATTCAAGGTCAGAGGTCACAGGCTAGTGCTCTATTTGCCAGCTGGCAGTAAGCTCCAAGGACAGAGGGTGCGAGAAGCGTGACGATTCCTCAAGACGCTCATTCGTAGGGCACGGAGAGCATCCACACAGACACTGCAGAAACACTCATTTTATTTCAGTTTGGTAGGTTGGAGAAAAGGGGGTCAATCTTCTGGGGTAGGCTTGCAGGGCTTCACATACCATGATCCTTTCTCACTTGGGCTGCCTTTATCTCATACTACACATTAAAGCTTAAGTGAGCATTGAACGTTTCTATTATAAACATGCTCTGCCCTGTGACTTAGGACAGAGCAATACTGAGTAAAAGGCAAACCCTGGAACCTGAGTGGAGGGAGAAATAGTGGTTAATGTGAACACTATCTGGTGTGATAGAAAAACTTCCAAATGAAGGAAAGTCATGATATTAAAATGCTGATATACAAACCCACGTTTTAGGTGGAATCTTCCTCTCTCAAACTTCTCAGTTTTTGAGTCCTGGTCCCCTATATCACATCCAGAATTTAACTGCTTTTTCCTTCCTAAATGCCTAAACTGAGATTCTGTGTATAAGAAATGGAAAGTGACAAGATATGACCGAAGCATTGGAAATCAATCCAAACTAAATGTGCTTCTTAACTATAAGTGAACAGTTGAAAACAATCCTCTTTTATAGCCATGGAGATAAATACTGTTTTTATTAGGAAAAAATTGCTTTGGACTGAATAAAGTCATTTGATTAACAAGTCAAAGCAGATGGTTTATTGATGTTTCAGAGAGGAGTTTACAAGGTCTAGGGAAAAAAAAAGACCTACCTCTGAATTAACAAATTACCCTGGTATATGGGACATTGACAGTTCACTGCTAATAGATTTATGGGCTACTGCTGGGTGTTTCATCCCCATTTGGTTTATTATGATAAAATATTGGGACACGGCTAACCTATAGCCTTATTGCAATATACTATATTGACCTTTGACCCTTAGGACCTGACAGCAAAACTATATATTAGATTTTTAATTTGTCTTAATCTAACAGGATCAACTTCAGTGTTGTGGGTTGATTTTCAAGAGGCTATTCTGTGTAACTAACACATGGCATGCTGGCCTGGGATCTGGTGTAACCCAGTACGTCAACTCTCAGAGGTTGCTAGAGTCACATGTTAAGATCCTGAAGTCACTATGACAAAATGGCATGTGCTTTGAGTAAATAAAGTGCCTACAGGGAATCTCATTGTTCAACTCAGAAGGCAAATACTTTTTTTTCTTGGGAAATTTCATAATCTTTGTACTATTTGCCTACTTTTAAAAGGGAACTTTTCATTTCAATATATTTAATATTTTCTTTCTGGAAGTTCTGGGATACTTAATACTGGATATTTAATATTGCTTGTTCTTTTCTCAGGTTTTCTATTCCTTCTGTCTTCAAGTATGTACCAGTTCTTTCATCACCTCTCTCTGATAATATTATTTTGGCGATTCTTCGGCATCTAATACTGTTCTGCTGTGTCTGTGGACTTACTTAGCATGGTTTCCTTTCTGTATTTTCTAATTTTGGGTTATGTGCTTATTTTCAATGGGTTTCTACTTATGGAACTCTTAGGTGAAGATATTTCCCTCCAACTTTTTTGTTTTTGCTTCTTGCAGGTGCTGCACGGGTATTTCCAACCCAGGTTAAATTTTTATGTCAGTTTCTCAGTTTGGGAATCTGTATGCCATGAAAGTAAGGTCAACTTGACCCCTAAGCCAGAAGGGGGCAGTTATATGACTGAATACTTAAAGGAAACTCTTTTTCTCTTCACCCCCAGCCCCTTAGTCTAGAAGCCTGGGGCTAGTCAGACAAGTTTTTTTGTGCTCTTACTGTCTCAGTGGTGGGATTTTTGTTTTAATCTCTCTTTGACCCAGGGTATAGCCTTTGGGGGGTTCCAGTTTTATAGATGGGAGTCTCAGTTACAACTCCATAGTTTCCCCAGGCCTACGTCCCACATGGCAGTTAAAAATCACAGACCCTTGGGTACTGAGAGTGGCAAACTTCTCAGCAGCTGCAGTGTTGGCTCACGTTTACTCAGCTTCTTTATCTTTGTTCTAAGGGCTCTGGGAAATAGTTTTCCTTAATTTCTTGTTGGCTCAGTTATCCATTTAAAAGTATTTTTTAAATAATTTATCCAGACTTTTTGGATATTCTGTAGAAGAAAGGTTTTAAGGTTAACAAGACCCCCAAATTGTTAGTATTGGAAGTCAAAACCTTGTTTCAGAAATACTATTTTTCACATACAATCATGCAGGAAACTTATGGCTCAAAAAATTCTGTCCTACCAGCTTTACCCACTTTATAATACAATTCATGAGTGATTTGATTTATTGAATTAGCCTTCATATCTAATTACTGCATGTTTCTACTATTCAGTCTATTTCTTATATTCTGAACATAGTATTTGGTATATTTGGACAGCACACAGAATAACATGCTAACAGCCTCTTTTAAAGCTCCTATACAGGAACTAATTTGAGTGGAAAGTTTTATGTAAATTATCAAGTCCTCAAATTTTCATTATATAGTAAATATTTATTTAGACACGGTATTTTTAAAAGGGTTTTTACATGGATCATTCCAAACATGGAAACCATTGTATTAGATAATCTCACACATATATTTCAGAAATCTGCAGGCCTTTTAATCATTTCTGCTTTCCCACAGAAACAATCACCAAGCAATGAATACAACAAACACTTGCCCCTTCTGTGACTCCCACGTTCCTTGTTGCCATATTACTTGACGCACTAAGTTTCTCACAGCATAACAGAAACTGACTCTAAGAACATTATCGACCAAAATACAATGTAAACAAAGTGGAAAAAAATAAGCCTGAATTATAGTTCTCATAGCTATTGATAGTTTTTTTTTTTTTAATGATAAATGGAGAAAAGATTAAAGCTATCAAGGATAGCATTTAACTTGGATCCTAAATCAACGCCCAAGGAAACAGCAGTCAAGAAATCTAATGATAGACTGTTGCACTGGGTAAATCTGCTGCAAAACATTTCTTTAAAGTGCTAAATAGTAAAGATGTCACTCTGAAGACTAAAGTGTGCCTGACCCAACCCATGGTATGTTTAACTGCCTCATATGCATGTGAAAGCTGCATGATTAATACGGAAGATCACAGAACTGATGCATCTGAAAAATGCTATTGGCAAGGAATATTGAATATACCATGGACTGCCAGAAGAATGAACAAATCTGTCTTGGAAAAAGAACAGGACGCATGCTCCTTAGAAGTGAAAATGGCCAGAGTTCATCTCTTCTACTTTAGTCATGTTACCAAGAGGGACCAATCCCTGGAGAAGGACATCATGCTCAGTAAAGTGAGGATAGTGAAAAAGAGGAAGATCTTCAATTGGATGGACTGACACAGTGGCTGCAACGACAGGCTCAAGCATGACAACAACCGTGAAGATGGTGCAAGACCAGACAGTTTTGTGTTCTGTTGTACAGAGGGTCGCTTTGAGTAGAAACCAACTCGACAGTACCTAACACCTATAGAAGTCTGGTGGTTCAAATCCACCAGCCACTCCTTGGAAGGAAGGTTGGGCAACCTACTGCTATAGTGATACCACCTCAGAAACCCAAGGAGGGGTTACTATGAGTCGGATCCGACTCCACGGCACATAAGAACAACAACAACATAGGTACCCTTAAGCAGGACATCCAGATAAAGGAAATACTGAAATTGAGATGGGGAAGAGGTAGGTGAACAATGAAGAGAATTAGAAAAAAAAAAAAATGGTAAAATAATGTATTTGTTACTGGTTTTCTTCCAAGGCTCTGTAGATAACTAAATAAAATTGTTTTTCTAATTCTGTACTTTTAAAACAGTATAATTTCCAAGACTTATTACAAAGATAAAATAAGAAATCATTTACTGATGAAGTAACTCAAGGCCTCTGTATCAAGAGTTTTTCAAGTACTCGCACCGAGTTATTTTTGTCTTATCCATCTGATAAGTGGAGACCATATTATTGACATTTTTTCTGATCTCTTCTAACTTTACATTTAACTTTGAACATTCCATGAATAGAGAAAATTATCTAATTATAGCAAAAATATTGCAGATTTTTAAGTTTAATGAATATGGGAGCAAGGATTATTAGACTGAATGAGAAAACTGGTAAGTATTTCTATTCTTGTCCATTTATTTAATTACTCCAAAGGACTTCCACTGTTACTCAACTTGATCTTTTAGTATGGGATACTTACTCCACTTTGATACTGACTCAACATTTGATTATTTCTGCCGTGGTTCACAGTATCTTTCAAAACATAAACCACTTATGTCATACTGGAGCTTTCACTCAATTCTGCCATTCTATAAATTTACTGTTTTCTGATCAGCTCTAAAAAAGACTGAGATTGAAAGAAGGGCTGTTTTAAAATGGATCCAGCCAGGTTTGCTGGTCTGATAGAGCCTGATGGAACTACTGAGACTATGGCCCCTAGTTGCCCTTCAGGTCTGGAATTGAACCCACTCCTGTGGCTTCCAGCCAAACAAAAGACAGGCTATGAGTTGAACACTTCCCTGAGGTAGATACACTCCTTGGAGAGAACAATCACGGGAGAAAGAAGGGCTGCTTATGCACAGGGAGACAGCTCAGGGGGCAAGAGTGCATGGAGGGATAGACACACTGGGAAGAGTTAACTATTGGGAGGAAGTAGAAGGGGAGCTGTTGCATTGTGGTAAACTGTGGTCAATGTCATGAGACAAAGTGTATGTGAACTGCTATATGGAAAGTGAATTTGCTCTGTAAATCTTCACCCAAATCACAATAAAAATTAAAAAAAAAAAAAAAAAGCAATCTAAGATGTTATACTTTCCTTCTCACTGAAGCCGTAGGAAGCAATTGAATATAGTAGAGTAGTTGGTGCCCTTCAAAAATTATATTAAAAACTCAGTATAAACTCTGGTCCAAGAACAAAAAGCCAGCATTACATTATGGGGGGGAAAAAAGTTTACAAGACAATAAATGAGATGATGTTTTGCTTAGGAAAAAAAAAAAGGCTAACATTCTGAGTTGAAGGAAAGGAAAAGATCTAAAATCAGGGAGTAGGTGTTAATTTGCTTCAAATTTTAGCTTTGCAGCAGAGCTAAACAATATCTGCATCTCAGGATGACATGGTGATGAATGGGACACGAATGCACCTTTTATTGCCTCTCTCACTTTTCTTTAGTGACTGGTGGACAGCTGGATACAAGAATTCTTATGATTTGTTCTGCAACCATTTTTTTTCACTACTGTAATCGGATCTGCAGAAATAATTTAAAAGGCTGAAAGGTAATTTAGCGTTTTCTCTAAGCGTTCTTTCTTCTGCCCCTTTTATACTTCCCACAAGCCCCGAGTACCCTCCGAGTGAACTAATCCTCCTATAAAATATTATTCCTGGACTTTCTTCTTCTAATCCATCGACTCTCTTGTCCTATTTACAAGGCTTAAATGAACCCAGAGGAAATTACTGTTCTCGATGTTCTCCTCCTCAGGCTCTCCTTTCTATCATTATTTGTTCTCTCTCCTTTCCTCCTCTTTTCTTGTTTGGTCCTTAAGAGGGGTTACAGAAAAACACAACGACAGAAACTCAATTTTCATTCTATCTCATCTCAAAATTTTACTCCAGAATTCTTATTCTTTGGAAAAATAAAATCCCAGTCATCACTAGGACTTTAAATATCTGGATAAATTCTTTTTGTAAATAAAACGTTTAATTTTATACCCGAAAATCACAGATCTGAAAGTGAACCTGTATAGTAAGAATAAACAAGACTTGTTAAATGATACAGCCCACCTAATTTGTACAGTAAGAGGATATTAGAACACCTAAGAAGCTGAACACTTTGCTAGGTGACTTTGGAGAAGAATCTGCTATGGTTCAAGAAGACAATATTGGTAATGTGAGATCAAGCCTACCGCACTAGCCCTAAATAACACAAAGAGGCAAACCTAAGTATTTTTGTTTCAATGAAACTACCTCTAATGAGATCATGGACATAGTTCAGACAGGCAGTCAAGCATTTTTAATTGTATATGTCTTTCATATCTGAACTGATTATCACAAACATTTTTCTTCCTTTTCAGAAATTTTTAGGAGTTGGGATGTGCTTATGGAAAAATATGCAACAGGCCTCCAAGCCAAAGCAACACAGTTTTAATACTAAAAGGCACAGGCAAATCTAAATGCCAGACCAAGCGACGCACTGACATCAAGAGCAGAGTAACTCTGCTCAGTTTCATCAAGTCCTGCAAGTGGTTTTAGGATAAACCCATTATTATGTCCCAATTTCTGCCACTCCCAAAATAACATCTCCTCCCTTTTATCAGTTGCTGATAGATTGCCTTTCATCTTGAGTTCTTAAACTAATTTTTAATAAGAATGGATGATGTATTTAAAAATGAGAAGAAATTTAGGAGGTTACACATACAAATGAATCAAACTTATAATGTAAAGGAACCTGTGGTTACAACTAGACACAATCATTTTTGAAAATAGTTAAAATGAAGAAAAAATAGCTATTGTAAAATGTCTTACAGCTGGGAAACAGGGCTCAAGGACAGTGTTTTTAAAGAGTTATTTAAAAAATGAAAAAGACAGGCTCCAGAAAGGCAATCAATTCTACCTCAAGCATACAGAAGGGAGAAAACAAATCATGTTGGATAAAATGGACTAGAATATATTGAGCTCCTTTAAACAACTGGGTAAAGGAGACTTAATGGTTAGCATTTACCCTAGAACAAAGAAGAGAAGGTAAGGAGGGGACAAGGAAGCTAAATTAATGGAAACTGAACAACCAGAATAGAAATAACAAGAATACTGACCCATTGTGAGAAGAGTAAGCAATGTCAATAAAATACCTAAGAATTGTTAAGTGAGAACCAAATTTGCTAAGTAAATTTTCTCCAAAAAGCAGTATTAAAAAAAAAAAAAAAAAGGATTGGTGGAAGACATGATTACACAAAAAAAAAAATTGTATTGGAAATGGAAAATAGAGGAGAATTAAAGGACACATAATGTTAATGATCAAGGAGAAAAGAATAAAAATAAGGGGGACTGAAAACCAAAATGAAATAATGTTCATTAGGGAGTTAAAGATAATCAGAAAAAATTAAAAACACACTCAGAGGGGGTTGGGATAGGACCCCTGGAAGTACAACAAAGCAGCATTTAGCAGGAATATTCAATACCTCTTTTGCATAGTTTTCTGTAAAAAGACTACTGATAACAAGAAAATCAAGAACACTGTGGAAGAAGCCAGTAATTGAAGTCAATAGCTGGAAAACACTATGAAACCTAAAGGATAATAAAGAAATTGAAAAGAACAATTATATATAATTATAAGAGCTCTGGTGGCATAGTGCCTAAGGCACGTGACTGCTTACCAGAAGACTGGCGGTTCAAACCCACCAGCCACTCATCGGAAGGAAGGTTGGGCAATCTACTTCCGTAGTAATACTGCCTTGGAAACCCACGGAGGGGTCGCTATGAGTCAGGTCCGACTCGATGGCAAGTAACAATAACAACATATAATTATATAAAAATCTACAGATTTGCATGAAGTTGTCTCAAGAATGTTCTTAAAAAATTATGGAATATCCACAGTTAATCTTGGAGTCCAGAATTAAACCTATCACACCAAAGAACAAGCAAGCAAACAAAATGATTCTACCTCTACATTCTCAACATAATAGAATTAGGACATATTCTGTTAAAACCCTGGTATTGGCTCCATGAAAACTATAAAGTTAATGCTAATTCATATGTAAAGAGCTAAGAGAAAGCTAATTAATTACTAGCAATTTTAACTTCCCCAAAATAATCCACGTCAAGTAAACCATATAAGCTTTTGACTTAAAATTATGGCTTACTTAATAATGACAATTTAGAACAAAGAAGCAAAAATATTTTAGTATCACCAGGCATTTTTTACAATACATTATTATTTAACAAGCTTCTTGTGATACTGAATAGAATTCAAGAAAACAAAATTATGGCTTGGTGTCTATATGACAGAGTCTGAAAGTGACATTGAAGACTCACTACTTCATTTTGCACACATACTGCCTGGTGATACACAACTGCAACGAATTCAGCGCAAAAGGAAGTGAACTTAAAGTTCATCACACCCTATGTTAGAATTTGATTAATGAGCCAAGAATAAAGAATATCAATCTATGGTTAAAGGAGTAATAACAGAAAAATCCTAAGAAACAGAGTAATCCCCACATTACTACCCTCCCCCGTTTTTTTATTAGTATCTAAAATAAGCACTTTTATTTTTAACCAATAGAACACATATCCTACTCCCAGGTTTTATGTAGAGGAAAATGATGTAACTCTTAAAATGTCTTATTCCAGATTTTGTGGAATGACAGAGTAGCTATCTTTAGAGAGGGGGAATGAGTTGGGAAGAAAAGAGAAAACATTTTAGGCTGGCATATGGGAGCATTTGCAACACTAGGGGATGCCACAGAAATCCATTTGTAGACATTGATTGAAAAGATACTGCAGATTCCATTATGAATACCTCTATAAATATCAACATCACTGTACAGGAAAGTAACAATAACTTAGTGAATTCAAATTATGATGAGAGATCAAAGGATAAACACTAGGTAAAATTTTCGAAATGATCTAAATGGTCTTAAATTTTGTACCCACCATTTAGCACTATATAAAGACCACTAAATCACAAGCAGTGAGACACCGACAGCTAGGGTATAGCAAGACGGATGACAGAAAGAGACCATGACAGCCCAGTTTCAGCGAGGATCAAACACACAGGGGAATCTGAACATTTCTTAGACGGTGGATTTCGACTGGTCTATTATAGAGAGGTTCAGGAGTCACAGCCAACTCAGTGGGTCTGAAGATTGCACTTCAAGAGTCCAAGCATCTCTTTGGGACTTCTATTCAGAGATATTCTCAGGTGATAGAGCCAAAGTGGGAAATTTGTATCATTCACTGTGATACAAACATTCAAGTCCAGAGAAGTCTTCAGTTTTGCAGAATAAAATGAATGAACTAATAAAACCTTGCTAATGCAAAAAACTCATAATTTAATTTCATTACCATTTTATCGAATTTACATTTGGTAAATAGTTTTTGCTCAGTTTGTCCTTTGAGATCTGTTCTAAGACTCATCTGAAGAAAACACGGGACAATGGTCAAGGCCACAGGTTCATGAGGTGTCAGTTTTTTATAAGGAGTATTTGGGGAATGATTTTTTAGAAGGTAACTGAATCTATTTAACATCAGGAGTCCTTCTCAACCACAAATATTCAAAATGGTTCCTGACATACTGCCTGTAACATTGTGAACTATTTAATGATACTAAGATGTACTAGGCAACTAAGAAGGAGCTCTGGTGGTGCAGTGCCTAAGGCATCTGACTGCTAACCAGAGGCTTGTGGCTCAAACCCACCAGCCACTCCTGGGAAGGAAGGTTGGGCAATCTATTTCTGTAGAGATACCGCCTTGGAAACCCAAGGAGGGGTCGCTATGAGTTGGATTCCACTTGACTGCGTTTTTAGGCAACTAAGAGCTCAAGGTCAAGGAATAGTCCTGGTTTCTAAGGAAGAGAGGTAAATGCTAAGATCTAAAGAACAATCAAGAAATGATAGCTGATGGCATCAAGGATGACAAGGACACTGAGGAATATGTGGCTTCTAAAGAAATTAATATTAATAGGTAAGCAAAATTAGATGTTTAATGTCAATAGCAAACTAGATTCTTCCATGGTTTAAGTCAGTGGATGTGACTAATTTACTACGTATGGTTTAAGTGAATGTAGAAATGAAGGGCTCCCTATGCCTCTGACAGATGAATTAAGACTGAATTATGACAAAATTATCTCCAGGAACATAAAGAATAAAACCTCTTGAGATTTGCTTAAAAAAAAAAAAAAAGTCTAAGAAACAGTATTAGCTATTTCAGGTAAACAAGAATTATGCTCCTTTTTTTTCCTCATCACAAAGTTTTCCCAAGAATTAATGATAGATGTGCTTATGCCCAATTTTTTTAGCCTTTCTGTCCTTCTGGCATTCAGGGTGCTCTGTATTTTATGGGCATAAAGGTCAGGTTGTGTGGTAATGGATAATTTAATAACCAAACATACCACCTAGGCAACCAGAGCTCAGTCTGAGAGAGTAGTTCTTGTTGCACTTCATAATTCTTGTTTCATATTATGGGAGTTTGTTATATTTAATATGAAGACCTGTATCTGCATACTGGGGAAGTGGAAAGAAGTGGATGGGTATTATTCTACTTAGTTTTGTAAAGATTTCAAAACAACAAAATTGTCTTTTTTATTGCACAGCCATCCAAGCAGTCAAATAATTAACATGAATGTCTCTGAAGCAGGGAAAAGGACCTTAAAGATGATGTTGTCCAATCTTCCACCCAACGTAAGATTCTCCTCAGTTTCTCAAAAATACAAGATCAATTTATTTTGCTGTTTAACATTCCCCCCCTACCCATATATGCTGTTCCTCCCTTCATTTCTACTAGGCTTTCCATGACCTCACGTATAAAAGGAGGACACTGAGGCAAGATTTCAGTAATTCTAATTCCTTGTAATTCCTTAATTCTCATTTACTTGTTGCTAGTTGTTGGGCAATCCTACTTCCGTAGTGATAACTGCCTCGGAAACCCAAGGAAGGGTCGCTATGAGTCGGGGCCGACTCGATGGCACATAACAACAACAACAACAACAGTTGGAATTTACTGAGCCTAAGCATTATGTATGGTATTACAATGATAAATTTTCTTTCACTGTAAAAGTTAAAGAAGTAAGTATTCTTAACCATCAAAAATGGAGATTCATAGACTTTTTCATGTTGAGAAAAGAATTTTTAAAGTATCTATTATGGGACTTTGCGTAAGTACATCCAATCATCCAAAAAAGAGATTTCTTCATAATCCTGGATGATTCTTCACCAATGGATGGTAATATATCCAGGTTGCCTGATTTATACTGTGATTACTGGAATACTGTATTATCCTAGGAATTCTGATCTATGGTGTATTCCCTCTCATTGCTATTCACTTAGGTCTCAATTCCAACATACTTCTCAGATGTTACTCTTGTGTATACTCTTTCCTCTATATGCTACTGTTGGGAACATATGCCTGTATTTGCAAATAAGGCTTGCAGATTGTAATAGATATGACACAGACCTCAAATGATTTCAGCAAGTTGTTAAGGGAGCCCACTACTCACCAAAGGTTGGTAGTTCAAATTCACCCACAGATGCCTTGGAAGAAAGGCCTGGTGATCTACTTCCCAAAGGTCACAGCCGCTGAAAACCCCATGGAGTACAGTTCTACTCTGGCACACATGGGGTTCACCATGAAGCAGAATCATATTGATGGCAATTTTATTTTTTCTTTCCATTTTTGGTTTTATAAAACTGAAGTGAAAATAAGAACAGAGAAGAAAGAATCAATCTATAAATTTAGTTTGGAAGAGAAGGAAAAAGGCTATAAAAGGAGTTAGGCAAGATGCTCTGAGGTTCAGTGTAAATTATGTCTGAGGAAGGATGGGTCACCTACGTGAAGTGGAATCAGCAGTTATGAATGGGAAGACTTGTAAAAGTGCTCAGTATAATTTGCTGAAGATGAACTTACTTGTCTGCAGTGTTCTAAGGCTTAATCATTTTTATTACTACTTCTATTTTGTCAATAGTGGGTTAGGTACCAAGTTGACACAAAATGAAGTCTGTCTTCCAGATGTCATTTTACTGGAAGTATGAAGGGGTGAGGGCAGACTATCCTATTCTTTCTCTGTGACATGCAGTGTATGTAGCCATAATCTTCAAAATCACCATATCATAAATTCACATCTACTTTCTTATTCATTTTCACCCGCAGGTATTTTTGACCATTTAATGATTTTCAGATCTCACTCCCTTTGAATACCTATTTTGTTTTATTGTTTTCTCCTAATGCAGCAGCAGTTTCAATTTTTGAGGGGCAGAATCTCATTTTGTTGTTTCCATTCCACATTTCTAAGCTCTCTGGGTGCCTTTATATTACTTTTCTGCCCTTACCGCTATTTGCATCACCTCCCAATTTAATATCATCTGTGAATTCATTAACATCCTTTTTACTCCATCTTCTACATCATTAATGTAGCAGCTATGTAAGACAGGACATAATACTGATCCTTGCAGCACCTGGAGACATTCCCTAACTTGATGTATTGCCATTTATGGTTTATCAATATTTTTTATGGCTCTCCAGCCAGTTTTGAATCCATGTGACTGCTTTATATCCAGGACAATTTGAATTAATTGTGCACAGATGTCGTGAAACAATGCATCAAATGCTTCACTAGAGTTGAGAAATACTTTATCTACTGCACTTTTTTCATTCATTGATATTGTATCTAAAGAACTTACATTTTTAGACTCGCTGAATATTTATAATTCTGGTGGCCTCCGTGTATTTACATATATTTAATTTTCTTTTAATATTTGTACCATTATTTCCATGCAATGAACATAGAAGGCATAATGATCTTTATGTTTCAAACACTCCGTTTTTAACTTTTAATTTTGTAATAATTTAAAATTTACAGAAAAGTTAACAAAGATAGCCAAGAAAATTCCCTTATGTCTTCTCCCTTTGGCAACCATTGCTGTTGTTAGTTGCTGTCAGATCTACTTCATATAGAACAGATCAAAACATTGCCTTGCCCAGCTCTAGACTGTTGATGTGCTCAAGTCCATTGCTGTGGTCATTGTGTCTTGTGAGCACCTTCCAACTTAGGGAGCTCCCTTTCTACCAGTATGTTGTTATCAGCTGCTGTCAAGTTCACCTCTGACTCATGGGGAACCACTATGACCCATAGGGCTTTCACCGGCTTATTTTCAGAAATAGATCACCAAGCCTTTCTTCCTAGTCAGTATTTATCTGGAAACTCCACAGAAACCTATGCACCATGGGGCCTCCATCTTTGAAATATCAGTGGCACAGCTTCCAGTATCATAGAAACACACAAGCCACCACCAAATGACAAAGTAACAGAGAGGAAGTGGTGACCCTACTCCAATGTCCCCTAATATTAGTATCTTACAAAACCATGGAAGATCTCTGAAAACCAAAAGCTTAACATTGGTACAATACTATTAACTAAACTACAGACCTCATTCAGATTCCACTCATTTTTCCATTAATGCTCTTTTTCTGTCCCAGGATATCACATTGAATTTGGTGGCAAACTCAATTCAAAAGCATATTAGAAGGATAATATACAATGATCAATTGGAATTCATTCCAGGAATGTAAAAGTGGTTCAACATGAGAGAATCAATGAATGTAATAAAACCCCCAAACCACACCCAGTGAGTTGATTCCAACTCCTAGCAATCCTACAGGACAGAAAAGAACTGCCCCATAGCGTTTCCAAGGCTGTAAATTTTTATAGAAACAGATTGCCACATCTTTCTCCCATGGAGCAGCTGGTGGGTTCGAACTGCCAACCTTCTGATGAATAGCCTAACACTTAACTCACTGTGCCACCAGGTGTCCTTAATCAGTGTACTACACTGCATTAATGGAACAAAGGAAAAACTCACATGATCATCTCAACTGATATAGCAAAGGCATCTGAAATACTTCATGATAAAAACTCAACAAGGCAGGAATAGAAGGAAAATTCCTCAATATGATAAAGAGCATTTATGAAAAACCACAGCTAACATACTCAATGGAGAAAAACTAAGAGTGTTCCCATAAAGTTCAGGACAAGAACACAAGGATGTCCACTCTCACTACTCCCATTTAACAGTTTACTGAAAGTTTTAGCCAGATAAATTAGGCAAAGAAAATAATAATAATAAAAGGAACCAAAACAGGGAAGGAGGAAATAAAACTATCCTTTTTCACAGTTGACACCATCTTACCCATACATAGAAAAAGAAGCGTTGGTGGTGTAGAGCCTAAGGCATTTGACTGCTAACCAGAAGGCTGGTGGTTCAAACCCACCCGTCACTCCACAGAAGGAAGACTGGGCAATCCACTTCCATAAAGATGTTGTTGTGGTTGTTACATGCCATCGAGTCGGACCCGACTCATAGCAACCCCTCCTTGGGTTCCCGAGGCAGTATCACAACGGAAGTAGATTGCCTCATCTTCCTTCCGAAGAGTAGCTGGTGGGTTTGAACTGCCAGCCTTCTGGTTAGCAGTCAAGTGCCTTAGTCACTATGCTACCAGAGCTCAAGTGGCACTAAAAAAGCAATGAAACCAAACTTACTGCCATGGAGTCAATTCCAACTCATAGCAAACCCCACTGGGTTTCCGAGGCAGTAAATCTTTACAGAAGTTGATTGCCTTATGTTTATTTTTAAAATGTCTCTATTTTCCTCTGAAATTATTTACATTTAAAAGAAGGCTTATCAAATAATAATAATAATAATAATAATAAAGGCTTATCTATCTCAGGAGATCATACTCTATTATGATTGCATTTATATAACATTGTTGAAATGACAAAATTAGAGAGATGGAGGACAGATTAGTGGTCGCCAGGGGTTAGGGATTGTTCTGGTTCCCTAGTACTGCTCTGACAGGAATATACCACAAATGGGATGGTCTTAAACAGGAGTCTATTCTCTTACAGTTTGGAGGCTTTAAGTCCAAGTTCAAAGTGCCAGGGCTCTAGGGACTGGATGACAGCCCCTCAACCTTGGGGTCCAGCTCTGCCTCCTGCTCCCAAGCCCACTGCAGCTAGAGGTGTTTCTTCACTCAGACAACTGCTAGCTGCTGAGGCTGACAAACCCAAAGTCGACCAAAAAAAGACACAGTCCCGATGTCACCAAACTACATGGCAAGCCATTAATTCAAGTCCATTGTTAAGTCCCAAGGTCGGCAGAGCATAGCAGGCTACTAAACAATGACAAGGCTACATGCAGGGTCCAAGCGTGCATAAGCCAGAGACCATTCCCCAAGGCTTCTGCTTACATACAGGAAACAGACCACATTCCCTAAGGCAGCTACAAAGCTGCTCACAGTAGATTCCACCATGGAGTTGATTACCAGTCTTATCATGGGGAATACAACATCCAGTGCCCAGCCACTCAACCAGGCCCAGCCAAATTGACACACAAACATAACCACCACAATTCCACCCCTTGTCAACTTGGCACCTGTACAGATCTTCAGTGGGTGGAATCTGTACAGATGTCTCTCACTGGGTGGCTCCAGTCCCCTAGTTCCTCTAGGTGGCGACCTCACCGCCTTGGCCTGGCGGCCCCATTCCTCCCCCTCTTGGGCATGTCAGCCCTGCTGCCTCACTCTTGGGCAGCAGCTTTGGCTCCATCCATGAGCCATAGCTCACATGAACAAGCAGCCCCACACTCCAGAACCAAGTTGCTGAAGGCCTGGCTCTTTGAAACCTAGGGGGCTCCTGTGGTCGTTCCACCCCCAAAGGCCATGGTCCTACCTTTTCAGGCTGAGACAGCTCTGCTTCCATTTCCTTGGTCTCCGCTTCTGCCGATTAATTCCGAAGGCATCCCACTCCTCCAGGAAGCTGCCTACCCAATGGCACCGGCTTTTTCCTGGGAGAGCTGGAAAGCCTGTTGCTGTTTAATACCGATCTCTGGATTCTGCTACTGCCATCTCTCATGCCATATGCCAGGGTCTCTCTCACAGGGTCTTGGGTCAAGGACACACTCCACTCTTGTTTCCACATTA
The DNA here is from genome assembly GCF_000298275.1 of Orycteropus afer afer. NCBI lineage: Eukaryota > Metazoa > Chordata > Mammalia > Tubulidentata > Orycteropodidae > Orycteropus > Orycteropus afer. The sequence continues at coordinate 8,316,945 of NW_006921654.1, forward strand.
GCTATCTGTCAAAGTAGCACCCCACTTTCTCAGTACCAAATTCTGTTCTGGTTACCTCCTACCACTCTGACAGGAATATACCACAAATGGGATGGCCTTAACTAACAGAAGTTTATTCTCTTACAGTTTGGAGGCTTTAAGTCCAAGTACAAAGTGCCAGGCTCTAGGGGCTGGGTGAAAGACCCTCAATCTTGGGGTCCAGCTCTGCCTCCTGCTCCCAGCCCACTGGAGCTAGAGGCATTTCTTCACTCAGACAGCTGCTAGCTGCTGAGGCTGACAAACCCAAGATCAACAAAAAAAGAAGCATAGTCCTGATGATACCAAACCACATGGCAAGACCTTAAGTCCATTGTAAGTGCCAAGGTCAGCAGAGCATGGCAGGCTGCTGAACAACGACATGACTACATGCAGGGTTTGAGCGTGCCATAAGCTAGAGACCATTCCTCAAGGCTTCTGCTTATGTACAGGAAGCAGACCACATTCCCTAAGGCAGCTAAGCAGCTGCTCACAGTAGATCCCACCACGGATCTGATTACCAGGCTCTTCATGGGGAATACTACATCCAGCTGCCCAGCCACTCAATCAGGCCCAGCCAAGTGGACACAAAAACATAACCACCACAGGGATGGAGGTGGGAATGGGAGGGTCTAGCTGTCAAAAAGACAGCATGAGGAATCCTTAAAACAATGGTACATTTCTGTACCTTGACTCTGGTGATGTTATATGAAACTATACGTGATAAAACTGCAAAGAACTAAATGCACATACACACACACACACTCACACAAAATAAACACATGTAAAACTGGTGAAATCTGAATAAGGTTATGGGTGTCAGTTTCCCAGTGGTGATAATGTACTATCATCATACAAGACGTTACCACTGGGGGAAACTGAGTTAAACGTATAAGGGACCTGTCTGTGCTGGTACTTGCAACTACATGTAAATCTACAACTATCAAAATAAAAAAGGAAGATGATGCTTGTGACTTAAACGCCAGGTATTGTATGGTGTGAGAAAATTGTCTTGGAGTAAAAAGACTTTGCTTCGACTTTCGGTTCTGAGTTTCTCAAGCTTTTTGAATCTCAGCTGTAAAAGACATTATGTCATGATACTGCTGAAAAGATTTAATGAGTAAAATATTTAAAAGCACTGTGAAAATTAAGAAAAGTAAGTGTATTATTTTAAGAAGGTTGAAGAAACAATAGCAGTTACCATTTACTGAGAGCTCTGGTAGCATAGTGCCTAAGGCACTTGACTGCTAATCAGAAGACTGGTGGTTCAAACCCACCAGCCACTCCTCGGAAGGAAGATGAGGCAATCTACTTCCGTAGTGATACTGCCTCGGAAGCCCAAGGAGGGGTCGCTATGAGTTGGGCCGACTCGACAGCACCTAACAACAAGAACACTCATATTGCACTGCTCTATTCTTTTCCAGAGTGGCTGCATCATTTTACATCTCCACCAGCAATGTATGAGTGATCCACCTGCTCCACATCCTCATCAGCATTTGGTTTTATCACTCTTTTTCATTTTAGCCATTCTGCTGTGTGTAATGTCTCATAACTTCCATTTGTGTTTCCTTAGCGGATAATGCTGTTGAACATTTTTTCATGTGCCTATTTGCCAGCTGTATATCCTCTTTTGCCTATTTTCTAATTGGATTGTTTATTCTTTTTGAGTTTTCAGGATTACTGATATATCCTGTGGGAGCTCTGGTGGCATAGTGCCTAAGGCATTTATTTGACCATTAACCAGAAGGCTGGCAGTTCAAACCCACCAGCCACTGCTTGGAAGGACGATTTGGCAATCTACTTCTGTAGAGATACTGCCTCAGACACCCAAGGAGGGGTACCTATGAGTCAAATAGACTTGACAGCAGTTAGTTTGGATTTTTTTAGATTCATATTATAAGAGCCTACACTAAAATTTTTGATAACCCTACAAGCATATACAGGAGCTCTGGTAGCATAGTGCCTAAGGCACCTGACTGCTAACCAGAAGGCTGACGGTTCAAACCCATCAACCACTCCTTGGAAGGAAGGTTGGGCAATCTACTTCCGTAGTGATACTGCCCAGGAAACCCAAGAAGGGGTCGCTATGGGTCAGGTCCGACTTGATGGCACATAACAACAAGTATATCCATATTAATAGTCCCACTTGACAGAGAAAACTTAAGTCAGAGTAGTTGAATCAATTACATAAGTTCATTCAGTTAATAAAAATAGTCTCTGGTAATGTAATGGTTAAGGCATTTGGCTGCTGACCAAAATATTGGTGGTTCAAACCCACCAGCCAGCTGTTCCACCGAAGAAAGATGATGCAGTGAGTTTAGTTTTTTTTTTGTTTTGTTTTGTTTTGTTTTTTGGTTGTATGTAGTAGTTATGAATTTATGACATAGTGGTTAAAGCTTTTGGCTGCTAACTGAAAGGTTGGTAGTTCAAACCCACCAGCTGTTCTGTGGGAGAAAGATGAGGCAGTCTGCTTCCATAAAGATTTACAGCCTTAGAAATACTATGGGGCAGTTTGAATCTCTCCTATAGGGTTGCTAGGACTTGGAATCGACTTATTGGCAGCAGAGTTTTTTTTTGTTTGTTTGTTTGGTTTGGTTTGTAAGATTAATATCCAACATACATAAAATCATTCTGTGGCTAAGTCTAGAAAGGATGAAATTCTTCTTTAAAGCTTATCTTCACAAAAAGGCTACTGAATAAATTGCTTTACTCTTCTTTTTCTTGTTAAAAAGGGGACTTTTAATCTAATGTATTACTTTCCTTTTCCCCCTGTTATCCAAGAAAGACATTAGGTAAATTTAAGTTTTACTAATGATACATGCTTACTATCACTGTCCTTTTATCTATCATTAGGAACCCTGGTGTCACACTGAATGCTCACCTGGTAACCAAAAGGCCCACGGTTCAAACTCACCAGCCATTTTGTCAGAGCAAAATGTGGCAGTCTGCTTTCATGAAGATTTACAGCCTTGGAAACTCTATGGGGCAGTTCTACTCTGCCCTATAGAGTTACCGTGACTTGAAACTAACTCTAGGGTAACAGGTTTGGGGTTTTATCTATCACTATTTCCTTTGATCCTCTTTAAAAAAATATTTTCTAACATTATCAAAAATGAAAATACCAGATTTAACACAACCCTATCAAAAATTTCAACAGCCTCTTTATAGAAATGGTAAAACCAATCCTGAAATTTATATAGAACTACACCAAACCAAATAGCCAAAGCAATCTTGAAATAGAGGAGGTCTCTCACTTCCAAATTTAAAAACATACTATAAGGTTTTAGTAATTACACAGTCTGATAGTGGTATAATAATGGATATACAGACCAAAGGCATAGAACTGATAATCCAGAAAAAAGCCTATATATCTATGGCCAATTGATTTTCCACAAAGGTGCTAAGTTCATCCAATGGGGAAAGAATAGTTTCTTGAATAAATGACACTGGAACAATTGTACCTCCACCACACGTTAAAGAGTGAAGTTGGGCCCATACCTCACACTATATATGGAAATTAACTCAAAATGCATTAAAAGTATAAATGTAAGAACTAAAACCATAAAACTTTTCAAGCAATATATAGGAGTAATGCTTTGGGAGCTCCGGTAGCATACTGCCTAAGGCACTTGACTGTTAACTAGAAGGATGGTGGTTCAAACCTCAGAAGGAAGATGGGGCAATCTACTTCTGTAGTGATACTGCCTCAGAAACCCAAGGAGGGGTCACTATGAGTCAGGTCCGACTCGATGGCAAATAACAACAACAACAATGCTTTGGGACCTTGTTTTTGACAATGGATTCTTAGATATGATAGCAAAAGAATGAACAAAAAAAGACAAAATAAATAAACTAGACTTCATTAAAATTAAAAACTTTTGTGCATAAAAGTACTTTATCAACCAAGTGAAGAGACATCCTACAGAATGAGAGAAGACACTTGAGAACCATGTATCTGAGGCAGAATATATAAAGAACTCCTACAACTCAACAAAAAGACAAGCAATGCAATTAGAGAAATGGGCAAGGAACTTGAACTGGCATTTTACCAAAGAAGATACACAAATAGCCAATAAGCACATGAAAAGATGTTCAGTATATTTAAAGAAATGCAAATCAAAAGCACAATGAGAAGCTACAAGACTATGTTCTTAAAACATCCTTCTGACCCAGAACTTAGGCCATTCCCTAGACTACCTTTCTGCCAAACAATGTTGTTGTTGTTATGTGCCATCCAGTCGGACTCGACTCATAACGACCCCTCCTTGGGTTTCCGAGGCCATATCACTACGGAAGTAGACTGCCCAACCTTTCTCCCAAGGAGTGGCTGGTGCTAACAAACAACAGAGACTTATAAAATAAACACTAATACCCAAGAGGAATGCTGTTCCTTAGAATAATCAATTATATGAGACCAAAAAGACAACATTTGCCCAAAAGCAATGATGAGAAGGCAGGAAGGGGTAGTAAATTTGGAGAAAGGAAATGGGGAATCCAGGGCAGAAATGCAGAGAGTGCTGACAAATGATGGGGGGAAATGCAACTGATGCTACGGAACACTTAAAGTACACACTATCAAGAGGGAGTTCCGGCAAGATGGCAGACTAGGCACAAGGACTGCACAGATGCTCTTCAACAAAGAAAAGGGAAACCAATTAACACAGACACAGAAGATAATCTTGGACCCCTGAGCCTTGAAGGGAAGGATACAAAAGTGGACTAACC
>NW_006921654.1:8325934-8337833 GCF_000298275.1 Orycteropus afer afer
GCAGGAGAGTATGGAGGGATGGTCACTGGGCAGAGGTAACTATGGGGAGGAAGTGGGAGGGGAGCTGTTGCATTGTGATAAACTGTGGTCAATGACACGAGACAAAGTATATGTGAACTGCTGTATGGAAAGTGAATTTGCTCTGTAAATCTTCACCCAAATAAAAATAAATAAATTAAAAATAAATAAATAAAGTACACACTATGAAATAAGAACCTAATTTGTTCTCTAAACTTTCACCAAAAGCACAATTAAAAAAATTAAAAGAAAACCCAGAACAATGATATATCACTTCACTCCCACTAAAAAAACAACTTCAATGAGATACTACGTCCCCTCAATAAACAAAAAACAAGCAAAGAACAATTGCCATTAAGTCAATTCTAACTCATGGTGACCCCGTGTGCCAGAGTGGATTTGTGCTCCATATGGTTTTCAATAGTTGATTTTTCTGAAGTAGATTGCCAGGCCTTTCTTCATCAAAAAAGATGAATGGATAAATAAAATGTGTTATACAAATACAAAAGGAGCTCCTGTGGTGTTGTGCCTAAGGCATCTGACTGCTAACCAGAAGGCTGGCGGTTCAAACCCATCAGCCACTCCAAGGAAGGAAGATGAGGCAATGTACTTCTGTATCAATTTACCACCTCAGAAACCCAATGGGAGTAGCTATGAATTGGAATCACCTCGATAGCAGTGAGTTTGTTTTTGGTTTTATATAAATAAAACATAATATTATTCAGCTATAAAAAGAAATGAAGTTCTGATACACAGTACATAATAGATGAACCTTGAAAACATTATGCTAAATTGAAAAAAGACAAATACCATGATCGCACTTATATGAAATATAAAAATAGGTAAATGTTATAGTTGTGTGTCAAATTGGCTGGGCCTGGTTTTGAGCAGGTGGGCAGCTGGATGTAGTTATTCACCATGATGAGACTGCCTTAGGGAGGTGGTGTGCTTCCAGTATGTAAGAAGATAACTTTGAGAAAGATCTCTGAGCTTTTTGGTACACTTGGACCCTGCATGTAGCCAAATTCATCAGCTTGCCATGTTGTCTGCTGATGTTGGGACTGTTTCTAGACTTGAGCTAGTGGTCTGCTGGGTTGCCTGATAACCTTGGGATTCTGCCATTTTATTTGTCCACCTTGGATTTGTCAGCCTCAGCAGCCAGCAGCTGCTTGAGTTAAGAAAAAGCTTGCAGCTTCAGTGGCCTGGGAGCAAGAGGCAGAGTTGAAGCCCAAGGTTGAGGGGCTTTCACCCAGCCCTCAGAGTTAGCATTTGGAACTCAGACTTCTAGTCTCCTAAAATTTAAGGAAATAAATCCCTGTTTGCTCAAGCCACCCACCTGTGGTATTTTCTGTTAGAGGAGCACTACGTAACCAAAAAGGAGCTCTGGTAGTATAGTGCTAACCAAAAGGTTGGCAGTTCAAACCCACCAGCCACTCTGTGGAAGGAAGATGGTGCAATCTATTTCCATAAAGATTTACTGCCTTGGAAACCCAAAGGGCGTCACTATGAGTCAGAATCAACTCGATAGCAGTGAGATTTTTTTTTTTTTTTTTTTGTAGGTAACCAAAACAGCATATGAGATCAATGTGTATTAGTGTTTATCACAGGCAGGTGGGTGGATATGGGGAGGTACTGATTAAGGGTTACTGAATTTGTCAAAGAGGCTGAAAAATTTTGACAATACTGTTGATGGTAGCACAAAACATGGTGAATGTAATTAATGTGATGGAATTGTACACATAAAAATGGTTGAAATGACAAATGTTTTATTATATGTATTTCACTATAATAAAAATTAAAAAGAAATTAAAAGAAGAAACCCCTAGTATAAGTGACTTGATAGGTTACCTTTTACCTCCCTCATCATGGCTTCCCCACACACACACATTATAAAGAATGTTTAGAATCCCTGGGTGGTACACATTATAAAGAATGTTTAGAATCCCTGCCTGGTGCAAATGGTTAACAAACTCAGCTGTTAACCTTAAGGCAAGAAATTAGAATTTACACAGAGGCACTTTGGAAGAAAGGCCTGGAAACTTACTTCCAAAAAATCTCATAAAAAACCCTCTATAGCACAATTCTACTCACAGATGTGAAGTTGCCACGAGGCAGAACTCACTCGACAGCAAGCGATACTGGCTAAGGTCTGCTTAATTACTCCCAGCATAGTAGTTATGTTCGTGTGTCAACTTGGTTGGGCCTGGGTGAGTGGCTGGGCAGCTGATGGTAGTTATTCCTCATGATGAGATTGGCAATCAACTCCATGGTGGGATCTACCACAAGCAGCTGAGTAGCTGCTTTAGTGATGTAGTCTGCTTCCTGTATATAAGCAGCAGCTTTGGGAATGGTGTCTAGCTCATGGCACGCTTGAACCCTGCATGTAGCTGAGTCATTGTTCAGCAGCCTGCCATGCTCTGCTGATCTTGGGACATTCAACGGGCTTGAATCAATGACCTGCCACGTGGTTTGGTACTATCAGGACTGTGCCTTTTCACTTGTCAACCTTGGGTTTGTCAGCCTCAGCAGCAAGAAGCTGCCTGAGTGAAGAGATGCCTCCAGCTTCAGTGGGCTGGGAGCAAGAGGCAGAGCTGAAGTCCAAGTGTGACCCAGCCCCTAGAGCCTGGCACTTGGAACTCAAACTTCTAGCCTCCAAAACTGTAAGAGAATAAACTCCTGTTTGTTTAAGCCATCCCATTTGTGGTATATTCCTGTCAGAGCACCACTCAGTAAGCAAAATACCTAGCTTTGACTCTCTTGCCATCAATTTATTTTTCAAATCATAGCAACCTCACCCAATCAAAACCAAACCAACTGCCATCAAGTTGATTTTGACTCATAGCAACCCTACAGCACAGAGTAGAACTACCCCATAAGGTTTCCAAGGCTGTGAATCTTTACAGAAACAGACTATCACATCTTTCTGCAGAGCAGCTGGTGGGTTTGAACTGCCAACCTTTCAGTTAGCAGCTGAGTGCTTTAACCACTTAGCCACAAGGGCTCCTTAACAAACTCAGAGCTCTATGTTGTTGTTGTTGTTATGTGCCGTCGAGTAGGACCTGACTCATAGCAACCCCTCCATGGGTTTCCGAGGCAGTATCACTAGGAATCACTTGACTGATAACCAGAAGGCTGGCAGTTCAAACCCACTAGCCACTTCTCAGAAGGAAGGTTAGGCAATCTACTTACATAATGATACTGCCTCGGCAACCCAAGGAGGGGTCGCTATGAGTCAAGTCCCACTCAGTGGCACCTAACAACAACAACAACAATGACATCACTACGGAAGTAGATTGCCCCATCTTCCTTCTGAGGAGTGGCTGGTGGGTTTGAACCGCCAGACTTCTGGTTAGCAGTCAAATGCCTTAGGTACTACGCTGTCAGAGCTCCTCAGAACTCTACAGAATTTCAATTAAAGTGTAATGAATAAATACCAAACAGGATCCTTTCCATGTATATCACATCCTAGAACACCATTCACACTGTTGTTGTTGTTGTTATGTGCTGTCGAGTCAGCCCCGACTCATAGCGACCCCTCCTTGGGTTTCCAAGGCAGTATCACTACGGAAGTAGATTGCCCAACCTTCCTTCCGAGGAGTGGCTGGTAGGTTTGAACCACGAGCCTTCTGGTGAGCAGTCAAGTGCCTTAGGCACTATGCTACCTGAGCTCCTCCATTCACCCTAGACACTGCAATTGATTCTTTGCTTCAAATGCTCATGTTTTGTTGGTTTCGGCAGGTTTTCTCCCTACTTTTCTGTTTCATGTACTTCCTCCTTTTCAAGATCCCTAAAATGAAATCCCTCCTAAATTTTCTCCCTAACCCTTTTCTTTTTCCTTGATCTATCTTAAAAACAAAGGATTTCCAATTTTTCCTTCACTGTCTACCTTTTTCCCAGGCTCTTAAACTACATTTCTTCTTACTTGCTGAATAGCTGTATAGAGAAACTTCATTTTCCTCTAAACCAAATTCTCAGTCTCTATGGTGTATCATCTTCCCTGTCAGTCAAGATTTAATCTTTAGAATTGTTTTCTATCTTATGTCACTCACCATGGTCAACAGAACAGTGTGTTCTTAAATTGAGGTTGCATATTGAAATGGGTTAAACACCCTAAATCAAAATCATAGGGAGATCTGTCAAAAATGCATGTTCATATGCTTTACCCTGTAATAACTAATCAGGTTTCCAAGGATGGAACTCAGTAATGTGCTCTTTAAATAAATGCGCCATGTAACTCTTAGGCACACTAGGGTTTGAGAACTACTGCATTATATCAAGCTCTATCTAATTCTGTTGATTCCACCTTTTTAATGTATCTCATCCACTTCTTTCCTATTGCCTCTACTCTAGTTGAGAGCTGTTTCATCTCTTAGCTGGACATCTATAATAGGATTTTCTTGCCTCTAGGACATTCCTTGCTCTAACTCATGCTGCACACTGAGGTCTTATTAATTTTACTAAATCACAGCTCTGCTCATTTAATTTGACAAGCATTTATTGAGAGCATACTATATACTAGGTGCTCTAGGGCAATAGTTTCCAAATGAAGCTGATCATCAGAATCATGGGCTGGGGAATAAGTAGTAGAAAACTTTTCAAAATAGAGATTCTCTGCCCAATCTTTGAGGCCTATGAAGTAAGAATATCCAGAGTGAGAGTTGAGATTAATTAAAAAAAAAAAAAAAAAAGAGGGTATTTCCGGTAAGAGGGAGGACTAGGCAGACAAGCGACACAGACCTTCTTCAACAAAGAAAAGAAAAACCAATTGACAGAGATACAGAAGATAATCCTGGTACCCTGAGATTTGAAAGGAGAAGCTCTGGTAGCAGAGTGCCTAAGGCACTTGACTGCTAACCAGAAGGCTGGTGGTTCAAACCCACCAGCCACTCCTCGGAAGGAAGGTTGGGCAATCCTACTTCCATAGTGATACTGCCTCGGAAACCCAAGGAGGTGTCACTATGAGTCGGGTCCAACTCGATGGCACATACCAACTAACTACCATACAGAAGTGGATTAGGCACCAACTAGTGGAAAAACCTGAAAGAAAACAGTGAGTACGGAGACAGTTGGAGCTGCGGACTTTCAGCTACTCTGACGGGACCAACAGCCTGAATATTTCCAAGAGGTGTTGCGACCTGAGAATTGACGAAAGATCAGCCTGGTCACCAAGGGCTGCAGGGACGACTGTGCTGGTGGTCTATGACTAGGAAGGGAAACAGCAAGGAGGGACACAACCTGAGCTGTTGACTTTCTTCTGTCCGGAGTGCACAACCATTTTGATTGTTTACACGTGGCAGCCAATTTGGATATTTAAAGTGACCAAGGGTGCAGCCATTTTGAATGTTTACAAGTGGTGGCCATTTTGGATATTTAAAGTGACCATGGGCGCAGCCATTTTGAATCTTTACGAGTGGTAACCATTTTGGATTTTAAAGTGATAGCATTCTCATTCGGATTCCAGGGACCTAAGAATAGGCTCTGTTCGCCAAGGTTGGCAGGGACATACAAGAGGCTGACAATAGGAAAGGAGACAAGTGCTGTCAACTAGTGCATACAGGAGCATAGCACAGTACCCTGCTTGCGCAGATAACGTACAAACAAAACAAAATGAAAATCATGGGCAAGTCACTCCAACATACAATCACCAATTAAATATAAACACAAAAACGTCACAATGCATTGGAGACAACAGAGCATCACAGTCCACACAAAAAAGCAAGATAAAGCAGGAGAAACATACAACCACTGTGGAAAGCAATATGGTGATTCCCTAGAGCTGGAATTGGAGACACTATTTGACCCAGCAATCCCATGACTAGGTATATATCCTAGAGAGGTGAGAGCCAGGACAGGAACAGATATATGCATAGTCATGTTCATCGCAGCAGCACTATTTACAATTGCAAAAAGATGGAAACAACCTATGTGCTCATCAGCGGAAGAGTGGATGGCCAAACTATGGTACATACACATAATGGAATGCTGCTATGCAGCACTAAAGAATAATGTAGAGTCTGCAAAACACCGCATAATATGGATGGACTTGGAGGACCTTATGCTGAGTGAAATAAGTCAATCACAGAAGGACAAATATAGTATTAGTTCGTTGTTGTGGAGGGTCAATGAAAGGTTTATATATGGAAGGAAACTTTCTTTGTTGGTTACCAGGAGTAGGAGGGGAGGGGAGGGAACATGGAAAAAAAAAAAAAAAAAATGCATTGACCCATGTCACTTTAGCTTTGTGTATTTCACTGTACATAAATTATACTTCAATAAAATGCATTAAAAAAAAGAGAAAGAAACAAAAAACCTGCCTGTGATACTTTTGGGTACCACTAGACCGGAGCACAAAAAGCCTAAGATGTTCTTGTATATTTCAGAATGTACTGGGAGAGATATGAACATATGTAAATAACTATCATATAACACACTGATTAATGTTATATTACAGGTACCAAATGTTATAGGATGATTAATTCTAACTGCATTAAATACCTTCAATAATATACCCAGCTGGAAGAAATCTTTTCTTCCTCTAATCTCCCAGAGCAGTTTAGAATCTTTTATGGTCTTCTCATTTTTACATTGTACTATAATTATTTTTGTGTATGTTTCATTTCCTCTACACTTGTATTTCAGAACAGAACCATAGCCTCATCTTGGCACATACAATTTGAAAAGAAATTTTTCTGAGTTCTAATTTATTTACACTATAAAGATAAAAGACAAGTAGCTTAGGCATAGCTAAACATTTAATAAATTGTCTAAAAAAATAGGGTGTCCTTGTAAATGTTGAATATGTGTGGTCAAATTTATGGATTTTAATCTTAGCATAGCACTTAGAGGAGCCCTGGTAGTGCAGCAGTTAAGCGCTCAGCTGCTAACTAAAAGGTCGGTGGTTTGAACTCACTTTTCTCCATGGGAGAAAGATGTGGCAGTCTATTCCATAAAGATTTACAGCCTTGGAAATGCTAGGGGGCAGTTCTACTCTGTCCTACAGGGTTGATGTGAGTTGGAATCAACTCCTTGACAGTAGGCTTGGTTTTTATAGCACTTAGTACAGATTCTTCAACATAGCATAAACTCAAATAAAAATATTGTGTGAACCAGTGGAGTGTGGGAACAAGGTACTATCCTTGGATAAGCAAAAAATATCCTTAATACATTCAATATCCAAATACCAATAAGAGGTTATGAGTTTCCAATGAAATAACATCCTGGCAACTTTTGCAAACTAATACTCATGTGCCAAAATCGGCAACCTATTTTGTTTGGAAGACCTGGGAATTGGGGAAGAGGGTGTATTTTTTTGTTTGTTTTAATTTTCATTTGAATGTGTTTTGGCTGGGTAAATATTATCTGATTACCATAGCCCTATCACTTCCTATTATCTTGCACTCATCTGATTTATATATTTATGTCACTTATAGAGCTCTGGTGGTGTAATGCCTAAGACATTTCACTGCTAACCAGAAGGTCGGCAGTTCAAACCCACCAGCCACTCTGTGGAAGGAAGACTGGGCAATTTACTTTCATAAAGATTTACTGCATCAAAAACCCAATACCACCTCAGAAACCAATGGGGGTCACTATGAGTCAGAATTGACTTGATGACCTTGAGTTTTTTTTTGTTTTTTTTTTTTAATATCTCTAAAAGGAGCTTTGGTGGTGTATAGATCTAAAGGTTAGTGCTCTTAAGGTGGCAGATAACTATTCCCAATCATTTTTGCTTTTTGAGTGTTGGCTACCAATTATATTTAACATAAATCTTAACTTACACATTTTTCATCAAAACTTATTTGGTTACCATGTTCAAGTCACTTGACCAGGCATAGTGGGGGACACAACTCTACATAGCATAGAGTCTAGTAGGGGCGACAAGTTATATGTAAGAGATATTCATAAATATAAATGGTAAGAAAAATTATAAGACATAAAGCAAAAAAAAAAAAAAAAAAAAGCCTGAAAGAGTATATTGATAACTCTATAGGAGTTATCAATAAGATGATGTCATTTTGAGGACTAGGTGCACCTCACCTAAACCATGGTATTTGCAATCACTTCCCATGCATGAAAAAGCTGGACAATGAATAAGGAAGACCAGAGAATTGGTGCATTTGAATTATGGTGTTAGTGAATAATATTGAATATGGGCTACTAGAACAACGAACAAACCTGTCCTGGAAGAAGCACAGCTAGAATGTTTAACAAGATGACGTACCGACTCTACGGATGGGCTCAAGTGTCCAATGGCTGTGCGGATGGCACGGGGTAGAGCTGCTATGAGTCAGAATCAATTTGACAGCACGACAGCATGTAATCAAAACATAGGAGCTCAAGGAGCCATGATGGTGCGCACAGTGGCTAAAGTGCTTGGCAGCTAATCAAAAGATCAGCAAATGGAACCCAAGAGCTGTTCGTTAAGAGAAAGATTTGCAGCCTTGGAAACCTTAGGGGGCAGTTCTCCTCAGTTCTGTAAGGGCACTGTGAGCTCGAATCACCTCGGCAGCAGTGGATTTCTAAGAGCTCAGGAGGGAGAATGGAGTGGGTTAGCAAAGATTCAGAATTGGAGGTAGGGGTTAATGGAAGCTGGGATTCAACCAAGTAGAGGAGGGAAGAGACTCAGATGATCAGATTAGGGTGTTCAAAGGTAAATACATGTCTGCTTCTAGAGTTAACCATTCTCTTCTTCTAAGTACATCTAATACAGGGTTAAGTCTCTTGTCTGTGCTTCGTAGACTCAAAAACCACTGTATATTTTTAAATTAATGGTCTGAATCCTTATAAATTTAGGCCTTTTTATTCCTTGCCAGGGAGCTCTGGTAGCATACTGGCTAAAGCACTTGACTGCTAACCAGAAGGCTGGTGGTTCAAACCCACCAGCCACTCCTCGGAAGGAAGGTTGGGCAATCCTACTTCCGTAGTGATACTGCCTCGGAAACCCAAGGAGGGTCACTATGAGTTGGGGCCGACTCGACGGCACATAACAACAACAACAACAACATTCCTTGCCAGATAAATAGCAGTCCAACTGACTCTGTTCAGTACAACACTGACATCCAAAGGATTCCCTGGTTCATCTTTAGAGCCTCGTGGGCTTCTTCTGAGTTTTATTTTCAAAGTGGCCTGTGCAGGGAGGAAGTAGCTCATGGAACCTTCTTTTTTGAAACCTTGGGCAGTTTTTGATCTCTTGCCTATTGATTAAATCTTATCACGTTATATGGCTCCACAATGCAGGTGGCCTATGTTTTCTTAAGTGCCTCCTCTTCTGAAGAATGTATTACTCAGTTCATTAATGTTTCATACCTAAGTATTCTAATGTATTTAATTTTTTATTTAATGAAATTTCTAACCTTCAGGCTGAGGAAGTTATTCAAAATGTTTCATCTAAGCAGCTAGAAAAGTGCTCATTAGCAGGGAGTCTTGAAGATGGAATTTTAAGAAAGGGGTTGGCAGAAGCCTAAACACATAGATCTAAGCTGTCATAAATGCTTCCCTGCCTATAGTCCAGAGGAAAATGATAAGCAGACAAGTTTTGTTGAGTTTCTTTTTTCGATTTTGGTGATAAGAATTTAAAAATTATTTCTGTGCTTTGTTAAAATATAGTGTTTTAAGCGTAAAAGATGTCTGTGTGTGCAAAGCTTTATTTCTCCTCTTTCAAAAACGTTTACTTTCTTCCATGAGTGACAAACTTACTAGACTAACATGACCAAACTAGATACACGTGGAGCAAAAGGCACCATGGTTAGCATTTGGTTTCAATTATTTCAGATTAAAATAATTCTCCTCATGAAAGTAGCGAACTTTGTTGAATTAGTTTGGTTTTTGTAATGGTTTGGACTCAAATCACCTGTGCCTCTTATCACCTGCCTTTAGGTTTATGGACAACGAACAACCTGAGTCAGAAAAGCTTTGATTTTGTTACAGAAAATGAAAAATCTCTGGTCTCTGTCCATTAGACGGTTCAGATGGATCCGGACCAGAAAAAAAAAAAAAAATTTTTAAATGCAACTCAAATTGCGCTTACTATTTAAAAGCTAGAAAACGTGCAGTGCAGTCAAATACACACTGTAAGAAACGGAATATTTAAAGATTCTAATTTTCACTTTTTATTTTTTTTAAACTACCTGCTAGTTTTGTGACAAAGTAGACTCAGAAAAGGAGCTCTGGTAGCATAGTGCCTGAAGGGCTGATGGGACCTAGTTTATGAAAGTAACATTCCCATCATCCCTCCTTGGGTTCAGCCCCATCATAAGCACCAGCCTTGTGTTTGTTCTACCATATGCTTTCTGAAGAATTCTCTGTTGTCACTTTATTACTGTTACTTCAATATGGCCCTCTTCCATTTCTCTGAACATCTGAGGAACACCAGCCACACCGCTGTGGAAGGTTCTCCCTACATTAACCCTTCTACCAAGAGTCCTTACTTGACCTTTTCAAATTTGACTTGCTCCTTTAACCATCATCTAGTTTTAATGTACCTAAGGCACTTGACTGCTAATCAGCAGGCTGGCGGTTCAAACCCACCAGCCACTCCTCGGAAGGAAGATGGGGCAATCTACTTTCGTAGTGATACTGCCTCGGAAACCCAACGAAGGGTCGCTATGAGTCGGGTCCGAATCCACGGCACATAACAACATCAACAACAGACTCAGAAAAGTCCCGGTTTCTACTAAAATAACGCCGGCGGGCGCTGAACGAATGGGGACAAGTTACCACACGCTTGCCGTAGGGAAACAACTTGCACTTTATAACTAGACAGGAATACTGTTTGGTGTGACAGAATAGCGGTAACAGAAGCCGGAGGCGTGGCTTTGGCAAAGTCCCGCGGTTTATTCCTAAGGAAACAGCCTCAGTCCGCAAAACTAGTCCGCATTGCTGGCTAGTTTTTCCCGTCGAATCTCTCCTTCCGGCCGGAAGTCACCTCAACTCTTCTAAAAGGTAGCGGTTGTCTTGGGAACACAATCTCATCCCGCCGCCATCCCTACGACACGCCCCCCGCAGTGAACGTCCAGAGCAAGCCGGGTTTCGATTGGCCCATCTGTCCTTCACTCTGGGAGACCCTGGAAGCCGCGGGGCTCTGGCGCTCACGTTTGAATTCATGGAGTTCAGAAAGGTACTGAACGGAATTTGGCGTCTTACTGGAGTCAGCAGACTCGGAGGTGAGCGACCGGGAGGGGAGAACGACGACAGCACGGGCGGAGCCACCAGGTGGGGCACTAAGTCAAACAGCTCACCTCCAGACTTAAAACTTCAGCCTGTTACTGTGTGGGAGAGTCTAGCATTTGTTCTGTCGCCCCTGAGGAAAAGCTTTTCCTAACGCTACTTTTGCAATTCTTTCACAGTGTTTCTCAAGTTCCTTTCTTCCCAGAATCCTCACTCTAGCCCCGACATGCTTACTTCTCCCTCAAGTGTATTTTACTCCCCCCTGAACTAAATCTGTCTCATAATCGGTCCACTGTCAACACCATCACAAACTTTATGTTTACGCTCGACAGTGTAGAAAAGTGTCTCCCGAGCAACTTAGTGAGGGTCTCACCCCTCACATACTGCGTCTACAAAGTTCTTTATCAAGAAGGAGCATGTTGCCGCCCCGCTTTTACCAACTGGGACATAATAAAGATTATGTGGAAGGCGGCCTGTGAAAGCGCTTTAGAAACCACTTTTAAAATATAAGTGATTATTGTTGCAATTGTTGTCTCTAATAGGTGGTGAATTCTTTTCGAATACGTAGTATTGGTCGGAATCTGTAATATATGTTTCATACTGGGGTTATGAATACTCTCCAGACCTTGAAACAGAATGAAATAGGTCCGTTGGAAAACAATCAGATTCCACGGAGTAATTCAAAGCACAAAGGAACCACTGACCTAACCTTTTT
>NW_006921654.1:8338543-8341948 GCF_000298275.1 Orycteropus afer afer
CAATGTTATCCATAATTTGTTATGATCCACACAATTGAATGCTTTTGCATAGTCAATAAAACACAGGTAAACATCTTTCTGGTGTTCTTTGCTTTGAGCCAAGATCCATCTGACATCAGCAATGATATATATCCCTTGTTCCATATCCTCATCTGAATCCAGCTTGCAGTTCTGGAAGTTTTCTGTCAATATACTGTTAAAACCATTTTTGAATTATCTTCAGCAAGATTTTACTTGCGTGTGATATTAATGATATTATTCGATAAGGAGTTAATGTGGAAACTGTCTGATTTTTGAGGAATCACCGAATTGTTTCCCTCTATTTGTGCATTTTATCTAGTTTATTAATTTGTTGACATACAGTAGTTCATTATATTCCTTTATCATTTTTATTTATGTAAGCTTAGTGGTAATGTTCCTACTTTTAAGAAAGCTTTTAAAGAATAATAAAACAACACTAGTTATGATTCACAAATGGATTATCAAATCGTATTATTTGTAATTTAAAAGAAATTAATGAGTATAAAATTTTTAATATTTTTTCAGAAAAAAATTTATAGCATTTAAAATAATGAATCAGAAATATGTATTAATTTGATTAATCTTGCAGTGAAAATTTGAGGAAAATGATACAGAAGTATATATGCAGTATATTATAAAATTAAAGTTTAAAAATATATAGAACACTATAAAATATAATTTAGTAAAAGTTAAAGTATAAAAAAATGCATGTGGATTATAAACATCGGCTTTAAATAATTACATAATTAGTTCTGGAAGTAACTTGTGGCATGTACCTGTCAGGAAAAGAGAGGGAGAATGTTATTCAACAGGGGCTCTTAGAGTCCTTCAATTCATCAATAATTATTTATTTCTTCAGTTATGTGGTAGATATATAGAAGTTAGTTTAATTTTTAGACCATTTACAGTAATTTTTAGAAAGGTATGCAAAGGATGGAACGAAATGGTGGTAGAGTTTGGAAGGGGTAACTGTTGTTGTTAGGTGCCATCAGATTAGTTCAACTCTTAGCAACCCCATGTACAACAGAATGAAATGCTGCCTGATCCTGCACCATCCTCACAATTGCTATCTTTGAGCCCTTTGTTGTAGGCACTGTGCCAGTTCTTCTCATTGAGGGTCTTGCTCTTTTTGTCTGACTGGCTCCTTTTGTTTTGGGAGGGGGTGGGGTGAGGGAAAAGATGTGTTCATCAGCCAAATAGTTGTGGTTCTCTTTTTTCTGTTCTTCTCATAATAACTTTTTACTGTTGCTATCTGCTGTTTTCTCATATGTTTTGAATATTTTATTTTCATTCACCAGCAATAATAGTTGATACAAAAAGTGGTGAGGGTGTTTGCAAGGTTTCTTAGTTCAAAAGCACCCTATTTTGTTGTTTTAATGAAGTGCATTTCTTTCAGTCTGCGTTACATTTTCTTTGGAGGGAGCCAGGCTTTGATGTCTCTTCTGATTATGTGACTTTCTTTTGTTTCTGTGGGACCATTATTTTGAATATCTTACTGTTATGGATTGAATTGCGTCCCCTAAAAATAAGTGTTGGATACTAACTCCTGTACCTGTAGCTATAAGCTTATTTGGGAATAGGGTTTTTCTTTGTTATGTTAGTGAGGCCCTATCAGTGTGGAGTGTATTTTAAGTCAATCACTATTTAGATATAAAAAGAGCAGATTAGGCACAGAGACAAGGAAGTACAGATGGGGCAAGGTAGATGCCAGACCACATGAAGATCTCCAAAGAACCAAGGAACAGGAGCTGGAGATACACAACCAGAGGTAACAGAGAGAGAAAGTCTTCCCCTAGAGCCAGACCCTGAATCCAGACGTGCAGCCTCCTAAACTGTAAGAAAATATATTGGTACCCACTTGTGATATTTCTGGGAGCTCTGGTGGTGTAATGGTATGTATGGTAGCATAGTGCCTAAAGCACTTGACTGCTAAGCAGCAGGCTGGCGGTTCAAATCCACCAGCCACTCCTCGGAAGGAAGGTAATCTACTTCCGTAGTGATACTGCCTCGGCAACCCAAGGAGGGGTCGCTATGAGTCGGGTCCGACTTGACGGCACACAACAACAACAACAACAACAACTGGTGGTGTAGTGCCTAAGGAATTTGACTGCTAACCTGGAGGTTGGTGGTTTAAACCCACTAGCCACTTCTCGGAAGGGAGAATGGGCAATCTACTTTCGTAGTGATAATGCCTTGGAAACCCAAGGATGGGTCGCTCTGAGTTGGATGCTACTCGATGGCAGTGAGTATGGTTTGGTTTTGTGATATTTCTGTTACAGCAGCGCTAGATAACTAAGACACTTGTTTTCTTCTTTCTCTTCACCAGCAAGCATGCAAGAAGCACCACTTTTAAGTGACCGTCCTCTCTCCCAGAAGCGTTGCTTCCCCAAGACTGTCGCTCTGTTTCTTGCAATTGCGAGCCCCTTCCTTTGGATTTGACAGTAACCAGTTCTGTGACCTAACAGGTCTGAGACCTGTTCTAAGGATTTTCCCATTTTCTGGGCCGTACTTGGTCTGTAATTTGTCACCCTAGGCCCTTCTCTCTCTTCTTTGTTATATCATTTTTTCTGTCTCTTTGTTGTAGGATTTACTTCAGATATGGTTACTGGATTCTGGTGTTCATTTCTCTACATATATATATTTCAAGTTTATTATTTTTTTCTTGGTTATACTGTACACGTGGATTATGCATTTTTCTTTTTCATTACTCCATTTTTACTTTTAAAAGTTTTCTTAGAAGTCATGTGGAGACATTTGAATTTAGGTGGTTGTCATAATTTTATGGAAAACTGGAATCCTGTTTTTAAAAGTATATTAAAGATATTTTAAAGTCTGGAACTAATAACTCTGTATCTTGATCTCCTGTGGGTCTGTTTCTCTTAGTGTGGTTTTGTGTCCTCATATGCCAACTAATTGTTACTTGAATGTCAGATATTGGGTGTGATACTTTGAAAGTGTGCATAATATTAACTTTTTCCAGAGAGGGTTTATTTTTACTTGTCACAGGTAGGGTAGATGTAGTTTACCTTAATCCAGTCAGGGATTGAGATGATACATGTTGTTGTTATGTATCATTGAGCTGAAATCAATTCAGTGGCAACTAACAAAAACAATAACAACTGTATATTTAATTGCTGTAAAAATCTTTCAATCCTTTAGGCCATGTGTTTTTCATTTTCTCTTTTGTGATAATATTTTCATGTTTAACAATTATTTTAAAAATATTAAGCTCAGTTACTTTGTAATATGTGCCCCATAATTCCAATAAATAATCTGAAGATTTATTTTTGCTGGTTCTCTTTCATGATGCCTTGTTTCTTTGTGTATTTAATACTTTTTTTTTTTTTTTTTTAAGCAGAAGACGGCATACGAGATGTCGAGCAG